>NW_027125234.1:614000-921000 GCF_033026475.1 Channa argus | reverse complement strand
AGCAAATATGCTTGTTTCTGCCAATTGCAGCAAAATACTGAAAGGAAAGTGGGTTTGCCTTCATACTGGACCCAGAACAACTCAGTTCAGCATGGAAATATCATTGCAACAGCTTTTATTTAGCCAGAAACCAAGACTGTACGTTTTTATGCACTTTTAAAGCATTTTCTTTCAAAATGAGCAAATATGCTTGTTTCTGCCAATTGCAGCAAAATACTGAAAGGAAAATGGGTTTGCCTTCATATTTGACCCAGAACAACTCAGTTCAGCATGGAAATATCATTGCAACAGCTTTTATTTAGCGAAAAATAAAGAGTTTGAGTTGTTATGCGCTTAAAATCATTTTCAGGCCGAATGAGCAAATATGCTTGTTTCTGCCAATTGCAGCAAAATACTGAAAGGAAAGTGGGTTTGTCTTCATATTGGACCCAGAACAACTCAGTTCAGCATGGAAATATCATTGCAACAGCTTTTATTTAGCGAAAAATAAAGAGTTTGAGTTGTTATGCGCTTAAAATCATTTTCAGGCCGAATGAGCAAATATGCTTGTTTCTGCCAATTGCAGCAAAATACTGAAAGGAAAGTGGGTTTGTCTTCATATTGGACCCCGAACAACTCAGTTCAGGATGGAAATATCATTGCAACAGCTTTTTTTTAGCCAGAAATCAAGACTGTAAGTTTTTATGCGCTTAAAAGCATTTTCAGGCCGAATGAGCAAATATGGTTGTTTCTGCCAATTGCAGCAAAATACTGAAAGGAAAGTGGGTTTGTCTTCATGTTTGACCCAGAACAACTCAGTTCAGCATGGAAATATCATTGCAACAGCTTTTATTTATCCAGAAATCAAGAGTGTAAGTTTTTTTGCGCTTAAAAGCATTTTCAGGCCGTATGAGCAAATATGCTTCTTTCTGCCAATTGCAGCAAAATACTGAAAGGAAAGTGGGTTTGCCTTCATACTGGACCCAGAACAACTCAGTTCAGCATGGAAATATCATTGCAACAGCTTTTATTTAGCCAGAAATCAAGACTGTACGTTTTTATGCGCTGAAAAGCATTTTCAGGCCGAATGAGCAAATATGCTTGTTTCTGCCAATTGCAGTTAAATACTGAAAGGAAAGTGGGTTTGCCTACATATTTGACCCAGAACAACTCAGTTCAGCATGAAAATATCATTGCAACAGCTTTTATTTAGCCAGAAATCAATACTGTAAGTTTTTATGCGCTTAAAAGCATTTACAGGCCGAATAAGCTGATTTCTGCCAATTGCAGCAAAATACTGAAAGGAAAGTGGGTTTTCCTTCATATTTTAACCAGAACTACTGAATTCAGCATGGAAATATCATTCCAACAGCTTTTATTTAGCCAGAAATCAAGAGTGTAAGTTTTTATGCGCTGAAAAGCATTTTCAGGCCGAATGAGCAAATATGCTTGTTTCTGCCAATTGCAGTTAAATACTGAAAGGAAAGTGGGTTTGCCTACATATTTGACCCAGAACAACTCAGTTCAGCATGAAAATATCATTGCAACAGCTTTTATTTAGCCAGAAATCAATACTGTAAGTTTTTATGCGCTTAAAAGCATTTACAGGCCGAATAAGCTGATTTCTGCCAATTGCAGCAAAATACTGAAAGGAAAGTGGGTTTGCCTTCATATTTGAGCCAGAACAACTCAGTTCAGCATGGAAATATCATTGCAACAGCTTTTATTTAGCCAGAAATCAAGAGTGTACGTTTTTATGCGCTTAAAAGCATTTTCAGGTCGAATGAGCAAATATGCTTGTTTCTGCCAATTGCTGCAAAATACTGAAAGGAAAGTGGGTTTGCCTTCATATTTGAGCCAGAACAACTCAGTTCAGCATGGAAATATCATTGCAACAGCTTTTATTTAGCCAGAAATCAAGAGTGTAAGTTTTTATGTGCTTAAAAGCATTTTCAGGCCGAATGAGCAAATATGCTTTTTCTGCCAATTGCAGCAAAATACTGAAAGGAAAGTAGGTTTGCCTTCATATTTGAGCCAGAACAACTCAGTTCAGCATGGAAATATCATTGCAACAGCTTTTATTTAGCCAGAAATCAAGAGTGTAAGTTTTTATGCGCTTAAAAGCATTTTCAGGCCGAATGAGCAAATATGCTTGTTTCTGCCAATTGCAGCAAAATACTGAAAGGAAAGTGGGTTTGCCTTCATATTTGAGCCAGAACAACTCAGTTCAGCATGGAAATATCATTGCAACAGCTTTTATTTAGCCAGAAATCAAGAGTGTAAGTTTTTATGCGCTTAAAAGCATTTTCAGGCCGAATGAGCAAATATGCTTGTTTCTGCCAATTGCAGCAAAATACTGAAAGGAAAGTGGGTTTGCCTTCATATTTGAGCCAGAACAACTCAGTTCAGCATGGAAATATCATTGCAACAGCTTTTATTTAGCCAGAAATCAAGACTGTAAGTTTTTATGTGCTTAAAAGCATTTTCACGCCAAATAAGTTGATTTCTGCCAATTGCAGCAAAATACTGAAAGGAAAGTGGGTTTGCCTTCATATTTGAGCCAGAACAACTCAGTTCAGCATGGAAATATCATTGCAACAGCTTTTATTTAGCCAGAAATTAAGAGTGTAAGTTTTTATGTGCTTAAAAGCATTTTCAGGCCAAATAAGCTGATTTCTGCCAATTGCAGCAAAATACTGAAAGGAAAGTGGGTTTGCCTTCATATTTGAGCCAGAACAACTCAGTTCAGCATGGAAATATCATTGCAACAGCTTTTATTTAGCCAGAAATCAAGAGTGTAAGTTTTTATGTGCTTAAAAGCATTTTCAGGCCAAATAAGCTGATTTCTGCCAATTGCAGCAAAATACTGAAAGGAAAGTGGGTTTGCCTTCATCTTTGAGCCAAAACAACTCAGTTCAGCATGGAAATATCATTGCAACAGCTTTTATTTAGCCAGAAATCAAGAGTGTAAGTTTTTATGCGCTTAAAAGCATTTTCAGGCCGAATGAGCAAATATGCTTGTTTCTGCCAATTGCAGCAAAATACTGAAAGGAAAGTGGGTTTGCCTTCATATTTGAGCCAGAACAACTCAGTTCAGCATGGAAATATCATTGCAACAGCTTTTATTTAGCCAGAAATCAAGAGTGTAAGTTTTTATGCGCTTAAAAGCATTTTCAGGCCGAATGAGCAAATATGCTTGTTTCTGCCAATTGCAGCAAAATACTGAAAGGAAAGTAGGTTTGCCTTCATATTTGAGCCAGAATAACTCAGTTCAGCATGGAAATATCATTGCAACAGCTTTTATTTAGCCAGAAATCAAGAGTGTAAGTTTTTATGCGCTTAAAAGCATTTTCAGGCCGAATGAGCAAATATGCTTGTTTCTGCCAATTGCAGCAAAATACTGAAAGGAAAGTGGGTTTGCCTTCATATTTGAGCCAGAACAACTCAGTTCAGCATGGAAATATCATTGCAACAGCTTTTATTTAGCCAGAAATCAAGAGTGTAAGTTTTTATGCGCTTAAAAGCATTTTCAGGCCGAATGAGCAAATATGCTTGTTTCTGCCAATTGCAGCAAAATACTGAAAGGAAAGTGGGTTTGCCTTCATATTTGAGCCAGAACAACTCAGTTCAGCATGGAAATATCATTGCAACAGCTTTTATTTAGCCAGAAATCAAGAGTGTAAGTTTTTATGCGCTTAAAAGCATTTTCAGGCCGAATGAGCAAATATGCTTGTTTCTGCCAATTGCAGCAAAATACTGAAAGGAAAGTGGGTTTGCCTTCATATTTGAGCCAGAACAACTCAGTTCAGCATGGAAATATCATTGCAACAGCTTTTATTTAGCCAGAAATCAAGAGTGTAAGTTTTTATGTGCTTAAAAGCATTTTCAGGCCAAATAAGCTGATTTCTGCCAATTGCAGCAAAATACTGAAAGGAAAGTGGGTTTGCCTTCATATTTGAGCCAGAACAACTCAGTTCAGCATGGAAATATCATTGCAACAGCTTTTATTTAGCCAGAAATCAAGAGTGTAAGTTTTTATGCGCTTAAAAGCATTATCAGGCCAAATAAGCTGATTTCTGCCAATTGCAGCAAAATACTGAAAGGAAAGTGGGTTTGCCATCATATTTGAACCAGAACAACTCAGTTCAGCATGGAAATATCATTGCAACAGCTTTTATTTAGCCAGAAATCAAGAGTGTACGTTTTTATGCGCTTAAAAGCATTTTCAGGTCGAATGAGCAAATATGCTTGTTTCTGCCAATTGCAGCAAAATACTGAAAGGAAAGTGGGTTTGCCTTCATATTTGAGCCAGAACAACTCAGTTCAGCATGGAAATATCATTGCAACAGCTTTTATTTAGCCAGAAATCAAGACTGTAAGTTTTTATGTGCTTAAAAGCATTTTCAGGCCAAATAAGTTGATTTCTGCCAATTGCAGCAAAATACTGAAAGGAAAGTGGGTTTGCCTTCAAATTTGAGCCAGAACAACTCAGTTCAGCATGGAAATATCATTGCAACAGCTTTTATTTAGCCAGAAATCAAGAGTGTAAGTTTTTATGCGCTTAAAAGCATTTTCAGGCCGAATGAGCAAATATGCTTGTTTCTGCCAATTGCAGCAAAATACTGAAAGGAAAGTGGGTTTGCCTTCATATTTGAGCCAGAACAACTCAGTTCAGCATGGAAATATCATTGCAACAGCTTTTATTTAGCCAGAAATCAAGAGTGTAAGTTTTTATGTGCTTAAAAGCATTTTCAGGCCAAATAAGCTGATTTCTGCCAATTGCAGCAAAATACTGAAAGGAAAGTGGGTTTGCCTTCATATTTGAGCCAAAACAACTCAGTTCAGCATGGAAATATCATTGCAACAGCTTTTATTTAGCCAGAAATCAAGAGTGTAAGTTTTTATGCGCTTAAAAGCATTTTCAGGCCGAATGAGCAAATATGCTTGTTTCTGCCAATTGCAGCAAAATACTGAAAGGAAAGTGGGTTTGCCTTCATATTTGAGCCAGAACAACTCAGTTCAGCATGGAAATATCATTGCAACAGCTTTTATTTAGCCAGAAATCAAGACTGTAAGTTTTTATGTGCTTAAAAGCATTTTCAGGCCAAATAAGTTGATTTCTGCCAATTGCAGCAAAATACTGAAAGGAAAGTGGGTTTGCCTTCAAATTTGAGCCAGAACAACTCAGTTCAGCATGGAAATATCATTGCAACAGCTTTTATTTAGCCAGAAATCAAGAGTGTAAGTTTTTATGCGCTTAAAAAGCATTTTCAGGCCGAATGAGCAAATATGCTTGTTTCTGCCAATTGCAGCAAAATACTGAAAGGAAAGTGGGTTTGCCTTCATATTTGAGCCAGAATAACTCAGTTCAGCATGGAAATATCATTGCAACAGCTTTTATTTAGCCAGAAATCAAGAGTGTAAGTTTTTATGTGCTTAAAAGCATTTTCAGGCCAAATAAGCTGATTTCTGCCAATTGCAGCAAAATACTGAAAGGAAAGTGGGTTTGCCTTCATATTTGAGCCAAAACAACTCAGTTCAGCATGGAAATATCATTGCAACAGCTTTTATTTAGCCAGAAATCAAGAGTGTAAGTTTTTATGCGCTTAAAAGCATTTTCAGGCCGAATGAGCAAATATGCTTGTTTCTGCCAATTGCAGCAAAATACTGAAAGGAAAGTGGGTTTGCCTTCATATTTGAGCCAGAACAACTCAGTTCAGCATGGAAATATCATTGCAACAGCTTTTATTTAGCCAGAAATTAAGAGTGTAAGTTTTTATGCGCTTAAAAGCATTTTCAGGCCGAATGAGCAAATATGCTTGTTTCTGCCAATTGCAGCAAAATACTGAAAGGAAAGTGGGTTTGCCTTCATATTTGAGCCAGAACAACTCAGTTCAGCATGGAAATATCATTGCAACAGCTTTTATTTAGCCAGAAATCAAGACTGTAAGTTTTTATGTGCTTAAAAGCATTTTCAGGCCAAATAAGCTGATTTCTGCCAATTGCTGCAAAATACTGAAAGGAAAGTAGGTTTGCCTTCATATTTGAGCCAGAACAACTCAGTTCAGCATGGAAATATCATTGCAACAGCTTTTATTTAGCCAGAAATCAAGAGTGTAAGTTTTTATGCGCTTAAAAGCATTTTCAGGCCGAATGAGCAAATATGCTTTTTCTGCCAATTGCAGCAAAATACTGAAAGGAAAGTAGGTTTGCCTTCATATTTGAGCCAGAACAACTCAGTTCAGCATGGAAATATCATTGCAACAGCTTTTATTTAGCCAGAAATCAAGAGTGTAAGTTTTTATGCGCTTAAAAGCATTTTCAGGCCGAATGAGCAAATATGCTTGTTTCTGCCAATTGCAGCAAAATACTGAAAGGAAAGTGGGTTTGCCTTCATATTTGAGCCAGAACAACTCAGTTCAGCATGGAAATATCATTGCAACAGCTTTTATTTAGCCAGAAATCAAGAGTGTAAGTTTTTATGCGCTTAAAAGCATTTTCAGGCCGAATGAGCAAATATGCTTGTTTCTGCCAATTGCAGCAAAATACTGAAAGGAAAGTGGGTTTGCCTTCATATTTGAGCCAGAACAACTCAGTTCAGCATGGAAATATCATTGCAACAGCTTTTATTTAGCCAGAAATCAAGACTGTAAGTTTTTATGTGCTTAAAAGCATTTTCAGGCCAAATAAGCTGATTTCTGCCAATTGCTGCAAAATACTGAAAGGAAAGTGGGTTTGCCTTCATATTTGAGCCAGAACAACTCAGTTCAGCATGGAAATATCATTGCAACAGCTTTTATTTAGCTAGAAATCAAGAGTGTAAGTTTTTATGCGCTTAAAAGCATTTTCAGGCCGAATGAGCAAATATGCTTGTTTCTGCCAATTGCAGCAAAATACTGAAAGGAAAGTGGGTTTGCCTTCATATTTGAGCCAGAACAACTCAGTTCAGCATGGAAATATCATTGCAACAGCTTTTATTTAGCCAGAAATCAAGAGTGTAAGTTTTTATGTGCTTAAAAGCATTTTCAGGCCAAATAAGCTGATTTCTGCCAATTGCAGCAAAATACTGAAAGGAAAGTGGGTTTGCCTTCATATTTGAGCCAAAACAACTCAGTTCAGCATGGAAATATCATTGCAACAGCTTTTATTTAGCCAGAAATCAAGAGTGTAAGTTTTTATGCGCTTAAAAGCATTTTCAGGCCGAATGAGCAAATATGCTTGTTTCTGCCAATTGCAGCAAAATACTGAAAGGAAAGTGGGTTTGCCTTCATATTTGAGCCAGAACAACTCAGTTCAGCATGGAAATATCATTGCAACAGCTTTTATTTAGCCAGAAATCAAGACTGTAAGTTTTTATGTGCTTAAAAGCATTTTCAGGCCAAATAAGCTGATTTCTGCCAATTGCTGCAAAATACTGAAAGGAAAGTGGGTTTGCCTTCATATTTGAGCCAGAACAACTCAGTTCAGCATGGAAATATCATTGCAACAGCTTTTATTTAGCCAGAAATCAAGAGTGTAAGTTTTTATGCGCTTAAAAGCATTTTCAGGCCGAATGAGCAAATATGCTTGTTTCTGCCAATTGCAGCAAAATACTGAAAGGAAAGTAGGTTTGCCTTCATATTTGAGCCAGAACAACTCAGTTCAGCATGGAAATATCATTGCAACAGCTTTTATTTAGCCAGAAATCAAGAGTGTAAGTTTTTATGCGCTTAAAAGCATTTTCAGGCCGAATGAGCAAATATGCTTGTTTCTGCCAATTGCAGCAAAATACTGAAAGGAAAGTGGGTTTGCCTTCATATTTGAGCCAGAACAACTCAGTTCAGCATGGAAATATCATTGCAACAGCTTTTATTTAGCCAGAAATCAAGAGTGTAAGTTTTTATGCGCTTAAAAGCATTTTCAGGCCGAATGAGCAAATATGCTTGTTTCTGCCAATTGCAGCAAAATACTGAAAGGAAAGTGGGTTTGCCTTCATATTTGAGCCAGAACAACTCAGTTCAGCATGGAAATATCATTGCAACAGCTTTTATTTAGCCAGAAATCAAGAGTGTAAGTTTTTATGTGCTTAAAAGCATTTTCAGGCCAAATAAGCTGATTTCTGCCAATTGCAGCAAAATACTGAAAGGAAAGTGGGTTTGCCTTCATATTTGAGCCAGAACAACTCAGTTCAGCATGGAAATATCATTGCAACAGCTTTTATTTAGCCAGAAATCAAGAGTGTAAGTTTTTATGCGCTTAAAAGCATTATCAGGCCAAATAAGCTGATTTCTGCCAATTGCAGCAAAATACTGAAAGGAAAGTGGGTTTGCCATCATATTTGAACCAGAACAACTCAGTTCAGCATGGAAATATCATTGCAACAGCTTTTATTTAGCCAGAAATCAAGAGTGTACGTTTTTATGCGCTTAAAAGCATTTTCAGGTCGAATGAGCAAATATGCTTGTTTCTGCCAATTGCAGCAAAATACTGAAAGGAAAGTGGGTTTGCCTTCATATTTGACCCAGAACAACTCAGTTCAGCATGGAAATATCATTGCAACAGCTTTTATTTAGCCAGAAATCAAGAGTGTAAGTTTTTATGCGCTTAAAAGCATTTTCAGGCCGAATGAGCATATATGCTTGTTTCTGCCAATTGCAGCAAAATACTGAAAGGAAAGTGGGTTTGCCTTCATATTTGAGCCAGAACAACTCAGTTCAGCATGGAAATATCATTGCAACAGCTTTTATTTAGCCAGAAATCAAGAGTGTAAGTTTTTATGCGCTTAAAAGCATTTTCAGGTCGAATGAGCAAATATGCTTGTTTCTGCCAATTGCAGCAAAATACTGAAAGGAAAGTGGGTTTGCCTTCATATTTGAGCCAGAACAACTCAGTTCAGCATGGAAATATCATTGCAACAGCTTTTATTTAGCCAGAAATCAAGAGTGTAAGTTTTTATGTGCTTAAAAGCATTTTCAGGCCAAATAAGCTGATTTCTGCCAATTGCAGCAAAATACTGAAAGGAAAGTAGGTTTGCCTTCATATTTGAGCCAGAACAACTCAGTTCAGCATGGAAATATCATTGCAACAGCTTTTATTTAGCCAGAAATCAAGAGTGTACGTTTTTATGCGCTTAAAAGCATTTTCAGGTCGAATGAGCAAATATGCTTGTTTCTGCCAATTGCAGCAAAATACTGAAAGGAAAGTGGGTTTGCCTTCATATTTGAGCCAGAACAACTCAGTTCAGCATGGAAATATCATTGCAACAGCTTTTATTTAGCCAGAAATCAAGAGTGTAAGTTTTTATGCGCTTAAAAGCATTTTCAGGCCGAATGAGCAAATATGCTTGTTTCTGCCAATTGCAGCAAAATACTGAAAGGAAAGTGGGTTTGCCTTCATATTTGAGCCAGAACAACTCAGTTCAGCATGGAAATATCATTGCAACAGCTTTTATTTAGCCAGAAATCAAGACTGTAAGTTTTTATGTGCTTAAAAGCATTTTCAGGCCAAATAAGCTGATTTCTGCCAATTGCACCAAAATACTGAAAGGAAAGTGGGTTTGCCTTCATATTTGAGCCAGAACAATTCGGTTCAGCATGGAAATATCATTGCAACAGCTTTTATTTAGCCAGAAATCAAGAGTGTAAGTTTTTATGTGCTTAAAAGCATTTTCAGGCCAAATATGCTGATTTCTGCCAATTGCAGAAAAATACTGAAAGGAAAGTGGGTTTGCCTTCATATTTGAGCCAGAACAACTCAGTTCAGCATGGAAATATCATTGCAACAGCTTTTATTTAGCCAGAAATAAAGATTGTAAGTTTTTATGCGCTTAAAAGCATTTTCAAGCCGAATGAGCAAATATGCTTGTTTCTGCCAAATGCAGCAAAATACTGAAAGGAAAGTGGGTTTGCCTTCATATTTGACCCAGAACAACTCAGTTCAGCATGGAAATATCATTGCAACAGCTTTTATTTAGCCAGAAATCAAGACTGTACGTTTTTATGCGCTTAAAAGCATTTTCAGGCTGAATGAGGAAATATGCTTGTTTCTGCCAATTGCAGCAATATACTGAAAGGAAAGTGGGTTTACCTTCATATTTGACCCAGAACAACTCAGTTCAGCATGGAAATATCATTGCAACAGCTTTTATTTAGCCAGAAATCAAGAGTGTAAGTTTTTATGCGCTTAAAAGCATTTTCAGGCCGAATGAGCATATATGCTTGTTTCTGCCAATTGCAGCAAAATACTGAAAGGAAAGTGGGTTTGCCTTCATATTTGAGCCAGAACAACTCAGTTCAGCATGGAAATATCATTGCAACAGCTTTTATTTAGCCAGAAATCAAGAGTGTAAGTTTTTATGCGCTTAAAAGCATTTTCAGGTCGAATGAGCAAATATGCTTGTTTCTGCCAATTGCAGCAAAATACTGAAAGGAAAGTGGGTTTGCCTTCATATTTGAGCCAGAACAACTCAGTTCAGCATGGAAATATCATTGCAACAGCTTTTATTTAGCCAGAAATCAAGAGTGTAAGTTTTTATGTGCTTAAAAGCATTTTCAGGCCAAATAAGCTGATTTCTGCCAATTGCAGCAAAATACTGAAAGGAAAGTAGGTTTGCCTTCATATTTGAGCCAGAACAACTCAGTTCAGCATGGAAATATCATTGCAACAGCTTTTATTTAGCCAGAAATCAAGAGTGTACGTTTTTATGCGCTTAAAAGCATTTTCAGGTCGAATGAGCAAATATGCTTGTTTCTGCCAATTGCAGCAGAATACTGAAAGGAAAGTGGGTTTGCCTTCATATTTGAGCCAGAACAACTCAGTTCAGCATGGAAATATCATTGCAACAGCTTTTATTTAGCCAGAAATCAAGACTGTAAGTTTTTATGTGCTTAAAAGCATTTTCAGGCCAAATAAGCTGATTTCTGCCAATTGCTGCAAAATACTGAAAGGAAAGTGGGTTTGCCTTCATATTTGAGCCAGAACAACTCAGTTCAGCATGGAAATATCATTGCAACAGCTTTTATTTAGCCAGAAATCAAGAGTGTAAGTTTTTATGCGCTTAAAAGCATTTTCAGGCCGAATGAGCAAATATGCTTGTTTCTGCCAATTGCAGCAAAATACTGAAAGGAAAGTAGGTTTGCCTTCATATTTGAGCCAGAACAACTCAGTTCAGCATGGAAATATCATTGCAACAGCTTTTATTTAGCCAGAAATCAAGAGTGTAAGTTTTTATGCGCTTAAAAGCATTTTCAGGCCGAATGAGCAAATATGCTTGTTTCTGCCAATTGCAGCAAAATACTGAAAGGAAAGTGGGTTTGCCTTCATATTTGAGCCAGAACAACTCAGTTCAGCATGGAAATATCATTGCAACAGCTTTTATTTAGCCAGAAATCAAGAGTGTAAGTTTTTATGCGCTTAAAAGCATTTTCAGGCCGAATGAGCAAATATGCTTGTTTCTGCCAATTGCAGCAAAATAGTGAAAGGAAAGTGGGTTTGCCTTCATATTTGAGCCAGAACAACTCAGTTCAGCATGGAAATATCATTGCAACAGCTTTTATTTAGCCAGAAATCAAGAGTGTAAGTTTTTATGTGCTTAAAAGCATTTTCTGGCCAAATAAGCTGATTTCTGCCAATTGCAGCAAAATACTGAAAGGAAAGTGGGTTTGCCTTCATATTTGAGCCAGAACAACTCAGTTCAGCATGGAAATATCATTGCAACAGCTTTTATTTAGCCAGAAATCAAGAGTGTAAGTTTTTATGCGCTTAAAAGCATTATCAGGCCAAATAAGCTGATTTCTGCCAATTGCAGCAAAATACTGAAAGGAAAGTGGGTTTGCCATCATATTTGAACCAGAACAACTCAGTTCAGCATGGAAATATCATTGCAACAGCTTTTATTTAGCCAGAAATCAAGAGTGTACGTTTTTATGCGCTTAAAAGCATTTTCAGGTCGAATGAGCAAATATGCTTGTTTCTGCCAATTGCAGCAAAATACTGAAAGGAAAGTGGGTTTGCCTTCATATTTGAGCCAGAACAACTCAGTTCAGCATGGAAATATCATTGCAACAGCTTTTATTTAGCCAGAAATCAAGAGTGTAAGTTTTTATGCGCTTAAAAGCATTTTCAGGCCGAATGAGCAAATATGCTTGTTTCTGCCAATTGCAGCAAAATACTGAAAGGAAAGTGGGTTTGCCTTCATATTTGAGCCAGAACAACTCAGTTCAGCATGGAAATATCATTGCAACAGCTTTTATTTAGCCAGAAATCAAGAGTGTAAGTTTTTATGTGCTTAAAAGCATTTTCAGGCCAAATGTGCTGATTTCTGCCAATTGCAGCAAAATACTGAAAGGAAAGTGGGTTTGCCTTCATATTTGAGCCAGAACAACTCAGTTCAGCATGGAAATATCATTGCAACAGCTTTTATTTAGCCAGAAATCAAGAGTGTAAGTTTTTATGCGCTTAAAAGCATTTTCAGGCCGAATGAGCAAATATGCTTGTTTCTGCCAATTGCAGCAGAATACTGAAAGGAAAGTGGGTTTGCCTTCATATTTGAGCCAGAATAACTCAGTTCAGCATGGAAATATCATTGCAACAGCTTTTATTTAGCCAGAAATCAAGACTGTACGTTTTTATGTGCTTAAAAGCATTTTCAGGCCAAATAAGCTGATTTCTGCCAATTGCAGCAAAATACTGAAAGGAAAGTGGGTTTGCCTTCATATTTGAGCCAGAACAACTCAGTTCAGCATGGAAATATCATTGCAACAGCTTTTATTTAGCCAGAAATCAAGACTGTAAGTTTTTATGTGCTTAAAAGCATTTTCAGGCCAAATAAGCTGATTTCTGCCAATTGCAGCAAAATACTGAAAGGAAAGTGGGTTTGCCTTCATATTTGAGCCAAAACCACTCAGTTCAGAATGGAAATATCATTGCAACAGCTTTTATTTAGCCAGAAATCAAGAGTGTAAGTTTTTATGCGCTTAAAAGCATTTTCAGGCCGAATGAGCAAATATGCTTGTTTCTGCCAATTGCAGCAAAATACTGAAAGGAAAGTGGGTTTGCCTTCATATTTGAGCCAGAACAACTCAGTTCAGCATGGAAATATCATTGCAACAGCTTTTATTTAGCCAGAAATCAAGAGTGTAAGTTTTTATGTGCTTAAAAGCATTTTCAGGCCAAATAAGCTGATTTCTGCCAATTGCAGCAAAATACTGAAAGGAAAGTGGGTTTGCCTTCATATTTGAGCCAGAACAACTCAGTTCAGCATGGAAATATCATTGCAACAGCTTTTATTTAGCCAGAAATCAAGAGTGTAAGTTTTTATGCGCTTAAAAGCATTATCAGGCCAAATAAGCTGATTTCTGCCAATTGCAGCAAAATACTGAAAGGAAAGTGGGTTTGCCATCATATTTGAACCAGAACAACTCAGTTCAGCATGGAAATATCATTGCAACAGCTTTTATTTAGCCAGAAATCAAGAGTGTACGTTTTTATGCGCTTAAAAGCATTTTCAGGTCGAATGAGCAAATATGCTTGTTTCTGCCAATTGCAGCAAAATACTGAAAGGAAAGTGGGTTTGCCTTCATATTTGACCCAGAACAACTCAGTTCAGCATGGAAATATCATTGCAACAGCTTTTATTTAGCCAGAAATCAAGAGTGTAAGTTTTTATGCGCTTAAAAGCATTTTCAGGCCGAATGAGCATATATGCTTGTTTCTGCCAATTGCAGAAAAATACTGAAAGGAAAGTGGGTTTGCCTTCATATTTGAGCCAGAACAACTCAGTTCAGCATGGAAATATCATTGCAACAGCTTTTATTTAGCCAGAAATCAAGAGTGTAAGTTTTTATGCGCTTAAAAGCATTTTCAGGTCGAATGAGCAAATATGCTTGTTTCTGCCAATTGCAGCAAAATACTGAAAGGAAAGTGGGTTTGCCTTCATATTTGAGCCAGAACAACTCAGTTCAGCATGGAAATATCATTGCAACAGCTTTTATTTAGCCAGAAATCAAGAGTGTAAGTTTTTATGTGCTTAAAAGCATTTTCAGGCCAAATAAGCTGATTTCTGCCAATTGCAGCAAAATACTGAAAGGAAAGTAGGTTTGCCTTCATATTTGAGCCAGAACAACTCAGTTCAGCATGGAAATATCATTGCAACAGCTTTTATTTAGCCAGAAATCAAGAGTGTACGTTTTTATGCGCTTAAAAGCATTTTCAGGTCGAATGAGCAAATATGCTTGTTTCTGCCAATTGCAGCAAAATACTGAAAGGAAAGTGGGTTTGCCTTCATATTTGAGCCAGAACAACTCAGTTCAGCATGGAAATATCATTGCAACAGCTTTTATTTAGCCAGAAATCAAGAGTGTAAGTTTTTATGCGCTTAAAAGCATTTTCAGGCCGAATGAGCAAATATGCTTGTTTCTGCCAATTGCAGCAAAATACTGAAAGGAAAGTGGGTTTGCCTTCATATTTGAGCCAGAACAACTCAGTTCAGCATGGAAATATCATTGCAACAGCTTTTATTTAGCCAGAAATCAAGACTGTAAGTTTTTATGTGCTTAAAAGCATTTTCAGGCCAAATAAGCTGATTTCTGCCAATTGCACCAAAATACTGAAAGGAAAGTGGGTTTGCCTTCATATTTGAGCCAGAACAATTCGGTTCAGCATGGAAATATCATTGCAACAGCTTTTATTTAGCCAGAAATCAAGAGTGTAAGTTTTTATGTGCTTAAAAGCATTTTCAGGCCAAATATGCTGATTTCTGCCAATTGCAGAAAAATACTGAAAGGAAAGTGGGTTTGCCTTCATATTTGAGCCAGAACAACTCAGTTCAGCATGGAAATATCATTGCAACAGCTTTTATTTAGCCAGAAATAAAGATTGTAAGTTTTTATGCGCTTAAAAGCATTTTCAAGCCGAATGAGCAAATATGCTTGTTTCTGCCAAATGCAGCAAAATACTGAAAGGAAAGTGGGTTTGCCTTCATATTTGACCCAGAACAACTCAGTTCAGCATGGAAATATCATTGCAACAGCTTTTATTTAGCCAGAAATCAAGACTGTACGTTTTTATGCGCTTAAAAGCATTTTCAGGCTGAATGAGGAAATATGCTTGTTTCTGCCAATTGCAGCAATATACTGAAAGGAAAGTGGGTTTACCTTCATATTTGACCCAGAACAACTCAGTTCAGCATGGAAATATCATTGCAACAGCTTTTATTTAGCCAGAAATCAAGAGTGTAAGTTTTTATGCGCTTAAAAGCATTTTCAGGCCGAATGAGCATATATGCTTGTTTCTGCCAATTGCAGCAAAATACTGAAAGGAAAGTGGGTTTGCCTTCATATTTGAGCCAGAACAACTCAGTTCAGCATGGAAATATCATTGCAACAGCTTTTATTTAGCCAGAAATCAAGAGTGTAAGTTTTTATGCGCTTAAAAGCATTTTCAGGTCGAATGAGCAAATATGCTTGTTTCTGCCAATTGCAGCAAAATACTGAAAGGAAAGTGGGTTTGCCTTCATATTTGAGCCAGAACAACTCAGTTCAGCATGGAAATATCATTGCAACAGCTTTTATTTAGCCAGAAATCAAGAGTGTAAGTTTTTATGTGCTTAAAAGCATTTTCAGGCCAAATAAGCTGATTTCTGCCAATTGCAGCAAAATACTGAAAGGAAAGTAGGTTTGCCTTCATATTTGAGCCAGAACAACTCAGTTCAGCATGGAAATATCATTGCAACAGCTTTTATTTAGCCAGAAATCAAGAGTGTACGTTTTTATGCGCTTAAAAGCATTTTCAGGTCGAATGAGCAAATATGCTTGTTTCTGCCAATTGCAGCAGAATACTGAAAGGAAAGTGGGTTTGCCTTCATATTTGAGCCAGAACAACTCAGTTCAGCATGGAAATATCATTGCAACAGCTTTTATTTAGCCAGAAATCAAGACTGTAAGTTTTTATGTGCTTAAAAGCATTTTCAGGCCAAATAAGCTGATTTCTGCCAATTGCTGCAAAATACTGAAAGGAAAGTGGGTTTGCCTTCATATTTGAGCCAGAACAACTCAGTTCAGCATGGAAATATCATTGCAACAGCTTTTATTTAGCCAGAAATCAAGAGTGTAAGTTTTTATGCGCTTAAAAGCATTTTCAGGCCGAATGAGCAAATATGCTTGTTTCTGCCAATTGCAGCAAAATACTGAAAGGAAAGTAGGTTTGCCTTCATATTTGAGCCAGAACAACTCAGTTCAGCATGGAAATATCATTGCAACAGCTTTTATTTAGCCAGAAATCAAGAGTGTAAGTTTTTATGCGCTTAAAAGCATTTTCAGGCCGAATGAGCAAATATGCTTGTTTCTGCCAATTGCAGCAAAATACTGAAAGGAAAGTGGGTTTGCCTTCATATTTGAGCCAGAACAACTCAGTTCAGCATGGAAATATCATTGCAACAGCTTTTATTTAGCCAGAAATCAAGAGTGTAAGTTTTTATGCGCTTAAAAGCATTTTCAGGCCGAATGAGCAAATATGCTTGTTTCTGCCAATTGCAGCAAAATACTGAAAGGAAAGTGGGTTTGCCTTCATATTTGAGCCAGAACAACTCAGTTCAGCATGGAAATATCATTGCAACAGCTTTTATTTAGCCAGAAATCAAGAGTGTAAGTTTTTATGTGCTTAAAAGCATTTTCAGGCCAAATAAGCTGATTTCTGCCAATTGCAGCAAAATACTGAAAGGAAAGTGGGTTTGCCTTCATATTTGAGCCAGAACAACTCAGTTCAGCATGGAAATATCATTGCAACAGCTTTTATTTAGCCAGAAATCAAGAGTGTAAGTTTTTATGCGCTTAAAAGCATTATCAGGCCAAATAAGCTGATTTCTGCCAATTGCAGCAAAATACTGAAAGGAAAGTGGGTTTGCCATCATATTTGAACCAGAACAACTCAGTTCAGCATGGAAATATCATTGCAACAGCTTTTATTTAGCCAGAAATCAAGAGTGTACGTTTTTATGCGCTTAAAAGCATTTTCAGGTCGAATGAGCAAATATGCTTGTTTCTGCCAATTGCAGCAAAATACTGAAAGGAAAGTGGGTTTGCCTTCATATTTGAGCCAGAACAACTCAGTTCAGCATGGAAATATCATTGCAACAGCTTTTATTTAGCCAGAAATCAAGAGTGTAAGTTTTTATGCGCTTAAAAGCATTTTCAGGCCGAATGAGCAAATATGCTTGTTTCTGCCAATTGCAGCAAAATACTGAAAGGAAAGTGGGTTTGCCTTCATATTTGAGCCAGAACAACTCAGTTCAGCATGGAAATATCATTGCAACAGCTTTTATTTAGCCAGAAATCAAGAGTGTAAGTTTTTATGTGCTTAAAAGCATTTTCAGGCCAAATAAGCTGATTTCTGCCAATTGCAGCAAAATACTGAAAGGAAAGTAGGTTTGCCTTCATATTTGAGCCAGAACAACTCAGTTCAGCATGGAAATATCATTGCAACAGCTTTTATTTAGCCAGAAATCAAGAGTGTACGTTTTTATGCGCTTAAAAGCATTTTCAGGTCGAATGAGCAAATATGCTTGTTTCTGCCAATTGCAGCAAAATACTGAAAGGAAAGTGGGTTTGCCTTCATATTTGAGCCAGAACAACTCAGTTCAGCATGGAAATATCATTGCAACAGCTTTTATTTAGCCAGAAATCAAGACTGTAAGTTTTTATGTGCTTAAAAGCATTTTCAGGCCAAATAAGCTGATTTCTGCCAATTGCAGCAAAATACTGAAAGGAAAGTGGGTTTGCCTTCATATTTGAGCCAGAACAACTCAGTTCAGCATGGAAATATCATTGCAACAGCTTTTATTTAGCCAGAAATCAAGAGTGTAAGTTTTTATGCGCTTAAAAGCATTTTCAGGCCGAATGAGCAAATATGCTTGTTTCTGCCAATTGCAGCAAAATACTGAAAGGAAAGTGGGTTTGCCTTCATATTTGAGCCAGAACAACTCAGTTCAGCATGGAAATATCATTGCAACAGCTTTTATTTAGCCAGAAATCAAGAGTGTAAGTTTTAATGCGCTTAAAAGCATTTTCAGGCCGAATGAGCAAATATGCTTGTTTCTGCCAATTGCAGCAAAATACTGAAAGGAAAGTGGGTTTGCCTTCATATTTGACCCAGAACAACTCAGTTCAGCATGGAAATATCATTGCAACAGCTTTTATTTAGCCAGAAATCAAGAGTGTACGTTTTTATGCGCTTAAAAGCATTTTCAGGCCGAATGAGCAAATATGCTTGTTTCTGCCAATTGCAGCAAAATACTGAAAGGAAAGTGGGTTTGCCTTCATATTTGAGCCAGAACAACTCAGTTCAGCATGGAAATATCATTGCAACAGCTTTTATTTAGCCTGAAATCAAGAGTGTAAGTTTTAATGCGCCTAAAAGCATTTTCAGGCCGAATGAGCAAATATGCTTGTTTCTGCCAATTGCAGCAAAATACTGAAAGGAAAGTGGGTTTGCCTTCATATTTGAGCCAGAACAACTCAGTTCAGCATGGAAATATCATTGCAACAGTTTTTATTTAGCCACAAATCAAGAGTGTAAGTTTTTATGCGCTTAAAAGCATTTTCAGGCCGAATGAGCAAATATGCTTGTTTCTGCCAATTGCTGCAAAATACTGAAAGGAAAGTGGGTTTGCCTTCATATTTGAGCCAGAACAACTCAGTTCAGCATGGAAATATCATTGCAACAGCTTTTATTTAGCCAGAAATCAAGAGTGTAAGTTTTTATGCGCTTAAAAGCATTTTCAGGCCGAATGAGCAAATATGCTTGTTTCTGCCAATTGCAGCAAAATACTGAAAGGAAAGTGGGTTTGCCTTCATATTTGAGCCAGAACAACTCAGTTCAGCATGGAAATATCATTGCAACAGCTTTTATTTAGCCAGAAATCAAGAGTGTAAGTTTTTATGCGCTTAAAAGCATTTTCAGGCCGAATGAGCAAATATGCTTGTTTCTGCCAATTGCAGCAAAATACTGAAAGGAAAGTGGGTTTGCCTTCATATTTGAGCCAGAACAACTCAGTTCAGCATGGAAATATCATTGCAACAGCTTTTATTTAGCCAGAAATCAAGAGTGTAAGTTTTTATGTGCTTAAAAGCATTTTCAGGCCAAATGTGCTGATTTCTGCCAATTGCAGCAAAATACTGAAAGGAAAGTGGGTTTGCCTTCATATTTGAGCCAGAACAACTCAGTTCAGCATGGAAATATCATTGCAACAGCTTTTATTTAGCCAGAAATAAAGATTGTAAGTTTTTATGTGCTTAAAAGCATTTTCAGGCCAAATAAGCTGATTTCTGCCAATTGCAGCAAAATACTGAAAGGAAAGTGGGTTTGCCTTCATATTTGAGCCAAAACAACTCAGTTCAGCATGGAAATATCATTGCAACAGCTTTTATTTAGCCAGAAATCAAGAGTGTAAGTTTTTATGCGCTTAAAAGCATTTTCAGGCCGAATGAGCAAATATGCTTGTTTCTGCCAATTGCAGCAGAATACTGAAAGGAAAGTGGGTTTGCCTTCATATTTGAGCCAGAACAACTCAGTTCAGCATGGAAATATCATTGCAACAGCTTTTATTTAGCCAGAAATCAAGAGTGTAAGTTTTTATGTGCTTAAAAGCATTTTCAGGCCAAATAAGCTGATTTCTGCCAATTGCAGCAAAATACTGAAAGGAAAGTGGGTTTGCCTTCATATTTGAGCCAGAACAACTCAGTTCAGCATGGAAATATCATTGCAACAGCTTTTATTTAGCCAGAAATCAAGAGTGTAAGTTTTTATGCGCTTAAAAGCATTTTCAGGCCGAATGAGCAAATATGCTTGTTTCTGCCAATTGCAGCAAAATACTGAAAGGAAAGTGGGTTTGCCTTCATATTTGAGCCAGAACAACTCAGTTCAGCATGGAAATATCATTGCAACAGCTTTTATTTAGCCAGAAATCAAGAGTGTAAGTTTTTATGCGCTTAAAAGCATTTTCAGGCCGAATGAGCATATATGCTTGTTTCTGCCAATTGCAGCAAAATACTGAAAGGAAAGTGGGTTTGCCTTCATATTTGAGCCAGAACAACTCAGTTCAGCATGGAAATATCATTGCAACAGCTTTTATTTAGCCAGAAATCAAGAGTGTAAGTTTTTATGCGCTTAAAAGCATTTTCAGGTCGAATGAGCAAATATGCTTGTTTCTGCCAATTGCAGCAAAATACTGAAAGGAAAGTGGGTTTGCCTTCATATTTGAGCCAGAACAACTCAGTTCAGCATGGAAATATCATTGCAACAGCTTTTATTTAGCCAGAAATCAAGAGTGTAAGTTTTTATGTGCTTAAAAGCATTTTCAGGCCAAATAAGCTGATTTCTGCCAATTGCAGCAAAATACTGAAAGGAAAGTGGGTTTGCCTTCATATTTGAGCCAGAACAACTCAGTTCAGCATGGAAATATCATTGCAACAGCTTTTATTTAGCCAGAAATCAAGAGTGTAAGTTTTTATGCGCTTAAAAGCATTTTCAGGCCGAATGAGCAAATATGCTTGTTTCTGCCAATTGCAGCAAAATACTGAAAGGAAAGTGGGTTTGCCTTCATATTTGAGCCAGAACAACTCAGTTCAGCATGGAAATATCATTGCAACAGCTTTTATTTAGCCAGAAATCAAGAGTGTATGTTTTTATGTGCTTAAAAGCATTTTCAGGCCAAATGTGCTGATTTCTGCCAATTGCAGCAAAATACTGAAAGGAAAGTGGGTTTGCCTTCATATTTGAGCCAGAACAACTCAGTTCAGCATGGAAATATCATTGCAACAGCTTTTATTTAGCCAGAAATAAAGATTGTAAGTTTTTATGCGCTTAAAAGCATTTTCAGGCCGAATGAGCAAATATGCTTGTTTCTGCCAAATGCAGCAAAATACTGAAAGGAAAGTGGGTTTGCCTTCATATTTGACCCAGAACAACTCAGTTCAGCATGGAAATATCATTGCAACAGCTTTTATTTAGCCAGAAATCAAGACTGTACGTTTTTATGCGCTTAAAAGCATTTTCAGGCTGAATGAGCAAATATGCTTGTTTCTGCCAATTGCAGCAATATACTGAAAGGAAAGTGGGTTTGCCTTCATATTTGAGCCAGAAAAACTCAGTTCAGCATGGAAATATCATTGCAACAGCTTTTATTTAGCCAGAAATCAAGAGTGTAAGTTTTTATGTGCTTAAAAGCATTTTCAGGCCAAATAAGCTGATTTCTGCCAATTGCAGCAAAATACTGAAAGGAAAGTGGGTTTGCCTTCATATTTGAGCCAAAACAACTCAGTTCAGCATGGAAATATCATTGCAACAGCTTTTATTTAGCCAGAAATCAAGAGTGTAAGTTTTTATGCGCTTAAAAGCATTTTCAGGCCGAATGAGCAAATATGCTTGTTTCTGCCAATTGCAGCAGAATACTGAAAGGAAAGTGGGTTTGCCTTCATATTTGAGCCAGAACAACTCAGTTCAGCATGGAAATATCATTGCAACAGCTTTTATTTAGCCAGAAATCAAGAGTGTAAGTTTTTATGTGCTTAAAAGCATTTTCAGGCCAAATAAGCTGATTTCTGCCAATTGCAGCAAAATACTGAAAGGAAAGTGGGTTTGCCTTCATATTTGAGCCAAAACAACTCAGTTCAGCATGGAAATATCATTGCAACAGCTTTTATTTAGCCAGAAATCAAGACTGTAAGTTTTTATCTGCTTAAAAGCATTTTCAGGCCAAATAAGCTGATTTCTGCCAATTGCTGCAAAATACTGAAAGGAAAGTGGGTTTGCCTTCATATTTGAGCCAGAACAACTCAGTTCAGCATGGAAATATCATTGCAACAGCTTTTATTTAGCCAGAAATCAAGAGTGTAAGTTTTTATGCGCTTAAAAGCATTTTCAGGCCGAATGAGCAAATATGCTTGTTTCTGCCAATTGCAGCAAAATACTGAAAGGAAAGTAGGTTTGCCTTCATATTTGAGCCAGAACAACTCAGTTCAGCATGGAAATATCATTGCAACAGCTTTTATTTAGCCAGAAATCAAGACTGTAAGTTTTTATGTGCTTAAAAGCATTTTCAGGCCAAATAAGCTGATTTCTGCCAATTGCACCAAAATACTGAAAGGAAAGTGGGTTTGCCTTCATATTTGAGCCAGAACAACTCAATTCAGCATGGAAATATCATTGCAACAGCTTTTATTTAGCCAGAAATCAAGAGTGTAAGTTTTTATGCGCTTAAAAGCATTTTCAGGCCGAATGAGCAAATATGCTTGTTTCTGCCAATTGCAGCAAAATACTGAAAGGAAAGTAGGTTTGCCTTCATATTTGAGCCAGAACAACTCAGTTCAGCATGGAAATATCATTGCAACAGCTTTTATTTAGCCAGAAATCAAGACTGTAAGTTTTTATGTGCTTAAAAGCATTTTCAGGCCAAATAAGCTGATTTCTGCCAATTGCACCAAAATACTGAAAGGAAAGTGGGTTTGCCTTCATATTTGAGCCAGAACAACTCAATTCAGCATGGAAATATCATTGCAACAGCTTTTATTTAGCCAGAAATCAAGAGTGTAAGTTTTTATGCGCTTAAAAGCATTTTCAGGCCGAAAGAGGAAATATGCTTGTTTCTACCAATTGCAGTAAAATACTGAAAGGAAAGTGGGTTTGCCTTCATATTTGAGCCAGAACAACTCAGTTCAGCATGGAAATATCATTGTAACAGCTTTTATTTAGCCAGAAATCAAGAGTGTAAGTTTTTATGCACTTAAAAGCATTTTCAGGCCGAATGAGCAAATATGCTTGTTTCTGCCAATTGCAGCAAAATACTGAAAGGAAAGTGGGTTTGCCTTCATATTTGAGCCAGAACAACTCAGTTCAGCATGGAAATATCATTGCAACAGCTTTTATTTAGCCAGAAATCAAGAGTGTAAGTTTTTATGCGCTTAAAAGCATTTTCAGGCCGAATGAGCAAACATGCTTGTTTCTGCCAATTGCAGCAAAATACTGAAAGGAAAGTAGGTTTGCCTTCATATTTGAGCCAGAACAACTCAGTTCAGCATGGAAATATCATTGCAACAGCTTTTATTTAGCCAGAAATCAAGAGTGTAAGTTTTTATGCGCTTAAAAGCATTTTCAGGCCGAATGAGCAAATATGCTTGTTTCTGCCAATTGCAGCAGAATACTGAAAGGAAAGTGGGTTTGCCTTCATATTTGAGCCAGAACAACTCAGTTCAGCATGGAAATATCATTGCAACAGCTTTTATTTAGCCAGAAATCAAGACTGTAAGTTTTTATGTGCTTAAAAGCATTTTCAGTCCAAATAAGCTGATTTCTGCCAATTGCAGCAAAATACTGAAAGAAAAGTGGGTTTTTCTTCATATTTGAGCCAGAACAACTCAGTTCAGCATGGAAATATCATTGCAACAGCTTTTATTTAGCCAGAAATCAAGACTGTAAGTTTTTATGTGCTTAAAAGCATTTTCAGGCCAAATAAGCTGATTTCTGCCAATTGCAGCAAAATACTGAAAGGAAAGTGGGTTTGCCTTCATATTTGAGCCAGAACAACTCAGTTCAGCATGGAAATATCATTGCAACAGCTTTTATTTAGCCAGAAATCAAGAGTGTAAGTTTTTATACGCTTAAAAGCATTTTCAGGCCGAATGAGCAAATATGCTTGTTTCTGCCAATTGCAGCAAAATACTGAAAGGAAAGTAGGTTTGCCTTCATATTTGAGCCAGAACAACTCAGTTCAGCATGGAAATATCATTGCAACAGCTTTTATTTAGCCAGAAATCAAGAGTGTAAGTTTTTATGCGCTTAAAAGCATTTTCAGGCCGAATGAGCAAATATGCTTGTTTCTGCCAATTGCAGCAAAATACTGAAAGGAAAGTGGGTTTGCCTTCATATTTGAGCCAGAACAACTCAGTTCAGCATGGAAATATCATTGCAACAGCTTTTATTTAGCCAGAAATCAAGAGTGTAAGTTTTTATGCGCTTAAAAGCATTTTCAGGCCGAATGAGCAAATATGCTTGTTTCTGCCAATTGCAGCAAAATACTGAAAGGAAAGTGGGTTTGCCTTCATATTTGAGCCAGAACAACTCAGTTCAGCATGGAAATATCATTGCAACAGCTTTTATTTAGCCAGAAATCAAGAGTGTAAGTTTTTATGCGCTTAAAAGCATTTTCAGGCCGAATGAGCAAATATGCTTGTTTCTGCCAATTGCAGCAAAATACTGAAAGGAAAGTGGGTTTGCCTTCATATCTGAGCCAGAACAACTCAGTTCAGCATGGAAATATCATTGCAACAGCTTTCATTTAGCCAGAAATCAAGAGTGTAAGTTTTTATGCGCTTAAAAGCATTTTCAGGCCGAATGAGCAAATATGCTTGTTTCTGCCAATTGCAGCAGAATACTGAAAGGAAAGTGGGTTTGCCTTCATATTTGAGCCAGAACAACTCAGTTCAGCATGGAAATATCATTGCAACAGCTTTTATTTAGCCAGAAATCAAGAGTGTACGTTTTTATGCGCTTAAAAGCATTTTCAGGCCGAATGAGCAAATATGCTTGTTTCTGCCAATTGCAGCAAAATACTGAAAAGAAAGTGGGTTTGCCTTCATATTTGAGCCAGAACAACTCAGTTCAGCATGGAAATATCATTGCAACAGCTTTTATTTAGCCAGAAATCAAGACTGTAAGTTTTTATGTGCTTAAAAGCATTTTCAGGCCAAATAAGCTGATTTCTGCCAATTGCACCAAAATACTGAAAGGAAAGTGGGTTTGCCTTCATATTTGAGCCAGAACAACTCAATTCAGCGTGGAAATATCATTGCAACAGCTTTTATTTAGCCAGAAATCAAGAGTGTAAGTTTTTATGCGCTTAAAAGCATTTTCAGGCCGAAAGAGGAAATATGCTTGTTTCTGCCAATTGCAGCAAAATACTGAAAGGAAAGTGGGTTTGCCTTCATATTTGAGCCAGAACAACTCAGTTCAGCATGGAAATATCATTGTAACTGCTTTTATTTAGCCAGAAATCAAGAGTGTAAGTTTTTATGCGCTTAAAAGCATTTTCAGGCCGAATGAGCAAATATGCTTGTTTCTGCCAATTGCAGCAAAATACTGAAAGGAAAGTGGGTTTGCCTTCATATTTGAGCCAGAACAACTCAGTTCAGCATGGAAATATCATTGCAACAGCTTTTATTTAGCCAGAAATCAAGACTGTAAGTTTTTATGCGCTTAAAAGCATTTTCAGGCCGAATGAGCAAATATGCTTGTTTCTGCCAATTGCAGCAAAATACTGAAAGGAAAGTAGGTTTGCCTTCATATTTGAGCCAGAACAACTCAGTTCAGCATGGAAATATCATTGCAACAGCTTTTATTTAGCCAGAAATCAAGAGTGTAAGTTTTTATGCGCTTAAAAGCATTTTCAGGCCGAATGAGCAAATATGCTTGTTTCTGCCAATTGCAGCAAAATACTGAAAGGAAAGTAGGTTTGCCTTCATATTTGAGCCAGAACAACTCAGTTCAGCATGGAAATATCATTGCAACAGCTTTTATTTAGCCAGAAATCAAGACTGTAAGTTTTTATGTGCTTAAAAGCATTTTCAGGCCAAATAAGCTGATTTCTGCCAATTGCAGCAAAATACTGAAAGGAAAGTGGGTTTGCCTTCATATTTGAGCCAGAACAACTCAGTTCAGCATGGAAATATCATTGCAACAGCTTTTATTTAGCCAGAAATCAAGACTGTAAGTTTTTATGCGCTTAAAAGCATTTTCAGGCCAAATAAGCTGATTTCTGCCAATTGCAGCAAAATACTGAAAGGAAAGTGGGTTTGCCTTCATATTTGAGCCAGAACAACTCAGTTCAGCATGGAAATATCATTGCAACAGCTTTTATTTAGCCAGAAATCAAGAGTGTAAGTTTTTATGCGCTTAAAAGCATTTTCAGGCCGAATGAGCAAATATGCTTGTTTCTGCCAATTGCAGCAGAATACTGAAAGGAAAGTGGGTTTGCCTTCATATTTGAGCCAGAATAACTCAGTTCAGCATGGAAATATCATTGCAACAGCTTTTATTTAGCCAGAAATCAAGACTGTACGTTTTTATGTGCTTAAAAGCATTTTCAGGCCAAATAAGCTGATTTCTGCCAATTGCAGCAAAATACTGAAAGGAAAGTGGGTTTGCCTTCATATTTGAGCCAGAACAACTCAGTTCAGCATGGAAATATCATTGCAACAGCTTTTATTTAGCCAGAAATCAAGACTGTAAGTTTTTATGTGCTTAAAAGCATTTTCAGGCCAAATAAGCTGATTTCTGCCAATTGCAGCAAAATACTGAAAGGAAAGTGGGTTTGCCTTCATATTTGAGCCAAAACCACTCAGTTCAGAATGGAAATATCATTGCAACAGCTTTTATTTAGCCAGAAATCAAGAGTGTAAGTTTTTATGCGCTTAAAAGCATTTTCAGGCCGAATGAGCAAATATGCTTGTTTCTGCCAATTGCAGCAAAATACTGAAAGGAAAGTGGGTTTGCCTTCATATTTGAGCCAAAACCACTCAGTTCAGAATGGAAATATCATTGCAACAGCTTTTATTTAGCCAGAAATCAAGAGTGTAAGTTTTTATGCGCTTAAAAGCATTTTCAGGCCGAATGAGCAAATATGCTTGTGTCTGCCAATTGCAGCAAAATACTGAAAGGAAAGTGGGTTTGCCTTCATATTTGAGCCAGAACAACTCAGTTCAGCATGGAAATATCATTGCAACAGCTTTTATTTAGCCAGAAATCAAGACTGTAAGTTTTTATGTGCTTAAAAGCATTTTCAGGCCAAATAAGTTGATTTCTGCCAATTGCAGCAAAATACTGAAAGGAAAGTGGGTTTGCCTTCATATTTGAGCCAAAACAACTCAGTTCAGCATGGGAATATCATTGCAACAGCTTTTATTTAGCCAGAAATCAAGAGTGTAAGTTTTTATGCGCTTAAAAGCATTTTCAGGCCGAATGAGCAAATATGCTTGTTTCTGCCAATTGCAGCAAAATACTGAAAGGAAAGTGGGTTTGCCTTCATATTTGAGCCAGAACAACTCAGTTCAGCATGGAAATATCATTGCAACAGCTTTTATTTAGCCAGAAATCAAGACTGTAAGTTTTTATGTGCTTAAAAGCATTTTCAGGCCAAATAAGTTGATTTCTGCCAATTGCAGCAAAATACTGAAAGGAAAGTGGGTTTGCCTTCATATTTGAGCCAGAACAACTCAGTTCAGCATGGAAATATCATTGCAACAGCTTTAATTTAGCCAGAAATTAAGAGTGTAAGTTTTTATGCGCTTAAAAGCATTTTCAGGCCGAATGAGCAAATATTTGTTTCTGCCAATTGCAGCAAAATACTGAAAGGAAAGTGGGTTTGCCTTCATATTTGAGCCAGAACAACTCAGTTCAGCATGGAAATATCATTGCAACAGCTTTTATTTAGCCAGAAATCAAGACTGTAAGTTTTTATGTGCTTAAAAGCATTTTCAGGCCAAATAAGCTGATTTCTGCCAATTGCTGCAAAATACTGAAAGGAAAGTGGGTTTGCCTTCATATTTGAGCCAGAACAACTCAGTTCAGCATGGAAATATCATTGCAACAGCTTTTATTTAGCCAGAAATCAAGAGTGTAAGTTTTTATGCGCTTAAAAGCATTTTCAGGCCGAATTAGCAAATATGCTTGTGTCTGCCAATTGCAGCAAAATACTGAAAGGAAAGTGGGTTTGCCTTCATATTTGAGCCAGAACAACTCAGTTCAGCATGGAAATATCATTGCAACAGCTTTTATTTAGCCAGAAATCAAGACTGTAAGTTTTTATGTGCTTAAAAGCATTTTCAGGCCAAATAAGTTGATTTCTGCCAATTGCAGCAAAATACTGAAAGGAAAGTGGGTTTGCCTTCATATTTGAGCCAGAACAACTCAGTTCAGCATGGAAATATCATTGCAACAGCTTTTATTTAGCCGGAAATCAAGACTGTAAGTTTTTATGCGCTTAAAAGCATTTTCAGGCCGAATGAGCAAATATGCTTGTTTCTGCCAATTGCAGCAGAATACTGAAAGGAAAGTGGGTTTGCCTTCATATTTGAGCCAGAACAACTCAGTTCAGCATGGAAATATCATTGCAACAGCTTTTATTTAGCCGGAAATCAAGACTGTAAGTTTTTATGTGCTTAAAAGCATTTTCAGGCCAAATAAGCTGATTTCTGCCAATTGCAGCAAAATACTGAAAGGAAAGTGGGTTTGCCTTCATATTTGAGCCAGAACAACTCAGTTCAGCATGGAAATATCATTGCAACAGCTTTTATTTAGCCAGAAATTTAAGAGTGTAAGTTTTTATGTGCTTAAAAGCATTTTCAGGCCAAATAAGCTGATTTCTGCCAATTGCAGCAAAATACTGAAAGGAAAGTGGGTTTGCCTTCATATTTGAGCCAAAACAACTCAGTTCAGCATGGAAATATCATTGCAACAGCTTTTATTTAGCCAGAAATCAAGAGTGTAAGTTTTTATGCGCTTAAAAGCATTTTCAGGCCGAATGAGCAAATATGCTTGTTTCTGCCAATTGCAGCAAAATACTGAAAGGAAAGTGGGTTTGCCTTCATATTTGAGCCAGAACAACTCAGTTCAGCATGGAAATATCATTGCAACAGCTTTTATTTAGCCAGAAATCAAGACTGTAAGTTTTTATGTGCTTAAAAGCATTTTCAGGCCAAATAAGTTGATATCTGCCAATTGCAGCAAAATACTGAAAGGAAAGTGGGTTTGCCTTCATATTTGAGCCAGAACAACTCAGTTCAGCATGGAAATATCATTGCAACAGCTTTTATTTAGCCAGAAATCAAGACTGTAAGTTTTTATGTGCTTAAAAGCATTTTCGGCCAAATAAGCTGATTTCTGCCAATTGCAGCAAAATACTGAAAGGAAAGTGGGTTTGCCTTCATATTTGAGCCAGAACAACTCAGTTCAGCATGGAAATATCATTGCAACAGCTTTTATTTAGCCAGAAATCAAGACTGTAAGTTTTTATGTGCTTAAAAGCATTTTCAGGCCAAATAAGCTGATTTCTGCCAATTGCTGCAAAATACTGAAAGGAAAGTGGGTTTGCCTTCATATTTGAGCCAGAACAACTCAGTTCAGCATGGAAATATCATTGCAACAGCTTTTATTTAGCCAGAAATCAAGAGTGTAAGTTTTTATGCGCTTAAAAGCATTTTCAGGCCGAATGAGCAAATATGCTTGTTTCTGCCAATTGCAGCAAAATACTGAAAGGAAAGTAGGTTTGCCTTCATATTTGAGCCAGAACAACTCAGTTCAGCGTGGAAATATCATTGCAACAGCTTTTATTTAGCCAGAAATCAAGAGTGTAAGTTTTTATGCGCTTAAAAGCATTTTCAGGCCGAATGAGCAAATATGCTTGTTTCTGCCAATTGCAGCAAAATATTGAAAGGAAAGTGGGTTTGCCTTCATATTTGAGCCAGAACAACTCAGTTCAGCATGGAAATATCATTGCAACAGCTTTTATTTAGCCAGAAATCAAGAGTGTAAGTTTTTATGCGCTTAAAAGCATTTTCAGGCCGAATGAGCAAATATGCTTGTTTCTGCCAATTGCAGCAAAATACTGAAAGGAAAGTGGGTTTGCCTTCATATTTGAGCTAGAACAACTCAGTTCAGCATGGAAATATCATTGCAACAGCTTTTATTTAGCCAGAAATCAAGAGTGTAAGTTTTTATGCGCTTAAAAGCATTATCAGGCCAAATAAGCTGATTTCTGCCAATTGCAGCAAAATACTGAAAGGAAAGTGGATTTGCCATCATATTTGAACCAGAATAACTCAGTTCAGCATGGAAATATCATTGCAACAGCTTTTATTTAGCCAGAAATCAAGAGTGTACGTTTTTATGCGCTTAAAAGCATTTTCAGGTCGAATGAGCAAATATGCTTGTTTCTGCCAATTGCAGCAAAATACTGAAAGGAAAGTGGGTTTGCCTTCATATTTGAGCCAGAACAACTCAGTTCAGCATGGAAATATCATTGCAACAGCTTTTATTTAGCCAGAAATCAAGAGTGTAAGTTTTAATGCGCTTAAAAGCATTTTCAGGCCGAATGAGCATATATGCTTGTTTCTGCCAATTGCAGCAAAATACTGAAAGGAAAGTGGGTTTGCCTTCATATTTGAGCCAGAACAACTCAGTTCAGCATGGAAATATCATTGCAACAGCTTTTATTTAGCCAGAAATCAAGAGTGTAAGTTTTTATGCGCTTAAAAGCATTTTCAGGTCGAATGAGCAAATATGCTTGTTTCTGCCAATTGCAGCAAAATACTGAAAGGAAAGTGGGTTTGCCTTCATATTTGAGCCAGAACAACTCAGTTCAGCATGGAAATATTATTGCAACAGCTTTTATTTAGCCAGAAATCAAGAGTGTAAGTTTTTATGTGCTTAAAAGCATTTTCAGGCCAAATAAGCTGATTTCTGCCAATTGCAGCAAAATACTGAAAGGAAAGTAGGTTTGCCTTCATATTTGAGCCAGAACAACTCAGTTCAGCATGGAAATATCATTGCAACAGCTTTTATTTAGCCAGAAATCAAGAGTGTACGTTTTTATGCGCTTAAAAGCATTTTCAGGTCGAATGAGCAAATATGCTTGTTTCTGCCAATTGCAGCAAAATACTGAAAGGAAAGTGGGTTTGCCTTCATATTTGAGCCAGAACAACTCAGTTCAGCATGGAAATATCATTGCAACAGCTTTTTATTTAGCCAGAAATCAAGAGTGTAAGTTTTTATGCGCTTAAAAGCATTTTCAGGCCGAATGAGCAAATATGCTTGTTTCTGCCAATTGCAGCAAAATACTGAAAGGAAAGTGGGTTTGCCTTCATATTTGAGCCAGAACAACTCAGTTCAGCATGGAAATATCATTGCAACAGCTTTTATTTAGCCAGAAATCAAGACTGTAAGTTTTTATGTGCTTAAAAGCATTTTCAGGCCAAATAAGCTGATTTCTGCCAATTGCACCAAAATACTGAAAGGAAAGTGGGTTTGCCTTCATATTTGAGCCAGAACAATTCGGTTCAGCATGGAAATATCATTGCAACAGCTTTTATTTAGCCAGAAATCAAGAGTGTAAGTTTTTATGTGCTTAAAAGCATTTTCAGGCCAAATATGCTGATTTCTGCCAATTGCAGCAAAATACTGAAAGGAAAGTAGGTTTGCCTTCATATTTGAGCCAGAACAACTCAGTTCAGCATGGAAATATCATTGCAACAGCTTTTATTTAGCCAGAAATCAAGAGTGTAAGTTTTTATGCGCTTAAAAGCATTTTCAGGCCGAATGAGCAAATATGCTTGTGTCTGCCAATTGCAGCAAAATACTGAAAGGAAAGTGGGTTTGCCTTCATATTTGAGCCAGAACAACTCAGTTCAGCATGGAAATATCATTGCAACAGCTTTTATTTAGCCAGAAATCAAGACTGTAAGTTTTTATGTGCTTAAAAGCATTTTCAGGCCAAATAAGTTGATTTCTGCCAATTGCAGCAAAATACTGAAAGGAAAGTGGGTTTGCCTTCAAATTTGAGCCAGAACAACTCAGTTCAGAATGGAAATATCATTGCAACAGCTTTTATTTAGCCAGAAATCAAGAGTGTAAGTTTTTATGCGCTTAAAAGCATTTTCAGGCCGAATGAGCAAATATGCTTGTTTCTGCCAATTGCAGCAGAATACTGAAAGGAAAGTGGGTTTGCCTTCATATTTGAGCCAGAACAACTCAGTTCAGCATGGAAATATCATTGCAACAGCTTTTATTTAGCCAGAAATCAAGACTGTAAGTTTTTATGTGCTTAAAAGCATTTTCAGGCCAAATAAGCTGATTTCTGCCAATTGCAGCAAAATACTGAAAGGAAAGTGGGTTTGCCTTCATATTTGAGCCAGAACAACTCAGTTCAGCATGGAAATATCATTGCAACAGCTTTTATTTAGCCAGAAATTTAAGAGTGTAAGTTTTTATGTGCTTAAAAGCATTTTCAGGCCAAATAAGCTGATTTCTGCCAATTGCAGCAAAATACTGAAAGGAAAGTGGGTTTGCCTTCATATTTGAGCCAAAACAACTCAGTTCAGCATGGAAATATCATTGCAACAGCTTTTATTTAGCCAGAAATCAAGAGTGTAAGTTTTTATGCGCTTAAAAGCATTTTCAGGCCGAATGAGCAAATATGCTTGTTTCTGCCAATTGCAGCAAAATACTGAAAGGAAAGTGGGTTTGCCTTCATATTTGAGCCAGAACAACTCAGTTCAGCATGGAAATATCATTGCAACAGCTTTTATTTAGCCAGAAATCAAGACTGTAAGTTTTTATGTGCTTAAAAGCATTTTCAGGCCAAATAAGTTGATTTCTGCCAATTGCAGCAAAATACTGAAAGGAAAGTGGGTTTGCCTTCATATTTGAGCCAGAACAACTCAGTTCAGCATGGAAATATCATTGCAACAGCTTTTATTTAGCCAGAAATTAAGAGTGTAAGTTTTTATGCGCTTAAAAGCATTTTCAGGCCGAATGAGCAAATATGCTTGTTTCTGCCAATTGCAGCAGAATACTGAAAGGAAAGTGGGTTTGCCTTCATATTTGAGCCAGAACAACTCAGTTCAGCATGGAAATATCATTGCAACAGCTTTTATTTAGCCAGAAATCAAGACTGTAAGTTTTTATGTGCTTAAAAGCATTTTCGGCCAAATAAGCTGATTTCTGCCAATTGCAGCAAAATACTGAAAGGAAAGTGGGTTTGCCTTCATATTTGAGCCAGAACAACTCAGTTCAGCATGGAAATATCATTGCAACAGCTTTTATTTAGCCAGAAATCAAGAGTGTAAGTTTTTATGTGCTTAAAAGCATTTTCAGGCCAAATAAGCTGATTTCTGCCAATTGCTGCAAAATACTGAAAGGAAAGTGGGTTTGCCTTCATATTTGAGCCAGAACAACTCAGTTCAGCATGGAAATATCATTGCAACAGCTTTTATTTAGCCAGAAATCAAGAGTGTAAGTTTTTATGCGCTTAAAAGCATTTTCAGGCCGAATGAGCAAATATGCTTGTTTCTGCCAATTGCAGCAAAATACTGAAAGGAAAGTAGGTTTGCCTTCATATTTGAGCCAGAACAACTCAGTTCAGCGTGGAAATATCATTGCAACAGCTTTTATTTAGCCAGAAATCAAGAGTGTAAGTTTTTATGCGCTTAAAAGCATTTTCAGGCCGAATGAGCAAATATGCTTGTTTCTGCCAATTGCAGCAAAATACTGAAAGGAAAGTGGGTTTGCCTTCATATTTGAGCCAGAACAACTCAGTTCAGCATGGAAATATCATTGCAACAGCTTTTATTTAGCCAGAAATCAAGAGTGTAAGTTTTTATGCGCTTAAAAGCATTTTCAGGCCGAATGAGCAAATATGCTTGTTTCTGCCAATTGCAGCAAAATACTGAAAGGAAAGTGGGTTTGCCTTCATATTTGAGCTAGAACAACTCAGTTCAGCATGGAAATATCATTGCAACAGCTTTTATTTAGCCAGAAATCAAGAGTGTAAGTTTTTATGCGCTTAAAAGCATTATCAGGCCAAATAAGCTGATTTCTGCCAATTGCAGCAAAATACTGAAAGGAAAGTGGATTTGCCATCATATTTGAACCAGAATAACTCAGTTCAGCATGGAAATATCATTGCAACAGCTTTTATTTAGCCAGAAATCAAGAGTGTACGTTTTTATGCGCTTAAAAGCATTTTCAGGTCGAATGAGCAAATATGCTTGTTTCTGCCAATTGCAGCAAAATACTGAAAGGAAAGTGGGTTTGCCTTCATATTTGAGCCAGAACAACTCAGTTCAGCATGGAAATATCATTGCAACAGCTTTTATTTAGCCAGAAATCAAGAGTGTAAGTTTTAATGCGCTTAAAAGCATTTTCAGGCCGAATGAGCATATATGCTTGTTTCTGCCAATTGCAGCAAAATACTGAAAGGAAAGTGGGTTTGCCTTCATATTTGAGCCAGAACAACTCAGTTCAGCATGGAAATATCATTGCAACAGCTTTTATTTAGCCAGAAATCAAGAGTGTAAGTTTTTATGCGCTTAAAAGCATTTTCAGGTCGAATGAGCAAATATGCTTGTTTCTGCCAATTGCAGCAAAATACTGAAAGGAAAGTGGGTTTGCCTTCATATTTGAGCCAGAACAACTCAGTTCAGCATGGAAATATTATTGCAACAGCTTTTATTTAGCCAGAAATCAAGAGTGTAAGTTTTTATGTGCTTAAAAGCATTTTCAGGCCAAATAAGCTGATTTCTGCCAATTGCAGCAAAATACTGAAAGGAAAGTAGGTTTGCCTTCATATTTGAGCCAGAACAACTCAGTTCAGCATGGAAATATCATTGCAACAGCTTTTATTTAGCCAGAAATCAAGAGTGTACGTTTTTATGCGCTTAAAAGCATTTTCAGGTCGAATGAGCAAATATGCTTGTTTCTGCCAATTGCAGCAAAATACTGAAAGGAAAGTGGGTTTGCCTTCATATTTGAGCCAGAACAACTCAGTTCAGCATGGAAATATCATTGCAACAGCTTTTTATTTAGCCAGAAATCAAGAGTGTAAGTTTTTATGCGCTTAAAAGCATTTTCAGGCCGAATGAGCAAATATGCTTGTTTCTGCCAATTGCAGCAAAATACTGAAAGGAAAGTGGGTTTGCCTTCATATTTGAGCCAGAACAACTCAGTTCAGCATGGAAATATCATTGCAACAGCTTTTATTTAGCCAGAAATCAAGACTGTAAGTTTTTATGTGCTTAAAAGCATTTTCAGGCCAAATAAGCTGATTTCTGCCAATTGCACCAAAATACTGAAAGGAAAGTGGGTTTGCCTTCATATTTGAGCCAGAACAATTCGGTTCAGCATGGAAATATCATTGCAACAGCTTTTATTTAGCCAGAAATCAAGAGTGTAAGTTTTTATGTGCTTAAAAGCATTTTCAGGCCAAATATGCTGATTTCTGCCAATTGCAGCAAAATACTGAAAGGAAAGTAGGTTTGCCTTCATATTTGAGCCAGAACAACTCAGTTCAGCATGGAAATATCATTGCAACAGCTTTTATTTAGCCAGAAATCAAGAGTGTAAGTTTTTATGCGCTTAAAAGCATTTTCAGGCCGAATGAGCAAATATGCTTGTTTCTGCCAATTGCAGCAAAATACTGAAAGGAAAGTGGGTTTGCCTTCATATTTGAGCCAGAACAACTCAGTTCAGCATGGAAATATCATTGCAACAGCTTTTATTTAGCCAGAAATCAAGAGTGTAAGTTTTTATGCGCTTAAAAGCATTTTCAGGCCGAATGAGCAAATATGCTTGTTTCTGCCAATTGCAGCAAAATACTGAAAGGAAAGTGGGTTTGCCTTCATATTTGAGCCAGAACAACTCAGTTCAGCATGGAAATATCATTGCAACAGCTTTTATTTAGCCAGAAATAAAGATTGTAAGTTTTTATGCGCTTAAAAGCATTTTCAGGCCGAATGAGCAAATATGCTTGTTTCTGCCAAATGCAGCAAAATACTGAAAGGAAAGTGGGTTTGCCTTCATATTTGACCCAGAACAACTCAGTTCAGCATGGAAATATCATTGCAACAGCTTTTATTTAGCCAGAAATCAATACTTTAAGTTTTTTTGCGCTTAAAAGCATTTTCAGGTCAAATAAGCTGATTTCTGACAATTGCAAAAAAATACTGAAAGGAAAGTGGGTTTGCCTTCATATTTGAGCCAGAACAACTCAGTTCAGCATGGAAATATCATTGCAACAGCTTTTATTTAGCCAGAAATCAAGAGTGTAAGTTTTTATGTGCTTAAAAGCATTTTCAGGCCAAATAAGCTGATTTCTGCCAATTGCAGCAAAATACTGAAAGGAAAGTGGGTTTGCCTTCATATTTGAGCCAGAACAACTCAGTTCAGCATGGAAATATCATTGCAACAGCATTTATTTAGCCAGAAATCAAGAGTGTACGTTTTTTTGCGCTTAAAAGCATTTTCAGGCCGAATGAGCTGATTTATGCCAATTGCAGCAAAATACTGAAAGGAAAGTGGGTTTTCCTTCATATTTGAACCAGAACTACTGAATTCAGCATGGAAATATCATTCCAACAGCTTTTATTTAGCCAGAAATCAAGAGTGTAAGTTTTTATGCGCTGAAAAGCATTTTCAGGCCGAATGAGCAAATATGCTTGTTTCTGCCAATTGCAGTTAAATACTGAAAGGAAAGTGGGTTTGCCTACATATTTGACCCAGAACAACTCAGTTCAGCATGAAAATATCATTGCAACAGCTTTTATTTAGCCAGAAATCAATACTGTAAGTTTTTATGCGCTTAAAAGCATTTACAGGCCGAATAAGCTGATTTCTGCCAATTGCAGCAAAATACTGAAAGGAAAGTGGGTTTGCCTTCATATTTGACCCAGAACAACTCAGTTCAGCATGGAAATATCATTGCAACAGTTTTTTTTAACCAGAAATCAAGAGTGTACGTTTTTACGCGTTTAAAAGCATTTTCAGGCCGGATGAGCAAATATGCTTGTTTCTGCCAATTGCAGCAAAATACTGAAAGGAAAGTGGGTTTGCCTTCATATTTGAGCCAAAACAACTCAGTTCAGCATGGAAATATCATTGCAACAGCTTTTATTTAGCCAGAAATCAAGAGTGTACGTTTTTTTGCGCTTAAAAGCATTGTCAGGCCGAATGAGCTGATTTATGCCAATTGCAGCAAAATACTGAAAGGAAAGTGGGTTTTCCTTCATATTTGAACCAGAACTACTGAATTCAGCATGGAAATATCATTCCAACAGCTTTTATTTAGCCAGAAATCAAGAGTGTATGTTTTTATGCGCTTAAAAGCATTTTCAGGCCGAATGAGCTGATTTCTGCCAATTGCAGCAAAATTATGAAAGGAAAGTGGGTTTGCCTTCATATTTGACCCAGAACAACTCAGTTCAGAATAGAAATATCATTGCAACAGCTTTTATTTAGCCAGAAATCAAGAGTGTACGTTTTTATGCGCTTAAAAGCATTTTCAGGCCGAATGAGCAAATATGCTTGTTTCTGCCAATTGCAGCAAAATACTGAAAGGAAAGTGGGTTTGCCTACATATTTGACCCAGAACAACTCAGTTCAGCATGAAAATATCATTGTAACAGCTTTTATTTAGCCAGAAATCAATACTGTAAGTTTTTATGCGCTTAAAAGTATTTTCAGGCCACATAAGCTGATTTCTGCCAATTGCAGCAAAATACTGAAAGGAAAGTGGGTTTGCCTTCATATTTGACCCAGAACAACTCAGTTCAGCATGGAAATATCATTGCAACAGCATTTATTTAGCCAGAAATCAAGAGTGTAAGTTTTTATGCGCTTAAAAGCATTTTCAGGCCGAATGAGCTGATTTCTGCCAATTGCAGCAAAATTATGAAAGGAAAGTGGGTTTGCCTTCATATTTGACCCAGAACAACTCAGTTCAGAATAGAAATATCATTGCAACAGCTTTTATTTAGCCAGAAATCAAGAGTGTACGTTTTTATGCGCTTAAAAGCATTTTCAGGCCGAATGAGCTGATTTATGCCAATTGCAGTAAAATACTGAAAGGAAAGTGGGTTTTCCTTCATATTTGAACCAGAACTACTGAATTCAGCATGGAAATATCATTCCAACAGCTTTTATTTAGCCAGAAATCAAGAGTGTAAGTTTTTATGCGCTTAAAAGCATTTTCAGGCCGAATGAGCTGATTTCTGCCAATTGCAGCAAAATTATGAAAGGAAAGTGGGTTTGCCTTCATATTTGACCCAGAACAACTCAGTTCAGAATAGAAATATCATTGCAACAGCTTTTATTTAGCCAGAAATCAAGAGTGTACGTTTTTATGCGCTTAAAAGCATTTTCAGGCCGAATGAGAAAATATGCTTGTTTCTGCCAATTGCAGCAAAATACTGAAAGGAAAGTGGGTTTTCCTTCATATTTGAGCCAAAACAACTCAGTTCAGCATGGAAATATCATTGCAACAGCTTTCATTAAGCCAGAAATCAAGAGTGTAAGTTTTTATGCGCTTAAAAGCATTTTCAGGCCGAATGAGCAAATATGCTTGTTTTTGCCAATTGCAGCAAAATACTGAAAGGAAAGTGGGTTTGCTTTCATATTTGACCCAGAACAAATCAGTTTAGCATGGAAATATCATTGCAACAACTTTTAATTAGCCAAAAATCAAAACTGTAAGTTTTTATGCGCTTAAAAGCATTTTCAGGCTGAATGTGCTGATTTCTGCCAATTGCAGCAAAATACTGAAAGGAAAGTGAGTTTGCCTTCATATTTGAGCCAAAACAACTCAGTTCAGCATGGAAATATCATTGCAACAGCTTTTATTTAGCCAGAAATCAAGATTGTAAGTTTTTATGCGCTTAAAAGCATTTTCAGGCCGAATGAGCAAATATGCTTGTTTCTGCCAATTGCAGCAAAATACTGAAAGGAAAGTGGGTTTGCCTTCATATTTGAGCCAGAACAACTCAGTTCAGCATGGAAATATCATTGCAACAGCTTTTATTTAGCCAGAAATCAAGACTGTAAGTTTTTATGTGCTTAAAAGCATTTTCAGGCCAAATAAGCTGATTTCTGCCAATTGCAGCAAAATACTGAAAGGAAAGTGAGTTTGCCTTCATATTTGAGCCAAAACAACTCAGTTCAGCATGGAAATATCATTGCAACAGCTTTTATTTAGCCAGAAATCAAGATTGTAAGTTTTTATGCGCTTAAAAGCATTTTCAGGCCGAATGAGCAAATATGCTTGTTTCTGCCAATTGCAGCAAAATACTGAAAGGAAAGTGGGTTTGCCTTCATATTTGAGCCAGAACAACTCAGTTCAGCATGGAAATATCATTGCAACAGCTTTTATTTAGCCAGAAATCAAGAGCGTAAGTTTTTATGCGCTTAAAAGCATTTTCAGGCCAAATAAGCTGATTTCTGCCAATTGCAGCAAAATACTGAAAGGAAAGTGGGTTTGCCTTCATATTTGAGCCAGAACAACTCAGTTCAGCATGGAAATATCATTGCAACAGCTTTTATTTAGCCAGAAATCAAGAGTGTAAGTTTTTATGTGCTTAAAAGCATTTTCAGGCCAAATAAGCTGATTTCTGCCAATTGCAGCAAAATACTGAAAGGAAAGTGGGTTTGCCTTCATATTTGAGCCAAAACAACTCAGTTCAGCATGGAAATATCATTGCAACAGCTTTTATTTAGCCAGAAATCAAGAGTGTAAGTTTTTATGCGCTTAAAAGCATTTTCAGGCCGAATGATCAAATATGCTTGTTTCTGCCAATTGCAGCAAAATACTGAAAGGAAAGTGGGTTTGCCTTCATATTTGAGCCAGAACAACTCAGTTCAGCATGGAAATATCATTGCAACAGCTTTTATTTAGCCAGAAATCAAGAGTGTAAGTTTTTATGCGCTTAAAAGCATTTTCAGGCCGAATGAGCAAATATGCTTGTTTCTGCAAATTGCAGCAAAATACTGAAAGGAAAGTGGGTTTGCCTTCATATTTGAGCCAGAACAACTCAGTTCAGCATGGAAATATCATTGCAACAGCTTTTATTTAGCCAGAAATCAAGACTGTAAGTTTTTATGTGCTTAAAAGCATTTTCAGGCCAAATAAGTTGATTTCTGCCAATTGCAGCAAAATACTGAAAGGAAAGTGGGATTGCCTTCATATTTGAGCCAGAACAACTCAGTTCAGCATGGAAATATCATTGCAACAGCTTTTATTTAGCCAGAAATTAAGAGTGTAAGTTTTTATGCGCTTAAAAGCATTTTCAGGCCGAATGAGCAAATATGCTTGTTTCTGCCAATTGCAGCAAAATACTGAAAGGAAAGTGGGTTTGCCTTCATATTTGAGCCAGAACAACTCAGTTCAGCATGGAAATATCATTGCAACAGCTTTTATTTAGCCAGAAATCAAGACTGTAAGTTTTTGCTTAAAAGCATTTTCAGGCCAAATAAGCTGATTTCTGCCAATTGCTGCAAAATACTGAAAGGAAAGTGGGTTTGCCTTCATATTTGAGCCAGAACAACTCAGTTCAGCATGGAAATATCATTGCAACAGCTTTTATTTAGCCAGAAATCAAGAGTGTAAGTTTTTATGCGCTTAAAAGCATTTTCAGGCCGAATGAGCAAATATGCTTGTTTCTGCCAATTGCAGCAAAATACTGAAAGGAAAGTAGGTTTGCCTTCATATTTGAGCCAGAACAACTCAGTTCAGCATGGAAATATCATTGCAACAGCTTTTATTTAGCCAGAAATCAAGAGTGTAAGTTTTTATGCGCTTAAAAGCATTTTCAGGCCGAATGAGCAAATATGCTTGTTTCTGCCAATTGCAGCAGAATACTGAAAGGAAAGTGGGTTTGCCTTCATATTTGAGCCAGAACAACTCAGTTCAGCATGGAAATATCATTGCAACAGTTTTTATTTAGCCACAAATCAAGAGTGTAAGTTTTTATGCGCTTAAAAGCATTTTCAGGCCGAATGAGCAAATATGCTTGTTTCTGCCAATTGCTGCAAAATACTGAAAGGAAAGTGGGTTTGCCTTCATATTTGAGCCAGAACAACTCAGTTCAGCATGGAAATATCATTGCAACAGCTTTTATTTAGCCAGAAATCAAGAGTGTAAGTTTTTATGTGCTTAAAAGCATTTTCAGGCCGAATGAGCAAATATGCTTTTTCTGCCAATTGCAGCAAAATACTGAAAGGAAAGTAGGTTTGCCTTCATATTTGAGCCAGAACAACTCAGTTCAGCATGGAAATATCATTGCAACAGCTTTTATTTAGCCAGAAATCAAGAGTGTAAGTTTTTATGCGCTTAAAAGCATTTTCAGGCCGAATGAGCAAATATGCTTGTTTCTGCCAATTGCAGCAAAATACTGAAAGGAAAGTGGGTTTGCCTTCATATTTGAGCCAGAACAACTCAGTTCAGCATGGAAATATCATTGCAACAGCTTTTATTTAGCCAGAAATCAAGACTGTAAGTTTTTATGTGCTTAAAAGCATTTTCAGGCCAAATAAGTTGATTTCTGCCAATTGCAGCAAAATACTGAAAGGAAAGTGGGTTTGCCTTCATATTTGAGCCAGAACAACTCAGTTCAGCATGGAAATATCATTGCAACAGCTTTTATTTAGCCAGAAATCAAGACTGTAAGTTTTTGCTTAAAAGCATTTTCAGGCCAAATAAGCTGATTTCTGCCAATTGCTGCAAAATACTGAAAGGAAAGTGGGTTTGCCTTCATATTTGAGCCAGAACAACTCAGTTCAGCATGGAAATATCATTGCAACAGCTTTTATTTAGCCAGAAATCAAGAGTGTAAGTTTTTATGCGCTTAAAAGCATTTTCAGGCCGAATGAGCAAATATGCTTGTTTCTGCCAATTGCAGCAAAATACTGAAAGGAAAGTAGGTTTGCCTTCATATTTGAGCCAGAACAACTCAGTTCAGCATGGAAATATCATTGCAACAGCTTTTATTTAGCCAGAAATCAAGAGTGTAAGTTTTTATGCGCTTAAAAGCATTTTCAGGCCGAATGAGCAAATATGCTTGTTTCTGCCAATTGCAGCAGAATACTGAAAGGAAAGTGGGTTTGCCTTCATATTTGAGCCAGAACAACTCAGTTCAGCATGGAAATATCATTGCAACAGCTTTTATTTAGCCAGAAATCAAGAGTGTAAGTTTTTATGTGCTTAAAAGCATTTTCAGGCCGAATGAGCAAATATGCTTTTTCTGCCAATTGCAGCAAAATACTGAAAGGAAAGTAGGTTTGCCTTCATATTTGAGCCAGAACAACTCAGTTCAGCATGGAAATATCATTGCAACAGCTTTTATTTAGCCAGAAATCAAGAGTGTAAGGTTTTATGCGCTTAAAAGCATTTTCAGGCCGAATGAGCAAATATGCTTGTTTCTGCCAATTGCAGCAAAATACTGAAAGGAAAGTGGGTTTGCCTTCATATTTGAGCCAGAACAACTCAGTTCAGCATGGAAATATCATTGCAACAGCTTTTATTTAGCCAGAAATCAAGACTGTAAGTTTTTATGTGCTTAAAAGCATTTTCAGGCCAAATAAGCTGATTTCTGCCAATTGCAGCAAAATACTGAAAGGAAAGTGGGTTTGCCTTCATATTTGAGCCAGAACAACTCAGTTCAGCATGGAAATATCATTGCAACAGCTTTTATTTAGCCAGAAATTAAGAGTGTAAGTTTTTATGCGCTTAAAAGCATTTTCAGGCCGAATGAGCAAATATGCTTGTTTCTGCCAATTGCAGCAAAATACTGAAAGGAAAGTGGGTTTGCCTTCATATTTGAGCCAGAACAACTCAGTTCAGCATGGAAATATCATTGCAACAGCTTTTATTTAGCCAGAAATCAAGACTGTAAGTTTTTATGTGCTTAAAAGCATTTTCAGGCCAAATAAGCTGATTTCTGCCAATTGCTGCAAAATACTGAAAGGAAAGTGGGTTTGCCTTCATATTTGAGCCAGAACAACTCAGTTCAGCATGGAAATATCATTGCAACAGCTTTTATTTAGCCAGAAATCAAGAGTGTAAGTTTTTATGTGCTTAAAAGCATTTTCAGGCCAAATAAGCTGATTTCTGCCAATTGCAGCAAAATACTGAAAGGAAAGTGGGTTTGCCTTCATATTTGAGCCAAAACAACTCAGTTCAGCATGGAAATATCATTGCAACAGCTTTTATTTAGCCAGAAATCAAGAGTGTAAGTTTTTATGCGCTTAAAAGCATTTTCAGGCCGAATGAGCAAATATGCTTGTTTCTGCCAATTGCAGCAAAATACTGAAAGGAAAGTGGGTTTGCCTTCATATTTGAGCCAGAACAACTCAGTTCAGCATGGAAATATCATTGCAACAGCTTTTATTTAGCCAGAAATCAAGACTGTAAGTTTTTATGTGCTTAAAAGCATTTTCAGGCCAAATAAGCTGATTTCTGCCAATTGCTGCAAAATACTGAAAGGAAAGTGGGTTTGCCTTCATATTTGAGCCAGAACAACTCAGTTCAGCATGGAAATATCATTGCAACAGCTTTTATTTAGCCAGAAATCAAGAATGTAAGTTTTTATGCGCTTAAAAGCATTTTCAGGCCGAATGAGCAAATATGCTTGTTTCTGCCAATTGCAGCAAAACACTGAAAGGAAAGTGGGTTTGCCTACATATTTGACCCAGAACAACTCAGTTCAGCATGAAAATATCATTGTAACAGATTTTATTTAGCCAGAAATCAATAATGTAAGTTTTTATGCGCTTAAAAGTATTTTCAGGCCACATAAGCTGATTTCTGCCAATTGCAGCAAAATACTGAAAGGAAAGTGGGTTTGCCTTCATATTTGACCCAGAACAACTCAGTTCAGCATGGAAATATCTTTCCAACAGCTTTTATTTAGCCAGAAATCAAGAGTGTACGTTTTTATGCGCTTAAAAGCATTTTCAGGCCGAATGAGCTGATTTATGCCAATTGCAGCAAAATACTGAAAGGAAAGTGGGTTTTCCTTCATATTTGAACCAGAACTACTGAATTCAGCATGGAAATATCATTCCAACAGCTTTTATTTAGCCAGAAATCAAGAGTGTAAGTTTTTATGCGCTTAAAAGCATTTTCAGGCCGAATGAGCTGATTTCTGCCAATTGCAGCAAAATTATGAAAGGAAAGTGGGTTTGCCTTCATATTTGACCCAGAACAACTCAGTTCAGAATAGAAATATCATTGCAACAGCTTTTATTTAGCCAGAAATCAAGAGTGTACGTTTTTATGCGCTTAAAAGCATTTTCAGGCCGAATGAGCAAATATGCTTGTTTCTGCCAATTGCAGCAAAATACTGAAAGGAAAGTGGGTTTGCCTACATATTTGACCCAGAACAACTCAGTTCAGCATGAAAATATCATTGTAACAGCTTTTATTTAGCCAGAAATCAATACTGTAAGTTTTTATGCGCTTAAAAGCATTTTCAGGCTGAATGAGCTGATTTCTGCCAATTGCAGCAAAATACTGAAAGGAAAGTGAGTTTGCCTTCATATTTGAGCCAAAACAACTCAGTTCAGCATGGAAATATCATTGCAACAGCTTTTATTTAGCCAGAAATCAAGATTGTAAGTTTTTATGCGCTTAAAAGCATTTTCAGGCCGAATGAGCAAATATGCTTGTTTCTGCCAATTGCAGCAAAATACTGAAAGGAAAGTGGGTTTGCCTTCATATTTGAGCCAGAACAACTCAGTTCAGCATGGAAATATCATTGCAACAGCTTTTATTTAGCCAGAAATCAAGACTGTAAGTTTTTATGTGCTTAAAAGCATTTTCAGGCCAAATAAGCTGATTTCTGCCAATTGCAGCAAAATACTGAAAGGAAAGTGAGTTTGCCTTCATATTTGAGCCAAAACAACTCAGTTCAGCATGGAAATATCATTGCAACAGCTTTTATTTAGCCAGAAATCAAGATTGTAAGTTTTTATGCGCTTAAAAGCATTTTCAGGCCGAATGAGCAAATATGCTTGTTTCTGCCAATTGCAGCAAAATACTGAAAGGAAAGTGGGTTTGCCTTCATATTTGAGCCAGAACAACTCAGTTCAGCATGGAAATATCATTGCAACAGCTTTTATTTAGCCAGAAATCAAGACTGTAAGTTTTTATGTGCTTAAAAGCATTTTCAGGCCAAATAAGCTGATTTCTGCCAATTGCAGCAAAATACTGAAAGGAAAGTGGGTTTGCCTTCATATTTGAGCCAGAACAACTCAGTTCAGCATGGAAATATCATTGCAACAGCTTTTATTTAGCCAGAAATCAAGAGTGTAAGTTTTTATGCGCTTAAAAGCATTTTCAGGCCAAATAAGCTGATTTCTGCCAATTGCAGCAAAATACTGAAAGGAAAGTGGGTTTGCCTTCATATTTGAGCCAGAACAACTCAGTTCAGCATGGAAATATCATTGCAACAGCTTTTATTTAGCCAGAAATCAAGAGTGTAAGTTTTTATGTGCTTAAAAGCATTTTCAGGCCAAATAAGCTGATTTCTGCCAATTGCAGCAAAATACTGAAAGGAAAGTGGGTTTGCCTTCATATTTGAGCCAAAACAACTCAGTTCAGCATGGAAATATCATTGCAACAGCTTTTATTTAGCCAGAAATCAAGAGTGTAAGTTTTTATGCGCTTAAAAGCATTTTCAGGCCGAATGAGCAAATATGCTTGTTTCTGCCAATTGCAGCAAAATACTGAAAGGAAAGTGGGTTTGCCTTCATATTTGAGCCAGAACAACTCAGTTCAGCATGGAAATATCATTGCAACAGCTTTTATTTAGCCAGAAATCAAGAGTGTAAGTTTTTATGCGCTTAAAAGCATTTTCAGGCCAAATAAGTTGATTTCTGCCAATTGCAGCAAAATACTGAAAGGAAAGTGGGTTTGCCTTCATATTTGAGCCAGAACAACTCAGTTCAGCATGGAAATATCATTGCAACAGCTTTTATTTAGCCAGAAATTAAGAGTGTAAGTTTTTATGCGCTTAAAAGCATTTTCAGGCCGAATGAGCAAATATGCTTGTTTCTGCCAATTGCAGCAAAATACTGAAAGGAAAGTGGGTTTGCCTTCATATTTGAGCCAGAACAACTCAGTTCAGCATGGAAATATCATTGCAACAGCTTTTATTTAGCCAGAAATCAAGACTGTAAGTTTTTGCTTAAAAGCATTTTCAGGCCAAATAAGCTGATTTCTGCCAATTGCTGCAAAATACTGAAAGGAAAGTGGGTTTGCCTTCATATTTGAGCCAGAACAACTCAGTTCAGCATGGAAATATCATTGCAACAGCTTTTATTTAGCCAGAAATCAAGAGTGTAAGTTTTTATGCGCTTAAAAGCATTTTCAGGCCGAATGAGCAAATATGCTTGTTTCTGCCAATTGCAGCAAAATACTGAAAGGAAAGTAGGTTTGCCTTCATATTTGAGCCAGAACAACTCAGTTCAGCATGGAAATATCATTGCAACAGTTTTTATTTAGCCACAAATCAAGAGTGTAAGTTTTTATGCGCTTAAAAGCATTTTCAGGCCGAATGAGCAAATATGCTTGTTTCTGCCAATTGCTGCAAAATACTGAAAGGAAAGTGGGTTTGCCTTCATATTTGAGCCAGAACAACTCAGTTCAGCATGGAAATATCATTGCAACAGCTTTTATTTAGCCAGAAATCAAGAGTGTAAGTTTTTATGTGCTTAAAAGCATTTTCAGGCCGAATGAGCAAATATGCTTTTTCTGCCAATTGCAGCAAAATACTGAAAGGAAAGTAGGTTTGCCTTCATATTTGAGCCAGAACAACTCAGTTCAGCATGGAAATATCATTGCAACAGCTTTTATTTAGCCAGAAATCAAGAGTGTAAGTTTTTATGCGCTTAAAAGCATTTTCAGGCCGAATGAGCAAATATGCTTGTTTCTGCCAATTGCAGCAAAATACTGAAAGGAAAGTGGGTTTGCCTTCATATTTGAGCCAGAACAACTCAGTTCAGCATGGAAATATCATTGCAACAGCTTTTATTTAGCCAGAAATCAAGACTGTAAGTTTTTATGTGCTTAAAAGCATTTTCAGGCCAAATAAGTTGATTTCTGCCAATTGCAGCAAAATACTGAAAGGAAAGTGGGTTTGCCTTCATATTTGAGCCAGAACAACTCAGTTCAGCATGGAAATATCATTGCAACAGCTTTTATTTAGCCAGAAATTAAGAGTGTAAGTTTTTATGCGCTTAAAAGCATTTTCAGGCCGAATGAGCAAATATGCTTGTTTCTGCCAATTGCAGCAAAATACTGAAAGGAAAGTGGGTTTGCCTTCATATTTGAGCCAGAACAACTCAGTTCAGCATGGAAATATCATTGCAACAGCTTTTATTTAGCCAGAAATCAAGACTGTAAGTTTTTGCTTAAAAGCATTTTCAGGCCAAATAAGCTGATTTCTGCCAATTGCTGCAAAATACTGAAAGGAAAGTGGGTTTGCCTTCATATTTGAGCCAGAACAACTCAGTTCAGCATGGAAATATCATTGCAACAGCTTTTATTTAGCCAGAAATCAAGAGTGTAAGTTTTTATGCGCTTAAAAGCATTTTCAGGCCGAATGAGCAAATATGCTTGTTTCTGCCAATTGCAGCAAAATACTGAAAGGAAAGTAGGTTTGCCTTCATATTTGAGCCAGAACAACTCAGTTCAGCATGGAAATATCATTGCAACAGCTTTTATTTAGCCAGAAATCAAGAGTGTAAGTTTTTATGCGCTTAAAAGCATTTTCAGGCCGAATGAGCAAATATGCTTGTTTCTGCCAATTGCAGCAGAATACTGAAAGGAAAGTGGGTTTGCCTTCATATTTGAGCCAGAACAACTCAGTTCAGCATGGAAATATCATTGCAACAGTTTTTATTTAGCCACAAATCAAGAGTGTAAGTTTTTATGCGCTTAAAAGCATTTTCAGGCCGAATGAGCAAATATGCTTGTTTCTGCCAATTGCTGCAAAATACTGAAAGGAAAGTGGGTTTGCCTTCATATTTGAGCCAGAACAACTCAGTTCAGCATGGAAATATCATTGCAACAGCTTTTATTTAGCCAGAAATCAAGAGTGTAAGTTTTTATGTGCTTAAAAGCATTTTCAGGCCGAATGAGCAAATATGCTTTTTCTGCCAATTGCAGCAAAATACTGAAAGGAAAGTAGGTTTGCCTTCATATTTGAGCCAGAACAACTCAGTTCAGCATGGAAATATCATTGCAACAGCTTTTATTTAGCCAGAAATCAAGAGTGTAAGTTTTTATGCGCTTAAAAGCATTTTCAGGCCGAATGAGCAAATATGCTTGTTTCTGCCAATTGCAGCAAAATACTGAAAGGAAAGTGGGTTTGCCTTCATATTTGAGCCAGAACAACTCAGTTCAGCATGGAAATATCATTGCAACAGCTTTTATTTAGCCAGAAATCAAGAGTGTAAGTTTTTATGCGCTTAAAAGCATTTTCAGGCCGAATGAGCAAATATGCTTGTTTCTGCCAATTGCAGCAAAATACTGAAAGGAAAGTGGGTTTGCCTTCATATTTGAGCCAGAACAACTCAGTTCAGCATGGAAATATCATTGCAACAGCTTTTATTTAGCCAGAAATCAAGACTGTAAGTTTTTATGTGCTTAAAAGCATTTTCACGCCAAATAAGTTGATTTCTGCCAATTGCAGCAAAATACTGAAAGGAAAGTGGGTTTGCCTTCATATTTGAGCCAGAACAACTCAGTTCAGCATGGAAATATCATTGCAACAGCTTTTATTTAGCCAGAAATTAAGAGTGTAAGTTTTTATGCGCTTAAAAGCATTTTCAGGCCGAATGAGCAAATATGCTTGTTTCTGCCAATTGCAGCAAAATACTGAAAGGAAAGTGGGTTTGCCTTCATATTTGAGCCAGAACAACTCAGTTCAGCATGGAAATATCATTGCAACAGCTTTTATTTAGCCAGAAATCAAGACTGTAAGTTTTTATGTGCTTAAAAGCATTTTCAGGCCAAATAAGCTGATTTCTGCCAATTGCTGCAAAATACTGAAAGGAAAGTGGGTTTGCCTTCATATTTGAGCCAGAACAACTCAGTTCAGCATGGAAATATCATTGCAACAGCTTTTATTTAGCCAGAAATCAAGAGTGTAAGTTTTTATGCGCTTAAAAGCATTTTCAGGCCGAATGAGCAAATATGCTTGTTTCTGCCAATTGCAGCAAAATACTGAAAGGAAAGTGGGTTTGCCTACATATTTGACCCAGAACAACTCAGTTCAGCATGAAAATATCATTGTAACAGATTTTATTTAGCCAGAAATCAATACTGTAAGTTTTTATGCGCTTAAAAGCATTTTCAGGTCAAATAAGCTGATTTCTGCCAATTGCAGCAAAATACTGAAAGGAAAGTGGGTTTGCCTTCATATTTGAGCCAGAACAACTCAGTTCAGCATGGAAATATCATTGCAACAGCTTTTATTTAGCCAGAAATCAAGAGTGTAAGTTTTTATGTGCTTAAAAGCATTTTCAGGCCAAATAAGCTGATTTCTGCCAATTGCAGCAAAATACTGAAAGGAAAGTGGGTTTGCCTTCATATTTGAGCCAGAACAACTCAGTTCAGCATGGAAATATCATTGCAACAGCATTTATTTAGCCAGAAATCAAGAGTGTACGTTTTTTTGCGCTTAAAAGCATTTTCAGGCCGAATGAGCTGATTTATGCCAATTGCAGCAAAATACTGAAAGGAAAGTGGGTTTTCCTTCATATTTGAACCAGAACTACTGAATTCAGCATGGAAATATCATTCCAACAGCTTTTATTTAGCCAGAAATCAAGAGTGTAAGTTTTTATGCGCTGAAAAGCATTTTCAGGCCGAATGAGCAAATATGCTTGTTTCTGCCAATTGCAGTTAAATACTGAAAGGAAAGTGGGTTTGCCTACATATTTGACCCAGAACAACTCAGTTCAGCATGAAAATATCATTGCAACAGCTTTTATTTAGCCAGAAATCAATACTGTAAGTTTTTATGCGCTTAAAAGCATTTACAGGCCGAATAAGCTGATTTCTGCCAATTGCAGCAAAATACTGAAAGGAAAGTGGGTTTGCCTTCATATTTGACCAAGAACAACTCAGTTCAGCATGGAAATATCATTGCAACAGTTTTTTTTAACCAGAAATCAAGAGTGTACGTTTTTACGCGTTTAAAAGCATTTTCAGGCCGGATGAGCAAATATGCTTGTTTCTGCCAATTGCAGCAAAATACTGAAAGTAAAGTGGGTTTGCCTTCATATTTGAGCCAAAACAACTCAGTTCAGCATGGAAATATCATTGCAACAGCTTTTATTTAGCCAGAAATCAAGAGTGTACGTTTTTTTGCGCTTAAAAGCATTGTCAGGCCGAATGAGCTGATTTATGCCAATTGCAGCAAAATACTGAAAGGAAAGTGGGTTTTCCTTCATATTTGAACCAGAACTACTGAATTCAGCATGGAAATATCATTCCAACAGCTTTTATTTAGCCAGAAATCAAGAGTGTATGTTTTTATGCGCTTAAAAGCATTTTCAGGCCGAATGAGCTGATTTCTGCCAATTGCAGCAAAATTATGAAAGGAAAGTGGGTTTGCCTTCATATTTGACCCAGAACAACTCAGTTCAGAATAGAAATATCATTGCAACAGCTTTTATTTAGCCAGAAATCAAGAGTGTACGTTTTTATGCGCTTAAAAGCATTTTCAGGCCGAATGAGCTGATTTATGCCAATTGCAGCAAAATACTGAAAGGAAAGTGGGTTTTCCTTCATATTTGAACCAGAACTACTGAATTCAGCATGGAAATATCATTCCAACAGCTTTTATTTAGCCAGAAATCAAGAGTGTAAGTTTTTATGCGCTTAAAAGCATTTTCAGGCCGAATGAGCTGATTTCTGCCAATTGCAGCAAAATTATGAAAGGAAAGTGGGTTTGCCTTCATATTTGACCCAGAACAACTCAGTTCAGAATAGAAATATCATTGCAACAGCTTTTATTTAGCCAGAAATCAAGAGTGTACGTTTTTATGCGCTTAAAAGCATTTTCAGGCCGAATGAGAAAATATGCTTGTTTCTGCCAATTGCAGCAAAATACTGAAAGGAAAGTGGGTTTTCCTTCATATTCGAGCCAAAACAACTCAGTTCAGCATGGAAATATCATTGCAACAGCTTTCATTAAGCCAGAAATCAAGAGTGTAAGTTTTTATGCGCTTAAAAGCATTTTCAGGCCGAATGAGCAAATATGCTTGTTTTTGCCAATTGCAGCAAAATACTGAAAGGAAAGTGGGTTTGCTTTCATATTTGACCCAGAACAAATCAGTTTAGCATGGAAATATCATTGCAACAACTTTTAATTAGCCAAAAATCAAAACTGTAAGTTTTTATGCGCTTAAAAGCATTTTCAGGCTGAATGTGCTGATTTCTGCCAATTGCAGCAAAATACTGAAAGGAAAGTGAGTTTGCCTTCATATTTGAGCCAAAACAACTCAGTTCAGCATGGAAATATCATTGCAACAGCTTTTATTTAGCCAGAAATCAAGATTGTAAGTTTTTATGCGCTTAAAAGCATTTTCAGGCCGAATGAGCAAATATGCTTGTTTCTGCCAATTGCAGCAAAATACTGAAAGGAAAGTGGGTTTGCCTTCATATTTGAGCCAGAACAACTCAGTTCAGCATGGAAATATCATTGCAACAGCTTTTATTTAGCCAGAAATCAAGACTGTAAGTTTTTATGTGCTTAAAAGCATTTTCAGGCCAAATAAGCTGATTTCTGCCAATTGCAGCAAAATACTGAAAGGAAAGTGAGTTTGCCTTCATATTTGAGCCAAAACAACTCAGTTCAGCATGGAAATATCATTGCAACAGCTTTTATTTAGCCAGAAATCAAGATTGTAAGTTTTTATGCGCTTAAAAGCATTTTCAGGCCGAATGAGCAAATATGCTTGTTTCTGCCAATTGCAGCAAAATACTGAAAGGAAAGTGGGTTTGCCTTCATATTTGAGCCAGAACAACTCAGTTCAGCATGGAAATATCATTGCAACAGCTTTTATTTAGCCAGAAATCAAGACTGTAAGTTTTTATGTGCTTAAAAGCATTTTCAGGCCAAATAAGCTGATTTCTGCCAATTGCAGCAAAATACTGAAAGGAAAGTGGGTTTGCCTTCATATTTGAGCCAGAACAACTCAGTTCAGCATGGAAATATCATTGCAACAGCTTTTATTTAGCCAGAAATCAAGAGCGTAAGTTTTTATGCGCTTAAAAGCATTTTCAGGCCAAATAAGCTGATTTCTGCCAATTGCAGCAAAATACTGAAAGGAAAGTGGGTTTGCCTTCATATTTGAGCCAGAACAACTCAGTTCAGCATGGAAATATCATTGCAACAGCTTTTATTTAGCCAGAAATCAAGAGTGTAAGTTTTTATGTGCTTAAAAGCATTTTCAGGCCAAATAAGCTGATTTCTGCCAATTGCAGCAAAATACTGAAAGGAAAGTGGGTTTGCCTTCATATTTGAGCCAAAACAACTCAGTTCAGCATGGAAATATCATTGCAACAGCTTTTATTTAGCCAGAAATCAAGAGTGTAAGTTTTTATGCGCTTAAAAGCATTTTCAGGCCGAATGATCAAATATGCTTGTTTCTGCCAATTGCAGCAAAATACTGAAAGGAAAGTGGGTTTGCCTTCATATTTGAGCCAGAACAACTCAGTTCAGCATGGAAATATCATTGCAACAGCTTTTATTTAGCCAGAAATCAAGAGTGTAAGTTTTTATGCGCTTAAAAGCATTTTCAGGCCGAATGAGCAAATATGCTTGTTTCTGCCAATTGCAGCAAAATACTGAAAGGAAAGTGGGTTTGCCTTCATATTTGAGCCAGAACAACTCAGTTCAGCATGGAAATATCATTGCAACAGCTTTTATTTAGCCAGAAATCAAGACTGTAAGTTTTTATGTGCTTAAAAGCATTTTCAGGCCAAATAAGTTGATTTCTGCCAATTGCAGCAAAATACTGAAAGGAAAGTGGGTTTGCCTTCATATTTGAGCCAGAACAACTCAGTTCAGCATGGAAATATCATTGCAACAGCTTTTATTTAGCCAGAAATTAAGAGTGTAAGTTTTTATGCGCTTAAAAGCATTTTCAGGCCGAATGAGCAAATATGCTTGTTTCTGCCAATTGCAGCAAAATACTGAAAGGAAAGTGGGTTTGCCTTCATATTTGAGCCAGAACAACTCAGTTCAGCATGGAAATATCATTGCAACAGCTTTTATTTAGCCAGAAATCAAGACTGTAAGTTTTTGCTTAAAAGCATTTTCAGGCCAAATAAGCTGATTTCTGCCAATTGCTGCAAAATACTGAAAGGAAAGTGGGTTTGCCTTCATATTTGAGCCAGAACAACTCAGTTCAGCATGGAAATATCATTGCAACAGCTTTTATTTAGCCAGAAATCAAGAGTGTAAGTTTTTATGCGCTTAAAAGCATTTTCAGGCCGAATGAGCAAATATGCTTGTTTCTGCCAATTGCAGCAAAATACTGAAAGGAAAGTGGGTTTGCCTTCATATTTGAGCCAGAACAACTCAGTTCAGCATGGAAATATCATTGCAACAGCTTTTATTTAGCCAGAAATCAAGAGTGTAAGTTTTTATGCGCTTAAAAGCATTTTCAGGCCGAATGAGCAAATATGCTTGTTTCTGCCAATTGCAGCAGAATACTGAAAGGAAAGTGGGTTTGCCTTCATATTTGAGCCAGAACAACTCAGTTCAGCATGGAAATATCATTGCAACAGTTTTTATTTAGCCACAAATCAAGAGTGTAAGTTTTTATGCGCTTAAAAGCATTTTCAGGCCGAATGAGCAAATATGCTTGTTTCTGCCAATTGCTGCAAAATACTGAAAGGAAAGTGGGTTTGCCTTCATATTTGAGCCAGAACAACTCAGTTCAGCATGGAAATATCATTGCAACAGCTTTTATTTAGCCAGAAATCAAGAGTGTAAGTTTTTATGTGCTTAAAAGCATTTTCAGGCCGAATGAGCAAATATGCTTTTTCTGCCAATTGCAGCAAAATACTGAAAGGAAAGTAGGTTTGCCTTCATATTTGAGCCAGAACAACTCAGTTCAGCATGGAAATATCATTGCAACAGCTTTTATTTAGCCAGAAATCAAGAGTGTAAGTTTTTATGCGCTTAAAAGCATTTTCAGGCCGAATGAGCAAATATGCTTGTTTCTGCCAATTGCAGCAAAATACTGAAAGGAAAGTGGGTTTGCCTTCATATTTGAGCCAGAACAACTCAGTTCAGCATGGAAATATCATTGCAACAGCTTTTATTTAGCCAGAAATCAAGACTGTAAGTTTTTATGTGCTTAAAAGCATTTTCAGGCCAAATAAGTTGATTTCTGCCAATTGCAGCAAAATACTGAAAGGAAAGTGGGTTTGCCTTCATATTTGAGCCAGAACAACTCAGTTCAGCATGGAAATATCATTGCAACAGCTTTTATTTAGCCAGAAATCAAGACTGTAAGTTTTTGCTTAAAAGCATTTTCAGGCCAAATAAGCTGATTTCTGCCAATTGCTGCAAAATACTGAAAGGAAAGTGGGTTTGCCTTCATATTTGAGCCAGAACAACTCAGTTCAGCATGGAAATATCATTGCAACAGCTTTTATTTAGCCAGAAATCAAGAGTGTAAGTTTTTATGCGCTTAAAAGCATTTTCAGGCCGAATGAGCAAATATGCTTGTTTCTGCCAATTGCAGCAAAATACTGAAAGGAAAGTAGGTTTGCCTTCATATTTGAGCCAGAACAACTCAGTTCAGCATGGAAATATCATTGCAACAGCTTTTATTTAGCCAGAAATCAAGAGTGTAAGTTTTTATGCGCTTAAAAGCATTTTCAGGCCGAATGAGCAAATATGCTTGTTTCTGCCAATTGCAGCAGAATACTGAAAGGAAAGTGGGTTTGCCTTCATATTTGAGCCAGAACAACTCAGTTCAGCATGGAAATATCATTGCAACAGCTTTTATTTAGCCAGAAATCAAGAGTTTAAGTTTTTATGTGCTTAAAAGCATTTTCAGGCCGAATGAGCAAATATGCTTTTTCTGCCAATTGCAGCAAAATACTGAAAGGAAAGTAGGTTTGCCTTCATATTTGAGCCAGAACAACTCAGTTCAGCATGGAAATATCATTGCAACAGCTTTTATTTAGCCAGAAATCAAGAGTGTAAGGTTTTATGCGCTTAAAAGCATTTTCAGGCCGAATGAGCAAATATGCTTGTTTCTGCCAATTGCAGCAAAATACTGAAAGGAAAGTGGGTTTGCCTTCATATTTGAGCCAGAACAACTCAGTTCAGCATGGAAATATCATTGCAACAGCTTTTATTTAGCCAGAAATCAAGAGTGTAAGTTTTTATGCGCTTAAAAGCATTTTCAGGCCGAATGAGCAAATATGCTTGTTTCTGCCAATTGCAGCAAAATACTGAAAGGAAAGTGGGTTTGCCTTCATATTTGAGCCAGAACAACTCAGTTCAGCATGGAAATATCATTGCAACAGCTTTTATTTAGCCAGAAATCAAGACTGTAAGTTTTTATGTGCTTAAAAGCATTTTCACGCCAAATAAGTTGATTTCTGCCAATTGCAGCAAAATACTGAAAGGAAAGTGGGTTTGCCTTCATATTTGAGCCAGAACAACTCAGTTCAGCATGGAAATATCATTGCAACAGCTTTTATTTAGCCAGAAATTAAGAGTGTAAGTTTTTATGCGCTTAAAAGCATTTTCAGGCCGAATGAGCAAATATGCTTGTTTCTGCCAATTGCAGCAAAATACTGAAAGGAAAGTGGGTTTGCCTTCATATTTGAGCCAGAACAACTCAGTTCAGCATGGAAATATCATTGCAACAGCTTTTATTTAGCCAGAAATCAAGACTGTAAGTTTTTATGTGCTTAAAAGCATTTTCAGGCCAAATAAGCTGATTTCTGCCAATTGCTGCAAAATACTGAAAGGAAAGTGGGTTTGCCTTCATATTTGAGCCAGAACAACTCAGTTCAGCATGGAAATATCATTGCAACAGCTTTTATTTAGCCAGAAATCAAGAGTGTAAGTTTTTATGTGCTTAAAAGCATTTTCAGGCCAAATAAGCTGATTTCTGCCAATTGCAGCAAAATACTGAAAGGAAAGTGGGTTTGCCTTCATATTTGAGCCAAAACAACTCAGTTCAGCATGGAAATATCATTGCAACAGCTTTTATTTAGCCAGAAATCAAGAGTGTAAGTTTTTATGCGCTTAAAAGCATTTTCAGGCCGAATGAGCAAATATGCTTGTTTCTGCCAATTGCAGCAAAATACTGAAAGGAAAGTGGGTTTGCCTTCATATTTGAGCCAGAACAACTCAGTTCAGCATGGAAATATCATTGCAACAGCTTTTATTTAGCCAGAAATCAAGACTGTAAGTTTTTATGTGCTTAAAAGCATTTTCAGGCCAAATAAGCTGATTTCTGCCAATTGCTGCAAAATACTGAAAGGAAAGTGGGTTTGCCTTCATATTTGAGCCAGAACAACTCAGTTCAGCATGGAAATATCATTGCAACAGCTTTTATTTAGCCAGAAATCAAGAATGTAAGTTTTTATGCGCTTAAAAGCATTTTCAGGCCGAATGAGCAAATATGCTTGTTTCTGCCAATTGCAGCAAAACACTGAAAGGAAAGTGGGTTTGCCTACATATTTGACCCAGAACAACTCAGTTCAGCATGAAAATATCATTGTAACAGATTTTATTTAGCCAGAAATCAATAATGTAAGTTTTTATGCGCTTAAAAGTATTTTCAGGCCACATAAGCTGATTTCTGCCAATTGCAGCAAAATACTGAAAGGAAAGTGGGTTTGCCTTCATATTTGACCCAGAACAACTCAGTTCAGCATGGAAATATCTTTCCAACAGCTTTTATTTAGCCAGAAATCAAGAGTGTACGTTATTATGCGCTTAAAAGCATTTTCAGGCCGAATGAGCTGATTTATGCCAATTGCAGCAAAATACTGAAAGGAAAGTGGGTTTTCCTTCATATTTGAACCAGAACTACTGAATTCAGCATGGAAATATCATTCCAACAGCTTTTATTTAGCCAGAAATCAAGAGTGTAAGTTTTTATGCGCTTAAAAGCATTTTCAGGCCGAATGAGCTGATTTCTGCCAATTGCAGCAAAATTATGAAAGGAAAGTGGGTTTGCCTTCATATTTGACCCAGAACAACTCAGTTCAGCATGAAAATATCATTGTAACAGCTTTTATTTAGCCAGAAATCAATACTGTAAGTTTTTATGCGCTTAAAAGCATTTTCAGGCCGAATGAGCAAATATGCTTGTTTCTGCCAATTGCAGCAAAATACTGAAAGGAAAGTGGGTTTGCCTACATATTTGACCCAGAACAACTCAGTTCAGCATGAAAATATCATTGTAACAGCTTTTATTTAGCCAGAAATCAATACTGTAAGTTTTTATGCGCTTAAAAGCATTTTCAGGCTGAATGAGCTGATTTCTGCCAATTGCAGCAAAATACTGAAAGGAAAGTGAGTTTGCCTTCATATTTGAGCCAAAACAACTCAGTTCAGCATGGAAATATCATTGCAACAGCTTTTATTTAGCCAGAAATCAAGATTGTAAGTTTTTATGCGCTTAAAAGCATTTTCAGGCCGAATGAGCAAATATGCTTGTTTCTGCCAATTGCAGCAAAATACTGAAAGGAAAGTGGGTTTGCCTTCATATTTGAGCCAGAACAACTCAGTTCAGCATGGAAATATCATTGCAACAGCTTTTATTTAGCCAGAAATCAAGACTGTAAGTTTTTATGTGCTTAAAAGCATTTTCAGGCCAAATAAGCTGATTTCTGCCAATTGCAGCAAAATACTGAAAGGAAAGTGAGTTTGCCTTCATATTTGAGCCAAAACAACTCAGTTCAGCATGGAAATATCATTGCAACAGCTTTTATTTAGCCAGAAATCAAGATTGTAAGTTTTTATGCGCTTAAAAGCATTTTCAGGCCGAATGAGCAAATATGCTTGTTTCTGCCAATTGCAGCAAAATACTGAAAGGAAAGTGGGTTTGCCTTCATATTTGAGCCAGAACAACTCAGTTCAGCATGGAAATATCATTGCAACAGCTTTTATTTAGCCAGAAATCAAGACTGTAAGTTTTTATGTGCTTAAAAGCATTTTCAGGCCAAATAAGCTGATTTCTGCCAATTGCAGCAAAATACTGAAAGGAAAGTGGGTTTGCCTTCATATTTGAGCCAGAACAACTCAGTTCAGCATGGAAATATCATTGCAACAGCTTTTATTTAGCCAGAAATCAAGAGTGTAAGTTTTTATGCGCTTAAAAGCATTTTCAGGCCAAATAAGCTGATTTCTGCCAATTGCAGCAAAATACTGAAAGGAAAGTGGGTTTGCCTTCATATTTGAGCCAGAACAACTCAGTTCAGCATGGAAATATCATTGCAACAGCTTTTATTTAGCCAGAAATCAAGAGTGTAAGTTTTTATGTGCTTAAAAGCATTTTCAGGCCAAATAAGCTGATTTCTGCCAATTGCAGCAAAATACTGAAAGGAAAGTGGGTTTGCCTTCATATTTGAGCCAAAACAACTCAGTTCAGCATGGAAATATCATTGCAACAGCTTTTATTTAGCCAGAAATCAAGAGTGTAAGTTTTTATGCGCTTAAAAGCATTTTCAGGCCGAATGAGCAAATATGCTTGTTTCTGCCAATTGCAGCAAAATACTGAAAGGAAAGTGGGTTTGCCTTCATATTTGAGCCAGAACAACTCAGTTCAGCATGGAAATATCATTGCAACAGCTTTTATTTAGCCAGAAATCAAGACTGTAAGTTTTTATGTGCTTAAAAGCATTTTCAGGCCAAATAAGCTGATTTCTGCCAATTGCAGCAAAATACTGAAAGGAAAGTGGGTTTGCCTTCATATTTGAGCCAAAACAACTCAGTTCAGCATGGAAATATCATTGCAACAGCTTTTATTTAGCCAGAAATCAAGAGTGTAAGTTTTTATGCGCTTAAAAGCATTTTCAGGCCGAATGAGCAAATATGCTTGTTTCTGCCAATTGCAGCAAAATACTGAAAGGAAAGTGGGTTTGCCTTCATATTTGAGCCAGAACAACTCAGTTCAGCATGGAAATATCATTGCAACAGCTTTTATTTAGCCAGAAATCAAGACTGTAAGTTTTTGCTTAAAAGCATTTTCAGGCCAAATAAGCTGATTTCTGCCAATTGCTGCAAAATACTGAAAGGAAAGTGGGTTTGCCTTCATATTTGAGCCAGAACAACTCAGTTCAGCATGGAAATATCATTGCAACAGCTTTTATTTAGCCAGAAATCAAGAGTGTAAGTTTTTATGCGCTTAAAAGCATTTTCAGGCCGAATGAGCAAATATGCTTGTTTCTGCCAATTGCAGCAAAATACTGAAAGGAAAGTAGGTTTGCCTTCATATTTGAGCCAGAACAACTCAGTTCAGCATGGAAATATCATTGCAACAGCTTTTATTTAGCCAGAAATCAAGAGTGTAAGTTTTTATGCGCTTAAAAGCATTTTCAGGCCGAATGAGCAAATATGCTTGTTTCTGCCAATTGCAGCAGAATACTGAAAGGAAAGTGGGTTTGCCTTCATATTTGAGCCAGAACAACTCAGTTCAGCATGGAAATATCATTGCAACAGTTTTTATTTAGCCACAAATCAAGAGTGTAAGTTTTTATGCGCTTAAAAGCATTTTCAGGCCGAATGAGCAAATATGCTTGTTTCTGCCAATTGCTGCAAAATACTGAAAGGAAAGTGGGTTTGCCTTCATATTTGAGCCAGAACAACTCAGTTCAGCATGGAAATATCATTGCAACAGCTTTTATTTAGCCAGAAATCAAGAGTGTAAGTTTTTATGTGCTTAAAAGCATTTTCAGGCCGAATGAGCAAATATGCTTTTTCTGCCAATTGCAGCAAAATACTGAAAGGAAAGTAGGTTTGCCTTCATATTTGAGCCAGAACAACTCAGTTCAGCATGGAAATATCATTGCAACAGCTTTTATTTAGCCAGAAATCAAGAGTGTAAATTTTTATGCGCTTAAAAGCATTTTCAGGCCGAATGAGCAAATATGCTTGTTTCTGCCAATTGCAGCAAAATACTGAAAGGAAAGTGGGTTTGCCTTCATATTTGAGCCAGAACAACTCAGTTCAGCATGGAAATATCATTGCAACAGCTTTTATTTAGCCAGAAATCAAGACTGTAAGTTTTTATGTGCTTAAAAGCATTTTCAGGCCAAATAAGTTGATTTCTGCCAATTGCAGCAAAATACTGAAAGGAAAGTGGGTTTGCCTTCATATTTGAGCCAGAACAACTCAGTTCAGCATGGAAATATCATTGCAACAGCTTTTATTTAGCCAGAAATTAAGAGTGTAAGTTTTTATGCGCTTAAAAGCATTTTCAGGCCGAATGAGCAAATATGCTTGTTTCTGCCAATTGCAGCAAAATACTGAAAGGAAAGTGGGTTTGCCTTCATATTTGAGCCAGAACAACTCAGTTCAGCATGGAAATATCATTGCAACAGCTTTTATTTAGCCAGAAATCAAGACTGTAAGTTTTTGCTTAAAAGCATTTTCAGGCCAAATAAGCTGATTTCTGCCAATTGCTGCAAAATACTGAAAGGAAAGTGGGTTTGCCTTCATATTTGAGCCAGAACAACTCAGTTCAGCATGGAAATATCATTGCAACAGCTTTTATTTAGCCAGAAATCAAGAGTGTAAGTTTTTATGCGCTTAAAAGCATTTTCAGGCCGAATGAGCAAATATGCTTGTTTCTGCCAATTGCAGCAAAATACTGAAAGGAAAGTAGGTTTGCCTTCATATTTGAGCCAGAACAACTCAGTTCAGCATGGAAATATCATTGCAACAGCTTTTATTTAGCCAGAAATCAAGAGTGTAAGTTTTTATGCGCTTAAAAGCATTTTCAGGCCGAATGAGCAAATATGCTTGTTTCTGCCAATTGCAGCAGAATACTGAAAGGAAAGTGGGTTTGCCTTCATATTTGAGCCAGAACAACTCAGTTCAGCATGGAAATATCATTGCAACAGTTTTTATTTAGCCACAAATCAAGAGTGTAAGTTTTTATGCGCTTAAAAGCATTTTCAGGCCGAATGAGCAAATATGCTTGTTTCTGCCAATTGCTGCAAAATACTGAAAGGAAAGTGGGTTTGCCTTCATATTTGAGCCAGAACAACTCAGTTCAGCATGGAAATATCATTGCAACAGCTTTTATTTAGCCAGAAATCAAGAGTGTAAGTTTTTATGTGCTTAAAAGCATTTTCAGGCCGAATGAGCAAATATGCTTTTTCTGCCAATTGCAGCAAAATACTGAAAGGAAAGTAGGTTTGCCTTCATATTTGAGCCAGAACAACTCAGTTCAGCATGGAAATATCATTGCAACAGCTTTTATTTAGCCAGAAATCAAGAGTGTAAGTTTTTATGCGCTTAAAAGCATTTTCAGGCCGAATGAGCAAATATGCTTGTTTCTGCCAATTGCAGCAAAATACTGAAAGGAAAGTGGGTTTGCCTTCATATTTGAGCCAGAACAACTCAGTTCAGCATGGAAATATCATTGCAACAGCTTTTATTTAGCCAGAAATCAAGAGTGTAAGTTTTTATGCGCTTAAAAGCATTTTCAGGCCGAATGAGCAAATATGCTTGTTTCTGCCAATTGCAGCAAAATACTGAAAGGAAAGTGGGTTTGCCTTCATATTTGAGCCAGAACAACTCAGTTCAGCATGGAAATATCATTGCAACAGCTTTTATTTAGCCAGAAATCAAGACTGTAAGTTTTTATGTGCTTAAAAGCATTTTCACGCCAAATAAGTTGATTTCTGCCAATTGCAGCAAAATACTGAAAGGAAAGTGGGTTTGCCTTCATATTTGAGCCAGAACAACTCAGTTCAGCATGGAAATATCATTGCAACAGCTTTTATTTAGCCAGAAATTAAGAGTGTAAGTTTTTATGCGCTTAAAAGCATTTTCAGGCCGAATGAGCAAATATGCTTGTTTCTGCCAATTGCAGCAAAATACTGAAAGGAAAGTGGGTTTGCCTTCATATTTGAGCCAGAACAACTCAGTTCAGCATGGAAATATCATTGCAACAGCTTTTATTTAGCCAGAAATCAAGACTGTAAGTTTTTATGTGCTTAAAAGCATTTTCAGGCCAAATAAGCTGATTTCTGCCAATTGCTGCAAAATACTGAAAGGAAAGTGGGTTTGCCTTCATATTTGAGCCAGAACAACTCAGTTCAGCATGGAAATATCATTGCAACAGCTTTTATTTAGCCAGAAATCAAGAGTGTAAGTTTTTATGTGCTTAAAAGCATTTTCAGGCCAAATAAGCTGATTTCTGCCAATTGCAGCAAAATACTGAAAGGAAAGTGGGTTTGCCTTCATATTTGAGCCAAAACAACTCAGTTCAGCATGGAAATATCATTGCAACAGCTTTTATTTAGCCAGAAATCAAGAGTGTAAGTTTTTATGCGCTTAAAAGCATTTTCAGGCCGAATGAGCAAATATGCTTGTTTCTGCCAATTGCAGCAAAATACTGAAAGGAAAGTGGGTTTGCCTTCATATTTGAGCCAGAACAACTCAGTTCAGCATGGAAATATCATTGCAACAGCTTTTATTTAGCCAGAAATCAAGACTGTAAGTTTTTATGTGCTTAAAAGCATTTTCAGGCCAAATAAGCTGATTTCTGCCAATTGCTGCAAAATACTGAAAGGAAAGTGGGTTTGCCTTCATATTTGAGCCAGAACAACTCAGTTCAGCATGGAAATATCATTGCAACAGCTTTTATTTAGCCAGAAATCAAGAGTGTAAGTTTTTATGCGCTTAAAAGCATTTTCAGGCCGAATGAGTAAATATGCTTGTTTCTGCCAATTGCAGCAAAATACTGAAAGGAAAGTGGGTTTGCCTACATATTTGACCCAGAACAACTCAGTTCAGCATGAAAATATCATTGTAACAGATTTTATTTAGCCAGAAATCAATACTGTAAGTTTTTATGCGCTTAAAAGTATTTTCAGGCCACATAAGCTGATTTCTGCCAATTGCAGCAAAATACTGAAAGGAAAGTGGGTTTGCCTTCATTTTTGACCCAGAACAACTCAGTTCAGCATGGAAATATCTTTCCAACAGCTTTTATTTAGCCAGAAATCAAGAGTGTAAGTTTTTTTGCGCTTAAAAGCATTTTCAGGCCGAATGAGCTGATTTATGCCAATTGCAGCAAAATACTGAAAGGAAAGTGGGTTTTCCTTCATATTTGAACCAGAACTACTGAATTCAGCATGGAAATATCTTTCCAACAGCTTTTATTTAGCCAGAAATCAAGAGTGTAAGTTTTTATGCGCTTAAAAGCATTTTCAGGCCGAATGAGCTGATTTCTGCCAATTGCAGCAAAATTATGAAAGGAAAGTGGGTTTGCCTTCATATTTGACCCAGAACAACTCAGTTCAGAATAGAAATATCATTGCAACAGCTTTTATTTAGCCAGAAATCAAGAGTGTACGTTTTTATGCGCTTAAAAGCATTTTCAGGCCGAATGAGCTGATTTATGCCAATTGCAGCAAAATACTGAAAGGAAAGTGGGTTTTCCTTCATATTTGAACCAGAACTACTGAATTCAGCATGGAAATATCATTCCAACAGCTTTTATTTAGCCAGAAATCAAGAGTGTAAGTTTTTATGCGCTTAAAAGCATTTTCAGGCCGAATGAGCTGATTTCTGCCAATTGCAGCAAAATTATGAAAGGAAAGTGGGTTTGCCTTCATATTTGAGCCAAAACAACTCAGTTCAGCATGGAAATATCATTGCAACAGCTTTCATTAAGCCAGAAATCAAGAGTGTAAGTTTTTATGCGCTTAAAAGCATTTTCAGGCCGAATGAGCAAATATGCTTGTTTTTGCCAATTGCAGCAAAATACTGAAAGGAAAGTGGGTTTGCTTTCATATTTGACCCAGAACAAATCAGTTTAGCATGGAAATATCATTGCAACAACTTTTAATTAGCCAAAAATCAAAACTGTAAGTTTTTATGCGCTTAAAAGCATTTTCAGGCCAAATAAGCTGATTTCTGCCAATTGCAGCAAAATACTGAAAGGAAAGTGAGTTTGCCTTCATATTTGAGCCAAAACAACTCAGTTCAGCATGGAAATATCATTGCAACAGCTTTTATTTAGCCAGAAATCAAGATTGTAAGTTTTTATGCGCTTAAAAGCATTTTCAGGCCGAATGAGCAAATATGCTTGTTTCTGCCAATTGCAGCAAAATACTGAAAGGAAAGTGGGTTTGCCTTCATATTTGAGCCAGAACAACTCAGTTCAGCATGGAAATATCATTGCAACAGCTTTTATTTAGCCAGAAATCAAGACTGTAAGTTTTTATGTGCTTAAAAGCATTTTCAGGCCAAATAAGCTGATTTCTGCCAATTGCAGCAAAATACTGAAAGGAAAGTGGGTTTGCCTTCATATTTGAGCCAGAACAACTCAGTTCAGCATGGAAATATCATTGCAACAGCTTTTATTTAGCCAGAAATCAAGAGTGTAAGTTTTTATGCGCTTAAAAGCATTTTCAGGCCAAATAAGCTGATTTCTGCCAATTGCAGCAAAATACTGAAAGGAAAGTGGGTTTGCCTTCATATTTGAGCCAGAACAACTCAGTTCAGCATGGAAATATCATTGCAACAGCTTTTATTTAGCCAGAAATCAAGAGTGTAAGTTTTTATGTGCTTAAAAGCATTTTCAGGCCAAATAAGCTGATTTCTGCCAATTGCAGCAAAATACTGAAAGGAAAGTGGGTTTGCCTTCATATTTGAGCCAAAACAACTCAGTTCAGCATGGAAATATCATTGCAACAGCTTTTATTTAGCCAGAAATCAAGAGTGTAAGTTTTTATGCGCTTAAAAGCATTTTCAGGCCGAATGAGCAAATATGCTTGTTTCTGCCAATTGCAGCAAAATACTGAAAGGAAAGTGGGTTTGCCTTCATATTTGAGCCAGAACAACTCAGTTCAGCATGGAAATATCATTGCAACAGCTTTTATTTAGCCAGAAATCAAGAGTGTAAGTTTTTATGCGCTTAAAAGCATTTTCAGGCCGAATGAGCAAATATGCTTGTTTCTGCCAATTGCAGCAAAATACTGAAAGGAAAGTGGGTTTGCCTTCATATTTGAGCCAGAACAACTCAGTTCAGCATGGAAATATCATTGCAACAGCTTTTATTTAGCCAGAAATCAAGACTGTAAGTTTTTATGTGCTTAAAAGCATTTTCAGGCCGAATGAGCAAATATGCTTTTTCTGCCAATTGCAGCAAAATACTGAAAGGAAAGTAGGTTTGCCTTCATATTTGAGCCAGAACAACTCAGTTCAGCATGGAAATATCATTGCAACAGCTTTTATTTAGCCAGAAATCAAGAGTGTAAGTTTTTATGCGCTTAAAAGCATTTTCAGGCCGAATGAGCAAATATGCTTGTTTCTGCCAATTGCAGCAAAATACTGAAAGGAAAGTGGGTTTGCCTTCATATTTGAGCCAGAACAACTCAGTTCAGCATGGAAATATCATTGCAACAGCTTTTATTTAGCCAGAAATCAAGAGTGTAAGTTTTTATGCGCTTAAAAGCATTTTCAGGCCGAATGAGCAAATATGCTTGTTTCTGCCAATTGCAGCAAAATAATGAAAGGAAAGTAGGTTTGCCTTCATATTTGAGCCAGAACAACTCAGTTCACCATGGAAATATCATTGCAACAGCTTTTATTTAGCCAGAAATCAAGAGTGTAAGTTTTTATGCGCTTAAAAGCATTTTCAGGCCGAATGAGCAAATATGCTTGTTTCTGCCAATTGCAGCAGAATACTGAAAGGAAAGTGGGTTTGCCTTCATATTTGAGCCAGAACAACTCAGTTCAGCATGGAAATATCATTGCAACAGCTTTTATTTAGCCACAAATCAAGAGTGTAAGTTTTTATGCGCTTAAAAGCATTTTCAGGCCGAATGAGCAAATATGCTTGTTTCTGCCAATTGCTGCAAAATACTGAAAGGAAAGTGGGTTTGCCTTCATATTTGAGCCAGAACAACTCAGTTCAGCATGGAAATATCATTGCAACAGCTTTTATTTAGCCAGAAATCAAGAGTGTAAGTTTTTATGTGCTTAAAAGCATTTTCAGGCCGAATGAGCAAATATGCTTTTTCTGCCAATTGCAGCAAAATACTGAAAGGAAAGTAGGTTTGCCTTCATATTTGAGCCAGAACAACTCAGTTCAGCATGGAAATATCATTGCAACAGCTTTTATTTAGCCAGAAATCAAGAGTGTAAGTTTTTATGCGCTTAAAAGCATTTTCAGGCCGAATGAGCAAATATGCTTGTTTCTGCCAATTGCAGCAAAATACTGAAAGGAAAGTGGGTTTGCCTTCATATTTGAGCCAGAACAACTCAGTTCAGCATGGAAATATCATTGCAACAGCTTTTATTTAGCCAGAAATCAAGAGTGTAAGTTTTTATGCGCTTAAAAGCATTTTCAGGCCGAATGAGCAAATATGCTTGTTTCTGCCAATTGCAGCAAAATACTGAAAGGAAAGTGGGTTTGCCTTCATATTTGAGCCAGAATAACTCAGTTCAGCATGGAAATATCATTGCAACAGCTTTTATTTAGCCAGAAATCAAGACTGTAAGTTTTTATGTGCTTAAAAGCATTTTCACGCCAAATAAGCTGATTTCTGCCAATTGCAGCAAAATACTGAAAGGAAAGTGGGTTTGCCTTCATATTTGAGCCAAAACAACTCAGTTCAGCATGGAAATATCATTGCAACAGCTTTTATTTAGCCAGAAATTAAGAGTGTAAGTTTTTATGTGCTTAAAAGCATTTTCAGGCCAAATAAGCTGATTTCTGCCAATTGCAGCAAAATACTGAAAGGAAAGTGGGTTTGCCTTCATATTTGAGCCAGAACAACTCAGTTCAGCATGGAAATATCATTGCAACAGCTTTTATTTAGCCAGAAATCAAGAATGTAAGTTTTTATGTGCTTAAAAGCATTTTCAGGCCAAATAAGCTGATTTCTGCCAATTGCAGCAAAATACTGAAAGGAAAGTGGGTTTGCCTTCATATTTGAGCCAAAACAACTCAGTTCAGCATGGAAATATCATTGCAACAGCTTTTATTTAGCCAGAAATCAAGAGTGTAAGTTTTTATGCGCTTAAAAGCATTTTCAGGCCGAATGAGCAAATATGCTTGTTTCTGCCAATTGCAGCAAAATACTGAAAGGAAAGTGGGTTTGCCTTCATATTTGAGCCAGAACAACTCAGTTCAGCATGGAAATATCATTGCAACAGCTTTTATTTAGCCAGAAATCAAGAGTGTAAGTTTTTATGCGCTTAAAAGCATTTTCAGGCCGAATGAGCAAATATGCTTGTTTCTGCCAATTGCAGCAAAATACTGAAAGGAAAGTGGGTTTGCCTTCATATTTGAGCCAGAACAACTCAGTTCAGCATGGAAATATCATTGCAACAGCTTTTATTTAGCCAGAAATCAAGAGTGTAAGTTTTTATGTGCTTAAAAGCATTTTCAGGCCAAATAAGCTGATTTCTGCCAATTGCAGCAAAATACTGAAAGGAAAGCTGGTTTGCCTTCATATTTGAGCCAGAACAACTCAGTTCAGCATGGAAATATCATTGCAACAGCTTTTATTTAGCCAGAAATCAAGAGTGTAAGTTTTTATGCGCTTAAAAGCATTATCAGGCCAAATAAGCTGATTTCTGCCAATTGCAGCAAAATACTGAAAGGAAAGTGGGTTTGCCATCATATTTGAACCAGAACAACTCAGTTCAGCATGGAAATATCATTGCAACAGCTTTTATTTAGCCAGAAATCAAGAGTGTACGTTTTTATGCGCTTAAAAGCATTTTCAGGTCGAATGAGCAAATATGTTTGTTTCTGCCAATTGCAGCAAAATACTGAAAGGAAAGTGGGTTTGCCTTCATATTTGAGCCAGAACAACTCAGTTCAGCATGGAAATATCATTGCAACAGCTTTTATTTAGCCAGAAATCAAGACTGTAAGTTTTTATGTGCTTAAAAGCATTTTCAGGCCAAATAAGTTGATTTCTGCCAATTGCAGCAAAATACTGAAAGGAAAGTGGGTTTGCCTTCAAATTTGAGCCAGAACAACTCAGTTCAGCATGGAAATATCATTGCAACAGCTTTTATTTAGCCAGAAATCAAGAGTGTAAGTTTTTATGCGCTTAAAAGCATTTTCAGGCCGAATGAGCAAATATGCTTGTTTCTGCCAATTGCAGCAAAATACTGAAAGGAAAGTGGGTTTGCCTTCATATTTGAGCCAGAACAACTCAGTTCAGCATGGAAATATCATTGCAACAGCTTTTATTTAGCCAGAAATCAAGAGTGTAAGTTTTTATGTGCTTAAAAGCATTTTCAGGCCAAATAAGCTGATTTCTGCCAATTGCAGCAAAATACTGAAAGGAAAGTGGGTTTGCCTTCATATTTGAGCCAAAACAACTCAGTTCAGCATGGAAATATCATTGCAACAGCTTTTATTTAGCCAGAAATCAAGAGTGTAAGTTTTTATGCGCTTAAAAGCATTTTCAGGCCGAATGAGCAAATATGCTTGTTTCTGCCAATTGCAGCAAAATACTGAAAGGAAAGTGGGTTTGCCTTCATATTTGAGCCAGAACAACTCAGTTCAGCATGGAAATATCATTGCAACAGCTTTTATTTAGCCAGAAATCAAGAGTGTACGTTTTTATGCGCTTAAAAGCATTTTCAGGTCGAATGAGCAAATATGCTTGTTTCTGCCAATTGCAGCAAAATACTGAAAGGAAAGTGGGTTTGCCTTCATATTTGAGCCAGAACAACTCAGTTCAGCATGGAAATATCATTGCAACAGCTTTTATTTAGCCAGAAATCAAGACTGTAAGTTTTTATGTGCTTAAAAGCATTTTCAGGCCAAATAAGTTGATTTCTGCCAATTGCAGCAAAATACTGAAAGGAAAGTGGGTTTGCCTTCAAATTTGAGCAAGAACAACTCAGTTCAGCATGGAAATATCATTGCAACAGCTTTTATTTAGCCAGAAATCAAGAGTGTAAGTTTTTATGCGCTTAAAAGCATTTTCAGGCCGAATGAGCAAATATGCTTGTTTCTGCCAATTGCAGCAAAATACTGAAAGGAAAGTGGGTTTGCCTTCATATTTGAGCCAGAATAACTCAGTTCAGCATGGAAATATCATTGCAACAGCTTTTATTTAGCCAGAAATCAAGAGTGTAAGTTTTTATGTGCTTAAAAGCATTTTCAGGCCAAATAAGCTGATTTCTGCCAATTGCAGCAAAATACTGAAAGGAAAGTGGGTTTGCCTTCATATTTGAGCCAAAACAACTCAGTTCAGCATGGAAATATCATTGCAACAGCTTTTATTTAGCCAGAAATCAAGAGTGTAAGTTTTTATGCGCTTAAAAGCATTTTCAGGCCGAATGAGCAAATATGCTTTTTCTGCGAATTGCAGCAAAATACTGAAAGGAAAATAGGTTTGCCTTCATATTTGAGCCAGAACAACTCAGTTCAGCATGGAAATATCATTGCAACAGCTTTTATTTAGCCAGAAATCAAGAGTGTAAGTTTTTATGCGCTTAAAAGCATTTTCAGGCCGAATGAGCAAATATGCTTGTTTCTGCCAATTGCAGCAAAATACTGAAAGGAAAGTGGGTTTGCCTTCATATTTGAGCCAGAACAACTCAGTTCAGCATGGAAATATCATTGCAACAGCTTTTATTTAGCCAGAAATCAAGAGTGTAAGTTTTTATGCGCTTAAAAGCATTTTCAGGCCGAATGAGCAAATATGCTTGTTTCTGCCAATTGCAGCAAAATACTGAAAGGAAAGTGGGTTTGCCTTCATATTTGAGCCAGAACAACTCAGTTCAGCATGGAAATATCATTGCAACAGCTTTTATTTAGCCAGAAATCAAGACTGTAAGTTTTTATGTGCTTAAAAGCATTTTCAGGCCAAATAAGTTGATTTCTGCCAATTGCAGCAAAATACTGAAAGGAAAGTGGGTTTGCCTTCATATTTGAGCCAGAACAACTCAGTTCAGCATGGAAATATCATTGCAACAGCTTTTATTTAGCCAGAAATTAAGAGTGTAAGTTTTTATGTGCTTAAAAGCATTTTCAGGCCGAATGAGCAAATATGCTTGTTTCTGCCAATTGCAGCAGAATACTGAAAGGAAAGTGGGTTTGCCTTCATATTTGAGCCAGAACAACTCAGTTCAGCATGGAAATATCATTGCAACAGCTTTTATTTAGCCAAAAATCAAGACTGTAAGTTTTTATGTGCTTAAAAGCATTTTCAGGCCAAATAAGCTGATTTCTGCCAATTGCAGCAAAATACTGAAAGGAAAGTGGGTTTGCCTTCATATTTGAGCCAGAACAACTCAGTTCAGCATGGAAATATCATTGCAACAGCTTTTATTTAGCCAGAAATCAAGAGTGTAAGTTTTTATGCGCTTAAAAGCATTTTCAGGCCGAATGAGCAAATATGCTTGTTTCTGCCAATTGCAGCAAAATACTGAAAGGAAAGTGGGTTTGCCTTCATATTTGAGCCAGAACAACTCAGTTCAGCATGGAAATATCATTGCAACAGCTTTTATTTAGCCAGAAATCAAGACTGTAAGTTTTTATGTGCTTAAAAGCATTTTCAGGCCAAATAAGCTGATTTCTGCCAATTGCTGCAAAATACTGAAAGGAAAGTGGGTTTGCCTTCATATTTGAGCCAGAACAACTCAGTTCAGCATGGAAATATCATTGCAACAGCTTTTATTTAGCTAGAAATCAAGAGTGTAAGTTTTTATGCGCTTAAAAGCATTTTCAGGCCGAATGAGCAAATATGCTTGTTTCTGCCAATTGCAGCAAAATACTGAAAGGAAAGTGGGTTTGCCTTCATATTTGAGCCAGAACAACTCAGTTCAGCATGGAAATATCATTGCAACAGCTTTTATTTAGCCAGAAATCAAGAGTGTAAGTTTTTATGTGCTTAAAAGCATTTTCAGGCCAAATAAGCTGATTTCTGCCAATTGCAGCAAAATACTGAAAGGAAAGTGGGTTTGCCTTCATATTTGAGCCAAAACAACTCAGTTCAGCATGGAAATATCATTGCAACAGCTTTTATTTAGCCAGAAATCAAGAGTGTAAGTTTTTATGCGCTTAAAAGCATTTTCAGGCCGAATGAGCAAATATGCTTGTTTCTGCCAATTGCAGCAAAATACTGAAAGGAAAGTGGGTTTGCCTTCATATTTGAGCCAGAACAACTCAGTTCAGCATGGAAATATCATTGCAACAGCTTTTATTTAGCCAGAAATCAAGACTGTAAGTTTTTATGTGCTTAAAAGCATTTTCAGGCCAAATAAGCTGATTTCTGCCAATTGCTGCAAAATACTGAAAGGAAAGTGGGTTTGCCTTCATATTTGAGCCAGAACAACTCAGTTCAGCATGGAAATATCATTGCAACAGCTTTTATTTAGCCAGAAATCAAGAGTGTAAGTTTTTATGCGCTTAAAAGCATTTTCAGGCCGAATGAGCAAATATGCTTGTTTCTGCCAATTGCAGCAAAATACTGAAAGGAAAGTAGGTTTGCCTTCATATTTGAGCCAGAACAACTCAGTTCAGCATGGAAATATCATTGCAACAGCTTTTATTTAGCCAGAAATCAAGAGTGTAAGTTTTTATGCGCTTAAAAGCATTTTCAGGCCGAATGAGCAAATATGCTTGTTTCTGCCAATTGCAGCAAAATACTGAAAGGAAAGTGGGTTTGCCTTCATATTTGAGCCAGAACAACTCAGTTCAGCATGGAAATATCATTGCAAAAGCTTTTATTTAGCCAGAAATCAAGAGTGTAAGTTTTTATGTGCTTAAAAGCATTTTCAGGCCAAATAAGCTGATTTCTGCCAATTGCAGCAAAATACTGAAAGGAAAGTGGGTTTGCCTTCATATTTGAGCCAGAACAACTCAGTTCAGCATGGAAATATCATTGCAACAGCTTTTATTTAGCCAGAAATCAAGAGTGTAAGTTTTTATGCGCTTAAAAGCATTATCAGGCCAAATAAGCTGATTTCTGCCAATTGCAGCAAAATACTGAAAGGAAAGTGGGTTTGCCATCATATTTGAACCAGAACATCTCAGTTCAGCATGGAAATATCATTGCAACAGCTTTTATTTAGCCAGAAATCAAGAGTGTACGTTTTTATGCGCTTAAAAGCATTTTCAGGTCGAATGAGCAAATATGCTTGTTTCTGCCAATTGCAGCAAAATACTGAAAGGAAAGTGGGTTTGCCTTCATATTTGAGCCAGAACAACTCAGTTCAGCATGGAAATATCATTGCAACAGCTTTTATTTAGCCAGAAATCAAGAGTGTAAGTTTTTATGCGCTTAAAAGCATTTTCAGGCCGAATGAGCAAATATGCTTGTTTCTGCCAATTGCAGCAAAATACTGAAAGGAAAGTGGGTTTGCCTTCATATTTGAGCCAGAACAACTCAGTTCAGCATGGAAATATCATTGCAACAGCTTTTATTTAGCCAGAAATCAAGAGTGTAAGTTTTTATGTGCTTAAAAGCATTTTCAGGCCAAATAAGCTGATTTCTGCCAATTGCACCAAAATACTGAAAGGAAAGTGGGTTTGCCTTCATATTTGAGCCAGAACAATTCGGTTCAGCATGGAAATATCATTGCAACAGCTTTTATTTAGCCAGAAATCAAGAGTGTAAGTTTTTATGTGCTTAAAAGCATTTTCAGGCCAAATATGCTGATTTCTGCCAATTGCAGCAAAATACTGAAAGGAAAGTGGGTTTGCCTTCATATTTGAGGCAGAACAACTCAGTTCAGCATGGAAATATCATTGCAACAGCTTTTATTTAGCCAGAAATTAAAAGTGTAAGTTTTTATGCGCTTAAAAGCATTTTCAGGCCGAATGAGCAAATATGCTTGTTTCTGCCAATTGCAGCAGAATACTGAAAGGAAAGTGGGTTTGCCTTCATATTTGAGCCAGAACAACTCAGTTCAGCATGGAAATATCATTGCAACAGCTTTTATTTAGCCAGAAATCAAGACTGTAAGTTTTTATGTGCTTAAAAGCATTTTCAGGCCAAATAAGCTGATTTCTGCCAATTGCTGCAAAATACTGAAAGGAAAGTGGGTTTGCCTTCATATTTGAGCCAGAACAACTCAGTTCAGCATGGAAATATCATTGCAACAGCTTTTATTTAGCCAGAAATCAAGAGTGTAAGTTTTTATGCGCTTAAAAGCATTTTCAGGCCGAATGAGCAAATATGCTTGTTTCTGCCAATTGCAGCAAAATACTGAAAGGAAAGTAGGTTTGCCTTCATATTTGAGCCAGAACAACTCAGTTCAGCATGGAAATATCATTGCAACAGCTTTTATTTAGCCAGAAATCAAGAGTGTAAGTTTTTATGTGCTTAAAAGCATTTTCAGGCCAAATAAGCTGATTTCTGCCAATTGCAGCAAAATACTGAAAGGAAAGTGGGTTTGCCTTCATATTTGAGCCAAAACAACTCAGTTCAGCATGGAAATATCATTGCAACAGCTTTTATTTAGCCAGAAATCAAGAGTGTAAGTTTTTATGCGCTTAAAAGCATTTTCAGGCCGAATGAGCAAATATGCTTGTTTCTGCCAATTGCAGCAAAATACTGAAAGGAAAGTGGGTTTGCCTTCATATTTGAGCCAGAACAACTCAGTTCAGCATGGAAATACCATTGCAACAGCTTTTATTTAGCCAGAAATCAAGAGTGTAAGTTTTTATGCGCTTAAAAGCATTTTCAGGCCGAATGAGCAAATATGCTTGTTTCTGCCAATTGCAGCAAAATACTGAAAGGAAAGTGGGTTTGCCTTCATATTTGAGCCAGAACAACTCAGTTCAGCATGGAAATATCATTGCAACAGCTTTTATTTAGCCAGAAATCAAGAGTGTAAGTTTTTATGCGCTTAAAAGCATTATCAGGCCAAATAAGCTGATTTCTGCCAATTGCAGCAAAATACTGAAAGGAAAGTGGGTTTGCCATCATATTTGAACCAGAACAACTCAGTTCAGCATGGAAATATCATTGCAACAGCTTTTATTTAGCCAGAAATCAAGAGTGTACGTTTTTATGCGCTTAAAAGCATTTTCAGGTCGAATGAGCAAATATGCTTGTTTCTGCCAATTGCAGCAAAATACTGAAAGGAAAGTGGGTTTGCCTTCATATTTGAGCCAGAACAACTCAGTTCAGCATGGAAATATCATTGCAACAGCTTTTATTTAGCCAGAAATCAAGAGTGTAAGTTTTTATGTGCTTAAAAGCATTTTCAGGCCAAATAAGCTGATTTCTGCCAATTGCAGCAAAATACTGAAAGGAAAGTAGGTTTGCCTTCATATTTGAGCCAGAACAACTCAGTTCAGCATGGAAATATCATTGCAACAGCTTTTATTTAGCCAGAAATCAAGAGTGTACGTTTTTATGCGCTTAAAAGCATTTTCAGGTCGAATGAGCAAATATGCTTGTTTCTGCCAATTGCAGCAAAATACTGAAAGGAAAGTGGGTTTGCCTTCATATTTGAGCCAGAACAACTCAGTTCAGCATGGAAATATCATTGCAACAGCTTTTATTTAGCCAGAAATCAAGAGTGTAAGTTTTTATGCGCTTAAAAGCATTTTCAGGTCGAATGAGCAAATATGCTTGTTTCTGCCAATTGCAGCAAAATACTGAAAGGAAAGTGGGTTTGCCTTCATATTTGAGCCAGAACAACTCAGTTCAGCATGGAAATATCATTGCAACAGCTTTTATTTAGCCAGAAATAAAGATTGTAAGTTTTTATGCGCTTAAAAGCATTTTCAGGCCGAATGAGCAAATATGCTTGTTTCTGCCAATTGCAGCAAAATACTGAAAGGAAAGTGGGTTTGCCTTCATATTTGAGCCAGAACAATTCGGTTCAGCATGGAAATATCATTGCAACAGCTTTTATTTAGCCAGAAATCAAGAGTGTAAGTTTTTATGTGCTTAAAAGCATTTTCAGGCCAAATATGCTGATTTCTGCCAATTGCAGCAAAATACTGAAAGGAAAGTGGGTTTGCCTTCATATTTGAGCCAGAACAACTCAGTTCAGCATGGAAATATCATTGCAACAGCTTTTATTTAGCCAGAAATAAAGATTGTAAGTTTTTATGCGCTTAAAAGCATTTTCAGGCCGAATGAGCAAATATGCTTGTTTCTGCCAAATGCAGCAAAATACTGAAAGGAAAGTGGGTTTGCCTTCATATTTGACCCAGAACAACTCAGTTCAGCATGGAAATATCATTGCAACAGCTTTTATTTAGCCAGAAATCAAGAGTGTAAGTTTTTATGCGCTTAAAAGCATTTTCAGGCCGAATGAGCATATATGCTTGTTTCTGCCAATTGCAGCAAAATACTGAAAGGAAAGTGGGTTTGCCTTCATATTTGAGCCAGAACAACTCAGTTCAGCATGGAAATATCATTGCAACAGCTTTTATTTAGCCAGAAATCAAGAGTGTAAGTTTTTATGCGCTTAAAAGCATTTTCAGGTCGAATGAGCAAATATGCTTGTTTCTGCCAATTGCAGCAAAATACTGAAAGGAAAGTGGGTTTGCCTTCATATTTGAGCCAGAACAACTCAGTTCAGCATGGAAATATCATTGCAACAGCTTTTATTTAGCCAGAAATCAAGAGTGTAAGTTTTTATGTGCTTAAAAGCATTTTCAGGCCAAATAAGCTGATTTCTGCCAATTGCAGCAAAATACTGAAAGGAAAGTAGGTTTGCCTTCATATTTGAGCCAGAACAACTCAGTTCAGCATGGAAATATCATTGCAACAGCTTTTATTTAGCCAGAAATCAAGAGTGTACGTTTTTATGCGCTTAAAAGCATTTTCAGGTCGAATGAGCAAATATGCTTGTTTCTGCCAATTGCAGCAAAATACTGAAAGGAAAGTGGGTTTGCCTTCATATTTGAGCCAGAACAACTCAGTTCAGCATGGAAATATCATTGCAACAGCTTTTATTTAGCCAGAAATTAAAAGTGTAAGTTTTTATGCGCTTAAAAGCATTTTCAGGCCGAATGAGCAAATATGCTTGTTTCTGCCAATTGCAGCAGAATACTGAAAGGAAAGTGGGTTTGCCTTCATATTTGAGCCAGAACAACTCAGTTCAGCATGGAAATATCATTGCAACAGCTTTTATTTAGCCAGAAATCAAGACTGTAAGTTTTTATGTGCTTAAAAGCATTTTCAGGCCAAATAAGCTGATTTCTGCCAATTGCTGCAAAATACTGAAAGGAAAGTGGGTTTGCCTTCATATTTGAGCCAGAACAACTCAGTTCAGCATGGAAATATCATTGCAACAGCTTTTATTTAGCCAGAAATCAAGAGTGTAAGTTTTTATGTGCTTAAAAGCATTTTCAGGCCAAATAAGCTGATTTCTGCCAATTGCAGCAAAATACTGAAAGGAAAGTGGGTTTGCCTTCATATTTGAGCCAGAACAACTCAGTTCAGCATGGAAATATCATTGCAACAGCTTTTATTTAGCCAGAAATCAAGAGTGTAAGTTTTTATGCGCTTAAAAGCATTATCAGGCCAAATAAGCTGATTTCTGCCAATTGCAGCAAAATACTGAAAGGAAAGTGGGTTTGCCATCATATTTGAACCAGAACAACTCAGTTCAGCATGGAAATATCATTGCAACAGCTTTTATTTAGCCAGAAATCAAGAGTGTACGTTTTTATGCGCTTAAAAGCATTTTCAGGTCGAATGAGCAAATATGCTTGTTTCTGCCAATTGCAGCAAAATACTGAAAGGAAAGTGGGTTTGCCTTCATATTTGAGCCAGAACAACTCAGTTCAGCATGGAAATATCATTGCAACAGCTTTTATTTAGCCAGAAATCAAGAGTGTAAGTTTTTATGTGCTTAAAAGCATTTTCAGGCCGAATGAGCATATATGCTTGTTTCTGCCAATTGCAGCAAAATACTGAAAGGAAAGTGGGTTTGCCTTCATATTTGAGCCAGAACAACTCAGTTCAGCATGGAAATATCATTGCAACAGCTTTTATTTAGCCAGAAATCAAGAGTGTAAGTTTTTATGCGCTTAAAAGCATTTTCAGGTCGAATGAGCAAATATGCTTGTTTCTGCCAATTGCAGCAAAATACTGAAAGGAAAGTGGGTTTGCCTTCATATTTGAGCCAGAACAACTCAGTTCAGCATGGAAATATCATTGCAACAGCTTTTATTTAGCCAGAAATCAAGAGTGTAAGTTTTTATGTGCTTAAAAGCATTTTCAGGCCAAATAAGCTGATTTCTGCCAATTGCAGCAAAATACTGAAAGGAAAGTAGGTTTGCCTTCATATTTGAGCCAGAACAACTCAGTTCAGCATGGAAATATCATTGCAACAGCTTTTATTTAGCCAGAAATCAAGAGTGTACGTTTTTATGCGCTTAAAAGCATTTTCAGGTCGAATGAGCAAATATGCTTGTTTCTGCCAATTGCAGCAAAATACTGAAAGGAAAGTGGGTTTGCCTTCATATTTGAGCCAGAACAACTCAGTTCAGCATGGAAATATCATTGCAACAGCTTTTATTTAGCCAGAAATCAAGAGTGTAAGTTTTTATGCGCTTAAAAGCATTTTCAGGCCGAATGAGCAAATATGCTTGTTTCTGCCAATTGCAGCAAAATACTGAAAGGAAAGTGGGTTTGCCTTCATATTTGAGCCAGAACAACTCAGTTCAGCATGGAAATATCATTGCAACAGCTTTTATTTAGCCAGAAATCAAGAGTGTAAGTTTTTATGTGCTTAAAAGCATTTTCAGGCCAAATAAGCTGATTTCTGCCAATTGCACCAAAATACTGAAAGGAAAGTGGGTTTGCCTTCATATTTGAGCCAGAACAATTCGGTTCAGCATGGAAATATCATTGCAACAGCTTTTATTTAGCCAGAAATCAAGAGTGTAAGTTTTTATGCGCTTAAAAGCATTTTCAGGCCGAATGAGCAAATATGCTTGTTTCTGCCAATTGCAGCAAAATACTGAAAGGAAAGTGGGTTTGCCTTCATATTTGAGCCAGAACAACTCAGTTCAGCATGGAAATATCATTGCAACAGCTTTTATTTAGCCAGAAATCAAGAGTGTAAGTTTTTATGTGCTTAAAAGCATTTTCAGGCCAAATAAGCTGATTTCTGCCAATTGCACCAAAATACTGAAAGGAAAGTGGGTTTGCCTTCATATTTGAGCCAGAACAATTTGGTTCAGCATGGAAATATCATTGCAACAGCTTTTATTTAGCCAGAAATCAAGAGTGTAAGTTTTTATGTGCTTAAAAGCATTTTCAGGCCAAATATGCTGATTTCTGCCAATTGCAGCAAAATACTGAAAGGAAAGTGGGTTTGCCTTCATATTTGAGCCAGAACAACTCAGTTCAGCATGGAAATATCATTGCAACAGCTTTTATTTAGCCAGAAATCAATACTTTAAGTTTTTTTGCGCTTAAAAGCATTTTCAGGTCAAATAAGCTGCTTTCTGACAATTGCAAAAAAATACTGAAAGGAAAGTGGGTTTGCCTTCATATTTGACACAGAACAACTCAGTTCAGCATGGAAATATCATTGCAAAAGCTTTTATTTAGCCAGAAATCAAGAGCGTAAGTTTTTATGCGCTTAAAAGCATTTTCAGGCCGAATTAGCAAATATGCTTGTTTCTGCCAATTGCAGCAAAATACTGAAAGAAAAGTGGGTTTGCCTTCATATTTGAGCCAAAACAACTCAGTTCAGCATGGAAATATCATTGCAACAGCTTTTATTTAGCCAGAAATCAAGAGTGTAAGTTTTTATGCGCTTAAAAGCATTTTCAGGCCGAATGAGCAAATATGCTTGTTTCTGCCAATTGCAGCAAAAGACTGAAAGGAAAGTGGGTTTGCCTTCATATTTGACACAGAACAACTCAGTTCAGCATGGAAATATCATTGCAACAGCTTTTTATTTAGCCAGAAATCAAGAGTGTAAGTTTTTATGCGCTTAAAAGTATTTTCAGGCCACATAAGCTGATTTCTGCCAATTGCAGCAAAATACTGAAAGGAAAGTGGGTTTGCCTTCATATTTGAGCCAGAACAACTCAGTTCAGCATGGAAATATCATTGCAACAGCATTTATTTAGCCAGAAATCAAGAGTGTACGTTTTTTTGCGCTTAAAAGCATTTTCAGGCCGAATGAGCTGATTTATGCCAATTGCAGCAAAATACTGAAAGGAAAGTGGGTTTGCCTTCATATTTGAACCAGAACAACTCAGTTCAGCATGGAAATATCATTGCAACAGTTTTTTTTAACCAGAAATCAAGAGTGTACGTTTTTACGCGTTTAAAAGCATTTTCAGGCCGGATGAGCAAATATGCTTGTTTCTTCCAATTGCAGCAAAATACTGAAAGGAAAGTGGGTTTGCCTTCATATTTGAGCCAAAACAACTCAGTTCAGCATGGAAATATCATTGCAACAGCTTTCATTAAGCCAGAAATCAAGAGTGTAAGTTTTTATGCGCTTAAAAGCATTTTCAAGCCGAATGAGCAAATATGCTTGTTTCTGCCAATTGCAGCAAAATACTGAAAGGAAAGTGGGTTTGTCTTCATATTTTCCCCAGAACAACTCAGTTCAGCATGGAAATATCATTGCAACAGCTTTTATTTAGCCAGAAATCAAGAGTGTACGTTTTTATGCGCTTAAAAGCATTTTCAGGCCGAATGAGCTGATTTATGCCAATTGCAGCAAAATACTGAAAGGAAAGTGGGTTTTCCTTCATATTTGAACCAGAACTACTGAATTCAGCATGGAAATATCATTCCAACAGCTTTTATTTAGCCAGAATTCAAGAGTGTATGTTTTTATGCGCTTAAAAGCATTTTCAGGCCGAATGAGCTGATTTCTGCCAATTGCAGCAAAATTATGAAAGGAAAGTGGGTTTGCCTTCATATTTGACCCAGAACAACTCAGTTCAGAATAGAAATATCATTGCAACAGCTTTTATTTAGCCAGAAATCAAGAGTGTACGTTTTTATGCGCTTAAAAGCATTTTCAGGCCGAATGAGCAAATATGCTTGTTTCTGCCAATTGCAGCAAAATACTGAAAGGAAAGTGGGTTTGCCTACATATTTGACCCAGAACAACTCAGTTCAGCATGAAAATATCATTGTAACAGCTTTTATTTAGCCAGAAATCAATACTGTAAGTTTTTATGCGCTTAAAAGTATTTTCAGGCCACATAAGCTGATTTCTGCCAATTGCAGCAAAATACTGAAAGGAAAGTGGGTTTGCCTTCATATTTGACCCAGAACAACTCAGTTCAGCATGGAAATATCATTGCAACAGCATTTATTTAGCCAGAAATCAAGAGTGTACGTTTTTTTGCGCTTAAAAGCATTATCAGGCCGAATGAGCTGATTTATGCCAATTGCAGCAAAATACTGAAAGGAAAGTGGGTTTTCCTTCATATTTGAACCAGAACTACTGAATTCAGCATGGAAATATCATTCCAACAGCTTTTATTTAGCCAGAAATCAAGAGTGTAAGTTTTTATGCGCTTAAAAGCATTTTCAGGCCGAATGAGCTGATTTCTGCCAATTGCAGCAAAATTATGAAAGGAAAGTGGGTTTGCCTTCATATTTGACCCAGAACAACTCAGTTCAGAATAGAAATATCATTGCAACAGCTTTTATTTAGCCAGAAATCAAGAGTGTACGTTTTTATGCGCTTAAAAGCATTTTCAGGCCGAATGAGCTGATTTATGCCAATTGCAGCAAAATACTGAAAGGAAAGTGGGTTTTCCTTCATATTTGAACCAGAACTACTGAATTCAGCATGGAAATATCATTCCAACAGCTTTTATTTAGCCAGAAATCAAGAGTGTAAGTTTTTATGCGCTTAAAAGCATTTTCAGGCCGAATGAGCTGATTTCTGCCAATTGCAGCAAAATTATGAAAGGAAATTGGGTTTGCCTTCATATTTGACCCAGAACAACTCAGTTCAGAATAGAAATATCATTGCAACAGCTTTTATTTAGCCAGAAATCAAGAGTGTACGTTTTTATGCGCTTAAAAGCATTTTCAGGCCGAATGAGCAAATATGCTTGTTTCTGCCAATTGCAGCAAAATACTGAAAGGAAAGTGGGTTTGCCTTCATATTTGAGCCAAAACAACTCAGTTCAGCATGGAAATATCATTGCAACAGCTTTCATTAAGCCAGAAATCAAGAGTGTAAGTTTTTATGCGCTTAAAAGCATTTTCAGGCCGAATGAGCAAATATGCTTGTTTTTGCCAATTGCAGCAAAATACTGAAAGGAAAGTGGGTTTGCTTTCATATTTGACCCAGAACAAATCAGTTTAGCATGGAAATATCATTGCAACAACTTTTAGTTAGCCAAAAATCAAAACTGTAAGTTTTTATGCGCTTAAAAGCATTTTCAGGCTGAATGAGCTGATTTCTGCCAATTGCAGCAAAATTCTGAAATGAAAGTGGGTTTGCCTTCATATTTGCCCCAGAACAACTCAGTTCAGCATGGAAATATCATTGCAACTGTTTTTTTTAGCCAGAAATCAAGAGTGTAAGTTTTTATGCGCTTAAAAGCTTTTTCAGGCCGAATGAGCAAATATGCTTGTTTCTGCCAATTGCAGCAAAATACTGAAAGGAAAGTGGGTCTGCCTTCATATTTGAGCCAAAACAACTCAGTTCAGCATGGAAATATCATTGCAACAGCTTTTATTTAGCCAGAAATCAAGATTGTAAGTTTTTATGCGCTTAAAAGCATTTTCAGGCCGAATGAGCAAATATGCTTGTTTCTGCCAATTGCAGCAAAATACTGAAAGGAAAGTGAGTTTGCCTTCATATTTGAGCCAAAACAACTCAGTTCAGCATGGAAATATCATTGCAACAGCTTTTATTTAGCCAGAAATCAAGATTGTAAGTTTTTATGCGCTTAAAAGCATTTTCAGGCTGAATGAGCAAATATGCTTGTTTCTGCCAATTGCAGCAAAATACTGAAAGGAAAGTGAGTTTGCCTTCATATTTGAGCCAAAACAACTCAGTTCAGCATGGAAATATCATTGCAACAGCTTTTATTTAGCCAGAAATCAAGATTGTAAGTTTTTATGCGCTTAAAAGCATTTTCAGGCCGAATGAGCAAATATGCTTGTTTCTGCCAAATGCAGCAAAATACTGAAAGGAAAGTGGGTTTGCCTTCATATTTGACCCAGAACAACTCAGTTCAGCATGGAAATATCATTGCAACAGCTTTTATTTAGCCAGAAATAAAGACTGTACGTTTTTATGCGCTTAAAAGCATTTTCAGGCTGAATGAGCAAATATGCTTGTTTCTGCCAATTGCAGCAAAATACTGAAAGGAAAGTGGGTTTGCCTTCATATTTGACCCAGAACAACTCAGTTCAGCATGGAAATATCATTGTAGTAGATTTTATTTAGCCAGAAATCAAGAGTGTACGTTTTTATGCGCTTAAAAGCATTTCCAGGCTGAATGAGCAAATATGCTTGTTTCTGCCAATTGCAGCAAAATACTGAAAGGAAAGTGGGTCTGCCTTCATATTTGAGCCAGAACAACTCAGTTCAGCATGGAAATATCATTGCACCAGCTTTTATTTAGCCAGAAATCAATACTTTAAGTTTTTTTGCGCTTAAAAGCATTTTCAGGTCAAATAAGCTGATTTCTTACAATTGCAAAAAAATACTGAAAGGAAAGTGGGTTTGCTTTCATATTTGACACAGAACAACTCAGTTCAGCATGGAAATATCATTGCAACAGTTTTTATTAACCAGAAATCAAGAGTGTACGTTTTTACGCGTTTAAAAGCATTTTCAGGCCAGATGAGCAAATATGCTTGTTTCTGCCAATTGCAGCAAAATACTGAAAGGAAAGTGGGTTTGCCTTCATATTTGAACCAGAACAACTCAGTTCAGCATGGAAATATCATTGCAACAGTTTTTTTTAACCAGAAATCAAGAGTGTACGTTTTTACGCGTTTAAAAGCATTTTCAGGCCGGATGAGCAAATATGCTTGTTTCTTCCAATTGCAGCAAAATACTGAAAGGAAAGTGGGTTTGCCTTCATATTTGAGCCAAAACAACTCAGTTCAGCATGGAAATATCATTGCAACAGCTTTCATTAAGCCAGAAATCAAGAGTGTAAGTTTTTATGCGCTTAAAAGCATTTTCAAGCCGAATGAGAAAATATGCTTGTTTTTGCCAATTGCAGCAAAATACTGAAAGGAAAGTAGGTTTTCCTTCATATTTGAACCAGAACTACTGAATTCAGCATGGAAATATCATTCCAACAGCTTTTATTTAGCCAGAATTCAAGAGTGTATGTTTTTATGCGCTTAAAAGCATTTTCAGGCCGAATGAGCTGATTTCTGCCAATTGCAGCAAAATTATGAAAGGAAAGTGGGTTTGCCTTCATATTTGACCCAGAACAACTCAGTTCAGAATAGAAATATCATTGCAACAGCTTTTATTTAGCCAGAAATCAAGAGTGTACGTTTTTATGCGCTTAAAAGCATTTTCAGGCCGAATGAGCAAATATGCTTGTTTCTGCCAATTGCAGCAAAATACTGAAAGGAAAGTGGGTTTGCCTACATATTTGACCCAGAACAACTCAGTTCAGCATGAAAATATCATTGTAACAGCTTTTATTTAGCCAGAAATCAATACTGTAAGTTTTTATGCGCTTAAAAGTATTTTCAGGCCACATAAGCTGATTTCTTCCAATTGCAGCAAAATACTGAAAGGAAAGTGGGTTTGCCTTCATATTTGACCCAGAACAACTCAGTTCAGCATGGAAATATCATTGCAACAGCATTTATTTAGCCAGAAATCAAGAGTGTACGTTTTTTTGCGCTTAAAAGCATTTTCAGGCCGAATGAGCTGATTTATGCCAATTGCAGCAAAATACTGAAAGGAAAGTGGGTTTTCCTTCATATTTGAACCAGAACTACTGAATTCAGCATGGAAATATCATTCCAACAGCTTTTATTTAGCCAGAAATCAAGAGTGTAAGTTTTTATGCGCTTAAAAGCATTTTCAGGCCGAATGAGCTGATTTCTGCCAATTGCAGCAAAATTATGAAAGGAAAGTGGGTTTGCCTTCATATTTGACCCAGAACAACTCAGTTCAGAATAGAAATATCATTGCAACAGCTTTTATTTAGCCAGAAATCAAGAGTGTACGTTTTTATGCGCTTAAAAGCATTTTCAGGCCGAATGAGCTGATTTATGCCAATTGCAGCAAAATACTGAAAGGAAAGTGGGTTTTCCTTCATATTTGAACCAGAACTACTGAATTCAGCATGGAAATATCATTCCAACAGCTTTTATTTAGCCAGAAATCAAGAGTGTAAGTTTTTATGCGCTTAAAAGCATTTTCAGGCCGAATGAGCTGATTTCTGCCAATTGCAGCAAAATTATGAAAGGAAAGTGGGTTTGCCTTCATATTTGACCCAGAACAACTCAGTTCAGAATAGAAATATCATTGCAACAGCTTTTATTTAGCCAGAAATCAAGAGTGTACGTTTTTATGCGCTTAAAAGCATTTTCAGGCCGAATGAGCAAATATGCTTGTTTCTGCCAATTGCAGCAAAATACTGAAAGGAAAGTGGGTTTGCCTTCATATTTGAGCCAAAACAACTCAGTTCAGCATGGAAATATCATTGCAACAGCTTTCATTAAGCCAGAAATCAAGAGTGTAAGTTTTTATGCGCTTAAAAGCATTTTCAGGCCGAATGAGCAAATATGCTTGTTTTTGCCAATTGCAGCAAAATACTGAAAGGAAAGTGGGTTTGCTTTCATATTTGACCCAGAACAAATCAGTTTAGCATGGAAATATCATTGCAACAACTTTTAATTAGCCAAAAATCAAAACTGTAAGTTTTTATGCGCTTAAAAGCATTTTCAGGCTGAATGAGCTGATTTCTGCCAATTGCAGCAAAATTCTGAAATGAAAGTGGGTTTGCCTTCATATTTGCCCCAGAACAACTCAGTTCAGCATGGAAATATCATTGCAACAGCTTTTATTTAGCCAGAAATCAAGAGTGTAAGTTTTTATGCGCTTAAAAGCTTTTTCAGGCCGAATGAGCAAATATGCTTGTTTCTGCCAATTGCAGCAAAATACTGAAAGGAAAGTGAGTTTGCCTTCATATTTGAGCCAAAACAACTCAGTTCAGCATGGAAATATCATTGCAACAGCTTTTATTTAGCCAGAAATCAAGATTGTAAGTTTTTATGCGCTTAAAAGCATTTTCAGGCCGAATGAGCAAATATGCTTGTTTCTGCCAATTGCAGCAAAATACTGAAAGGAAAGTGAGTTTGCCTTCATATTTGAGCCAAAACAACTCAGTTCAGCATGGAAATATCATTGCAACAGCTTTTATTTAGCCAGAAATCAAGATTGTAAGTTTTTATGCGCTTAAAAGCATTTTCAGGCCGAATGAGCAAATATGCTTGTTTCTGCCAATTGCAGCAAAATACTGAAAGGAAAGTGAGTTTGCCTTCATATTTGAGCCAAAACAACTCAGTTCAGCATGGAAATATCATTGCAACAGCTTTTATTTAGCCAGAAATCAAGATTGTAAGTTTTTATGCGCTTAAAAGCATTTTCAGGCCGAATGAGCAAATATGCTTGTTTCTGCCAAATGCAGCAAAATACTGAAAGGAAAGTGGGTTTGCCTTCATATTTGAGCCAGAACAACTCAGTTCAGCATGGAAATATCATTGCAACAGCTTTTATTTAGCCAGAAATCAAGACTGTAAGTTTTTATGTGCTTAAAAGCATTTTCAGGCCAAATAAGCTGATTTCTGCCAATTGCAGCAAAATACTGAAAGGAAAGTGGGTTTGCCTTCATATTTGAGCCAGAACAACTCAGTTCAGCATGGAAATATCATTGCAACAGCTTTTATTTAGCCAGAAATCAAGAGTGTAAGTTTTTATGCGCTTAAAAGCATTTTCAGGCCGAATGAGCAAATATGCTTGTTTCTGCCAATTGCAGCAAAATACTGAAAGGAAAGTGGGTTTGCCTTCATATTTGAGCCAGAACAACTCAGTTCAGCATGGAAATATCATTGCAACAGCTTTTATTTAGCCAGAAATCAAGACTGTAAGTTTTTATGTGCTTAAAAGCATTTTCAGGCCAAATAAGCTGATTTCTGCCAATTGCAGCAAAATACTGAAAGGAAAGTGGGTTTGCCTTCATATTTGAGCCAAAACAACTCAGTTCAGCATGGAAATATCATTGCAACAGCTTTTATTTAGCCAGAAATCAAGAGTGTAAGTTTTTATGCGCTTAAAAGCATTTTCAGGCCGAATGAGCAAATATGCTTGTTTCTGCCAATTGCAGCAAAATACTGAAAGGAAAGTGGGTTTGCCTTCATATTTGAGCCAGAACAACTCAGTTCAGCATGGAAATATCATTGCAACAGCTTTTATTTAGCCAGAAATCAAGACTGTAAGTTTTTATGCGCTTAAAAGCATTTTCAGGCCGAATGAGCAAATATGCTTGTTTCTGCCAATTGCAGCAGAATACTGAAAGGAAAGTGGGTTTGCCTTCATATTTGAGCCAGAACAACTCAGTTCAGCATGGAAATATCATTGCAACAGCTTTTATTTAGCCAGAAATCAAGACTGTAAGTTTTTATGTGCTTAAAAGCATTTTCAGGCCAAATAAGCTGATTTCTGCCAATTGCAGCAAAATACTGAAAGGAAAGTGGGTTTGCCTTCATATTTGAGCCAGAACAACTCAGTTCAGCATGGAAATATCATTGCAACAGCTTTTATTTAGCCAGAAATCAAGAGTGTAAGTTTTTATGCGCTAAAAAGCATTTTCAGGCCTAATGAGCAAATATGCTTGTTTCTGCCAATTGCAGCAAAATACTGAAAGGAAAGTGGGTTTGCCTTCATATTTGAGCCAGAACAACTCAGTTCAGCATGGAAATATCATTGCAACAGCTTTTATTTAGCCAGAAATCAAGACTGTAAGTTTTTATGTGCTTAAAAGCATTTTCAGGCCAAATAAGCTGATTTCTGCCAATTGCAGCAAAATACTGAAAGGAAAGTGGGTTTGCCTTCATATTTGAGCCAAAACAACTCAGTTCAGCATGGAAATATCATTGCAACAGCTTTTATTTAGCCAGAAATCAAGAGTGTAAGTTTTTATGCGCTTAAAAGCATTTTCAGGCCGAATGAGCAAATATGCTTGTTTCTGCCAATTGCAGCAAAATACTGAAAGGAAAGTGGGTTTGCCTTCATATTTGAGCCAGAACAACTCAGTTCAGCATGGAAATATCATTGCAACAGCTTTTATTTAGCCAGAAATCAAGACTGTAAGTTTTTATGTGCTTAAAAGCATTTTCAGGCCAAATAAGCTGATTTCTGCCAATTGCAGCAAAATACTGAAAGGAAAGTGGGTTTGCCTTCATATTTGAGCCAGAACAACTCAGTTCAGCATGGAAATATCATTGCAACAGCTTTTATTTAGCCAGAAATCAAGAGTGTAAGTTTTTATGCGCTTAAAAGCATTTTCAGGCCGAATGAGCAAATATGCTTGTTTCTGCCAATTGCAGCAAAATACTGAAAGGAAAGTGGGTTTGCCTTCATATTTGAGCCAGAACAACTCAGTTCAGCATGGAAATATCATTGCAACAGCTTTTATTTAGCCAGAAATCAAGAGTGTAAGTTTTTATGCGCTTAAAAGCATTTTCAGGCCGAATGAGCAAATATGCTTGTTTCTGCCAATTGCAGCAAAATACTGAAAGGAAAGTGGGTTTGCCTTCATATTTGAGCCAGAACAACTCAGTTCAGCATGGAAATATCATTGCAACAGCTTTTATTTAGCCAGAAATCAAGACTGTAAGTTTTTATGCGCTTAAAAGTATTTTCAGGCCGAATGAGCAAATATGCTTGTTTCTGCCAATTGCAGCAGAATACTGAAAGGAAAGTGGGTTTGCCTTCATATTTGAGCCAGAACAACTCAGTTCAGCATGGAAATATCATTGCAACAGCTTTTATTTAGCCAGAAATCAAGACTGTAAGTTTTTATGTGCTTAAAAGCATTTTCAGGCCAAATAAGCTGATTTCTGCCAATTGCAGCAAAATACTGAAAGGAAAGTGGGTTTGCCTTCATATTTGAGCCAGAACAACTCAGTTCAGCATGGAAATATCATTGCAACAGCTTTTATTTAGCCAGAAATCAAGAGTGTAAGTTTTTATGTGCTTAAAAGCATTTTCACGCCAAATAAGTTGATTTCTGCCAATTGCAGCAAAATACTGAAAGGAAAGTGGGTTTGCCTTCATATTTGAGCCAGAACAACTCAGTTCAGCATGGAAATATCATTGCAACAGCTTTTATTTAGCCAGAAATCAAGAGTGTAAGTTTTTATGCGCTTAAAAGCATTTTCAGGCCGAATGAGCAAATATGCTTGTTTCTGCCAATTGCAGCAAAATACTGAAAGGAAAGTGGGTTTGCCTTCATATTTGAGCCAGAACAACTCAGTTCAGCATGGAAATATCATTGCAACAGCTTTTATTTAGCCAGAAATCAAGAGTGTACGTTTTTATGCGCTTAAAAGCATTTTCAGGTCGAATGAGCAAATATGCTTGTTTCTGCCAATTGCAGCAAAATACTGAAAGGAAAGTGGGTTTGCCTTCATATTTGAGCCAGAACAACTCAGTTCAGCATGGAAATATCATTGCAACAGCTTTTATTTAGCCAGAAATCAAGAGTGTAAGTTTTTATGCGCTTAAAAGCATTTTCAGGCCGAATGAGCAAATATGCTTGTTTCTGCCAATTGCAGCAAAATACTGAAAGGAAAGTGGGTTTGCCTTCATATTTGAGCCAGAACAACTCAGTTCAGCATGGAAATATCATTGCAACAGCTTTTATTTAGCCAGAAATCAAGACTGTAAGTTTTTATGCGCTTAAAAGCATTTTCAGGCCGAATGAGCAAATATGCTTGTTTCTGCCAATTGCAGCAGAATACTGAAAGGAAAGTGGGTTTGCCTTCATATTTGAGCCAGAACAACTCAGTTCAGCATGGAAATATCATTGCAACAGCTTTTATTTAGCCAGAAATCAAGACTGTAAGTTTTTATGTGCTTAAAAGCATTTTCAGGCCAAATAAGCTGATTTCTGCCAATTGCAGCAAAATACTGAAAGGAAAGTGGGTTTGCCTTCATATTTGAGCCAGAACAACTCAGTTCAGCATGGAAATATCATTGCAACAGCTTTTATTTAGCCAGAAATCAAGAGTGTAAGTTTTTATGCGCTTAAAAGCATTTTCAGGCCGAATGAGCAAATATGCTTGTTTCTGCCAATTGCAGCAAAATACTGAAAGGAAAGTGGGTTTGCCTTCATATTTGAGCCAAAACAACTCAGTTCAGCATGGAAATATCATTGCAACAGCTTTTATTTAGCCAGAAATCAAGAGTGTAAGTTTTTATGCGCTTAAAAGTATTTTCAGGCCGAATGATCAAATATGCTTGTTTCTGCCAATTGAAGAAAAATACTGAAAGGAAAGTGGGTTTGCCTTCATATTTGAGCCAGAACAACTCAGTTCAGCATGGAAATATCATTGCAACAGCTTTTATTTAGCCAGAAATCAAGAGTGTAAGTTTTTATGCGCTTAAAAGCATTTTCAGGTCGAATGAGCAAATATGCTTGTTTCTGCCAATTGCAGCAAAATACTGAAAGGAAAGTGGGTTTGCCTTCATATTTGAGCCAGAACAACTCAGTTCAGCATGGAAATATCATTGCAACAGCTTTTATTTAGCCAGAAATCAAGAGTCTAAGTTTTTATGTGCTTAAAAGCATTTTCAGGCCAAATAAGCTGATTTCTGCCAATTGCAGCAAAATACTGAAAGGAAAGTGGGTTTGCCTTCATATTTGAGCCAAAACAACTCAGTTCAGCATGGAAATATCATTGCAACAGCTTTTATTTAGCCAGAAATCAAGAGTCTTAGTTTTTATGTGCTTAAAAGCATTTTCAGGCCAAATAAGCTGATTTCTGCCAATTGCAGCAAAATACTGAAAGGAAAGTGGGTTTGCCTTCATATTTGAGCCAGAACAACTCAGTTCAGCATGGAAATATCATTGCAACAGCTTTTATTTAGCCAGAAATCAAGAGTGTAAGTTTTTATGCGCTTAAAAGCATTTTCAGGTCGAATGAGCAAATATGCTTGTTTCTGCCAATTGCAGCAAAATACTGAAAGGAAAGTGGGTTTGCCTTCATATTTGAGCCAGAACAACTGAATTCAGCATGGAAATATCATTGCAACAGCTTTTATTTAGCCAGAAATCAAGAGTGTAAGTTTTTATGCGCTTAAAAGCATTTTCAGGCCAAATGAGCAAATATGCTTGTTTCTGCCAATTGCAGCAAAATACTGAAAGGAAAGTGGGTTTGCCTTCATATTTGAGCCAGAACAACTCAGTTCAGCATGGAAATATCATTGCAACAGCTTTTATTTAGCCAGAAATCAAGACTGTAAGTTTTTATGTGCTTAAAAGCATTTTCACGCCAAATAAGTTGATTTCTGCCAATTGCAGCAAAATACTGAAAGGAAAGTGGGTTTGCCTTCATATTTGAGCCAGAACAACTCAGTTCAGCATGGAAATATCATTGCAACAGCTTTCATTTAGCCAGAAATTAAGAGTGTAAGTTTTTATGTGCTTAAAAGCATTTTCAGGCCGAATGAGCAAATATGCTTGTTTCTGCCAATTGCAGCAGAATACTGAAAGGAAAGTGGGTTTGCCTTCATATTTGAGCCAGAACAACTCAGTTCAGCATGGAAATATCATTGCAACAGCTTTTATTTAGCCAAAAATCAAGACTGTAAGTTTTTATGTGCTTAAAAGCATTTTCAGGCCAAATAAGCTGATTTCTGCCAATTGCAGCAAAATACTGAAAGGAAAGTGGGTTTGCCTTCATATTTGAGCCAGAACAACTCAGTTCAGCATGGAAATATCATTGCAACAGCTTTTATTTAGCCAGAAATCAAGAGTGTAAGTTTTTATGCGCTTAAAAGCATTTTCAGGCCGAATGAGCAAATATGCTTGTTTCTGCCAATTGCAGCAAAATACTGAAAGGAAAGTGGGTTTGCCTTCATATTTGAGCCAGAACAACTCAGTTCAGCATGGAAATATCATTGCAACAGCTTTTATTTAGCCAGAAATCAAGACTGTAAGTTTTTATGTGCTTAAAAGCATTTTCAGGCCAAATAAGCTGATTTCTGCCAATTGCTGCAAAATACTGAAAGGAAAGTGGGTTTGCCTTCATATTTGAGCCAGAACAACTCAGTTCAGCATGGAAATATCATTGCAACAGCTTTTATTTAGCTAGAAATCAAGAGTGTAAGTTTTTATGCGCTTAAAAGCATTTTCAGGCCGAATGAGCAAATATGCTTGTTTCTGCCAATTGCAGCAAAATACTGAAAGGAAAGTGGGTTTGCCTTCATATTTGAGCCAGAACAACTCAGTTCAGCATGGAAATATCATTGCAACAGCTTTTATTTAGCCAGAAATCAAGACTGTAAGTTTTTATGTGCTTAAAAGCATTTTCAGGCCAAATAAGCTGATTTCTGCCAATTGCAGCAAAATACTGAAAGGAAAGTGGGTTTGCCTTCATATTTGAGCCAAAACAACTCAGTTCAGCATGGAAATATCATTGCAACAGCTTTTATTTAGCCAGAAATCAAGAGTGTAAGTTTTTATGCGCTTAAAAGCATTTTCAGGCCGAATGAGCAAATATGCTTGTTTCTGCCAATTGCAGCAAAATACTGAAAGGAAAGTGGGTTTGCCTTCATATTTGAGCCAGAACAACTCAGTTCAGCATGGAAATATCATTGCAACAGCTTTTATTTAGCCAGAAATCAAGACTGTAAGTTTTTATGTGCTTAAAAGCATTTTCAGGCCAAATAAGCTGATTTCTGCCAATTGCTGCAAAATACTGAAAGGAAAGTAGGTTTGCCTTCATATTTGAGCCAGAACAACTCAGTTCAGCATGGAAATATCATTGCAACAGCTTTTATTTAGCCAGAAATCAAGAGTGTACGTTTTTATGCGCTTAAAAGCATTTTCAGGTCGAATGAGCAAATATGCTTGTTTCTGCCAATTGCAGCAAAATACTGAAAGGAAAGTGGGTTTGCCTTCATATTTGAGCCAGAACAACTCAGTTCAGCATGGAAATATCATTGCAACAGCTTTTATTTAGCCAGAAATCAAGAGTGTAAGTTTTTATGCGCTTAAAAGCATTTTCAGGCCGAATGAGCAAATATGCTTGTTTCTGCCAATTGCAGCAAAATACTGAAAGGAAAGTGGGTTTGCCTTCATATTTGAGCCAGAACAACTCAGTTCAGCATGGAAATATCATTGCAACAGCTTTTATTTAGCCAGAAATCAAGACTGTAAGTTTTTATGTGCTTAAAAGCATTTTCAGGCCAAATAAGCTGATTTCTGCCAATTGCACCAAAATACTGAAAGGAAAGTGGGTTTTCCTTCATATTTTAACCAGAACTACTGAATTCAGCATGGAAATATCATTCCAACAGCTTTTATTTAGCCAGAAATCAAGAGTGTAAGTTTTTATGCGCTGAAAAGCATTTTCAGGCCGAATGAGCAAATATGCTTGTTTCTGCCAATTGCAGTTAAATACTGAAAGGAAAGTGGGTTTGCCTACATATTTGACCCAGAACAACTCAGTTCAGCATGGAAATATCATTGCAACAGCTTTTATTTAGCCAGAAATCAATACTGTAAGTTTTTATGCGCATAAAAGCATTTACAGGCCGAATAAGCTGATTTCTGCCAATTGCAGCAAAATACTGAAAGGAAAGTGGGTTTGCCTTCATATTTGACCAAGAACAACTCAGTTCAGCATGGAAATATCATTGCAACAGTTTTTTTTAACCAGAAATCAAGAGTGTACGTTTTTACGCGTTTAAAACCATTTTCAGGCCGGATGAGCAAATATGCTTGTTTCTGCCAATTGCAGCAAAATACTGAAAGGAAAGTGGGTTTGCCTTCATATTTGAGCCAAAACAACTCAGTTCAGCATGGAAATATCATTGCAACAGCTTTTATTTAGCCAGAAATCAAGACTGTAAGTTTTTATGTGCTTAAAAGCATTTTCAGGCCAAATAAGCTGATTTCTGCCAATTGCTGCAAAATACTGAAAGGAAAGTGGGTTTGCCTTCATATTTGAGCCAGAACAACTCAGTTCAGCATGGAAATATCATTGCAACAGCTTTTATTTAGCTAGAAATCAAGAGTGTAAGTTTTTATGCGCTTAAAAGCATTTTCAGGCCGAATGAGCAAATATGCTTGTTTCTGCCAATTGCAGCAAAATACTGAAAGGAAAGTGGGTTTGCCTTCATATTTGAGCCAGAACAACTCAGTTCAGCATGGAAATATCATTACAACAGCTTTTATTTAGCCAGAAATCAAGACTGTAAGTTTTTATGTGCTTAAAAGCATTTTAAGGCCAAATAAGCTGATTTCTGCCAATTGCAGCAAAATACTGAAAGGAAAGTGGGTTTGCCTTCATATTTGAGCCAGAACAACTCAGTTCAGCATGGAAATATCATTGCAACAGCTTTTATTTAGCCAGAAATCAAGAGTGTAAGTTTTTATGCGCTTAAAAGCATTTTCAGGCCGAATGAGCAAATATGCTTGTTTCTGCCAATTGCAGCAAAATACTGAAAGGAAAGTGGGTTTGCCTTCATATTTGAGCCAGAACAACTCAGTTCAGCATGGAAATATCATTGCAACAGCTTTTATTTAGCCAGAAATCAAGACTGTAAGTTTTTATGTGCTTAAAAGCATTTTCAGGCCAAATAAGCTGATTTCTGCCAATTGCAGCAAAATACTGAAAGGAAAGTGGGTTTGCCTTCATATTTGAGCCAGAACAACTCAGTTCAGCATGGAAATATCATTGCAACAGCTTTTATTTAGCCAGAAATCAAGAGTGTAAGTTTTTATGCGCTTAAAAGCATTATCAGGCCAAATAAGCTGATTTCTGCCAATTGCAGCAAAATACTGAAAGGAAAGTGGGTTTGCCATCATATTTGAACCAGAACAACTCAGTTCAGCATGGAAATATCATTGCAACAGCTTTTATTTAGCCAGAAATCAAGAGTGTAAGTTTTTATGCGCTTAAAAGCATTTTCAGGCCGAATGAGCTGATTTCTGCCAATTGCAGCAAAATTATGAAAGGAAAGTGGGTTTGCCTTCATATTTGACCCAGAACAACTCAGTTCAGAATAGAAATATCATTGCAACAGCTTTTATTTAGCCAGAAATCAAGAGTGTACGTTTTTATGCGCTTAAAAGCATTTTCAGGCCGAATGAGCAAATATGCTTGTTTCTGCCAATTGCAGCAAAATACTGAAAGGAAAGTGGGTTTGCCTTCATATTTGAGCCAAAACAACTCAGTTCAGCATGGAAATATCATTGCAACAGCTTTCATTAAGCCAGAAATCAAGAGTGTAAGTTTTTATGCGCTTAAAAGCATTTTCAGGCCGAATGAGCAAATATGCTTTTTCTGCCAATTGCAGCAAAATACTGAAAGGAAAGTAGGTTTGCCTTCATATTTGAGCCAGAACAACTCAGTTCAGCATGGAAATATCATTGCAACAGCTTTTATTTAGCCAGAAATCAAGAGTGTAAGTTTTTATGCGCTTAAAAGCATTTTCAGGCCGAATGAGCAAATATGCTTGTTTCTGCCAATTGCAGCAAAATACTGAAAGGAAAGTGGGTTTGCCTTCATATTTGAGCCAGAACAACTCAGTTCAGCATGGAAATATCATTGCAACAGCTTTTATTTAGCCAGAAATCAAGACTGTAAGTTTTTATGTGCTTAAAAGCATTTTCAGGCCAAATAAGCTGATTTCTGCCAATTGCAGCAAAATACTGAAAGGAAAGTGGGTTTGCCTTCATATTTGACCAAGAACAACTCAGTTCAGCATGGAAATATCATTGCAACAGTTTTTTTTAACCAGAAATCAAGAGTGTACGTTTTTACGCGTTTAAAACCATTTTCAGGCCGGATGAGCAAATATGCTTGTTTCTGCCAATTGCAGCAAAATACTGAAAGGAAAGTGGGTTTGCCTTCATATTTGAGCCAAAACAACTCAGTTCAGCATGGAAATATCATTGCAACAGCTTTTATTTAGCCAGAAATCCAGAGAATGTAAGTTTTTATGCGCTTAAAAGCATTTTCAGGCCGAATGAGCAAATATGCTTGTTTCTGCCAATTGCAGCAAAATACTGAAAGGAAAGTGGGTTTGCCTTCATATTTGAGCCAGAACAACTCAGTTCAGCATGGAAATATCATTGCAACATCTTTTATTTAGCCAGAAATCAAGACTGTAAGTTTTTATGTGCTTAAAAGCATTTTCAGGCCAAATAAGCTGATTTCTGCCAATTGCTGCAAAATACTGAAAGGAAAGTGGGTTTGCCTTCATATTTGAGCCAGAACAACTCAGTTCAGCATGGAAATATCATTGCAACAGCTTTTATTTAGCTAGAAATCAAGAGTGTAAGTTTTTATGCGCTTAAAAGCATTTTCAGGCCGAATGAGCAAATATGCTTGTTTCTGCCAATTGCAGCAAAATACTGAAAGGAAAGTGGGTTTGCCTTCATATTTGAGCCAGAACAACTCAGTTCAGCATGGAAATATCATTGCAACAGCTTTTATTTAGCCAGAAATCAAGAGTGTAAGTTTTTATGTGCTTAAAAGCATTTTCAGGCCAAATAAGCTGATTTCTGCCAATTGCAGCAAAATACTGAAAGGAAAGTGGGTTTGCCTTCATATTTGAGCCAGAACAACTCAGTTCAGCATGGAAATATCATTGCAACAGCTTTTATTTAGCCAGAAATCAAGAGTGTAAGTTTTTATGCGCTTAAAAGCATTATCAGGCCAAATAAGCTGATTTCTGCCAATTGCAGCAAAATACTGAAAGGAAAGTGGGTTTGCCATCATATTTGAACCAGAACAACTCAGTTCAGCATGGAAATATCATTGCAACAGCTTTTATTTAGCCAGAAATCAAGAGTGTAAGTTTTTATGCGCTTAAAAGCATTTTCAGGCCGAATGAGCTGATTTCTGCCAATTGCAGCAAAATTATGAAAGGAAAGTGGGTTTGCCTTCATATTTGACCCAGAACAACTCAGTTCAGAATAGAAATATCATTGCAACAGCTTTTATTTAGCCAGAAATCAAGAGTGTACGTTTTTATGCGCTTAAAAGCATTTTCAGGCCGAATGAGCAAATATGCTTGTTTCTGCCAATTGCAGCAAAATACTGAAAGGAAAGTGGGTTTGCCTTCATATTTGAGCCAAAACAACTCAGTTCAGCATGGAAATATCATTGCAACAGCTTTTATTTAGCCAGAAATCAAGACTGTAAGTTTTTATGTGCTTAAAAGCATTTTCACGCCAAATAAGTTGATTTCTGCCAATTGCAGCAAAATACTGAAAGGAAAGTGGGTTTGCCTTCATATTTGAGCCAGAACAACTCAGTTCAGCATGGAAATATCATTGCAACAGCTTTTATTTAGCCAGAAATTAAGAGTGTAAGTTTTTATGCGCTTAAAAGCATTTTCAGGCCGAATGAGCAAATATGCTTGTTTCTGCCAATTGCAGCAGAATACTGAAAGGAAAGTGGGTTTGCCTTCATATTTGAGCCAGAACAACTCAGTTCAGCATGGAAATATCATTGCAACAGCTTTTATTTAGCCAAAAATCAAGAGTGTAAGTTTTTATGTGCTTAAAAGCATTTTCAGGCCAAATAAGCTGATTTCTGCCAATTGCAGCAAAATACTGAAAGGAAAGTGGGTTTGCCTTCATATTTGAGCCAAAACAACTCAGTTCAGCATGGAAATATCATTGCAACAGCTTTTATTTAGCCAGAAATCAAGAGTGTAAGTTTTTATGCGCTTAAAAGCATTTTCAGGCCGAATGAGCAAATATGCTTGTTTCTGCCAATTGCAGCAAAATACTGAAAGGAAAGTGGGTTTGCCTTCATATTTGAGCCAGAACAACTCAGTTCAGCATGGAAATATCATTGCAACAGCTTTTATTTAGCCAGAAATCAAGAGTGTAAGTTTTTATGCGCTTAAAAGCATTTTCAGGCCGAATGAGCAAATATGCTTGTTTCTGCCAATTGCAGCAAAATACTGAAAGGAAAGTGGGTTTGCCTTCATATTTGAGCCAGAACAACTCAGTTCAGCATGGAAATATCATTGCAACAGCTTTTATTTAGCCAGAAATCAAGAGTGTAAGTTTTTATGTGCTTAAAAGCATTTTCAGGCCAAATAAGCTGATTTCTGCCAATTGCAGCAAAATACTGAAAGGAAAGTGGGTTTGCCTTCATATTTGAGCCAAAACAACTCAGTTCAGCATGGAAATATCATTGCAACAGCTTTTATTTAGCCAGAAATCAAGAGTGTAAGTTTTTATGCGCTTAAAAGCATTTTCAGGCCGAATGAGCAAATATGCTTGTTTCTGCCAATTGCAGCAAAATACTGAAAGGAAAGTGGGTTTGCCTTCATATTTGAGCCAGAACAACTCAGTTCAGCATGGAAATATCATTGCAACAGCTTTTATTTAGCCAGAAATCAAGAGTGTAAGTTTTTATGCGCTTAAAAGCATTTTCAGGCCGAATGAGCAAATATGCTTGTTTCTGCCAATTGCAGCAAAATACTGAAAGGAAAGTGGGTTTGCCTTCATATTTGAGCCAGAACAACTCAGTTCAGCATGGAAATATCATTGCAACAGCTTTTATTTAGCCAGAAATCAAGACTGTAAGTTTTTATGTGCTTAAAAGCATTTTCAGGCCAAATAAGCTGATTTCTGCCAATTGCAGCAAAATACTGAAAGGAAAGTGGGTTTGCCTTCATATTTGAGCCAAAACAACTCAGTTCAGCATGGAAATATCATTGCAACAGCTTTTATTTAGCCAGAAATCAAGAGTGTAAGTTTTTATGCGCTTAAAAGCATTTTCAGGCCGAATGAGCAAATATGCTTGTTTCTGCCAATTGCAGCAAAATACTGAAAGGAAAGTGGGTTTGCCTTCATATTTGAGCCAGAACAACTCAGTTCAGCATGGAAATATCATTGCAACAGCTTTTATTTAGCCAGAAATCAAGACTGTAAGTTTTTATGCGCTTAAAAGCATTTTCAGGCCGAATGAGCAAATATGCTTGTTTCTGCCAATTGCAGCAAAATACTGAAAGGAAAGTGGGTTTGCCTTCATATTTGAGCCAGAACAACTCAGTTCAGCATGGAAATATCATTGCAACAGCTTTTATTTAGCCAGAAATCAAGACTGTAAGTTTTTATGTGCTTAAAAGCATTTTCAGGCCAAATAAGCTGATTTCTGCCAATTGCAGCAAAATACTGAAAGGAAAGTGGGTTTGCCTTCATATTTGAGCCAGAACAACTCAGTTCAGCATGGAAATATCATTGCAACAGCTTTTATTTAGCCAGAAATCAAGAGTGTAAGTTTTTATGCGCTTAAAAGCATTTTCAGGCCGAATGAGCAAATATGCTTGTTTCTGCCAATTGCAGCAAAATACTGAAAGGAAAGTGGGTTTGCCTTCATATTTGAGCCAGAACAACTCAGTTCAGCATGGAAATATCATTGCAACAGTTTTTATTTAGCCAGAAATCAAGAGTGTAAGTTTTTATGCGCTTAAAAGCATTTTCAGGCCGAATGAGCAAATATGCTTGTTTCTGCCAATTGCAGCAAAATACTGAAAGGAAAGTGGGTTTGCCTTCATATTTGAGCCAGAACAACTCAGTTCAGCATGGAAATATCATTGCAACAGCTTTTATTTAGCCAGAAATCAAGACTGTAAGTTTTTATGCGCTTAAAAGCATTTTCAGGCCGAATGAGCAAATATGCTTGTTTCTGCCAATTGCAGCAAAATACTGAAAGGAAAGTGGGTTTGCCTTCATATTTGAGCCAGAACAACTCAGTTCAGCATGGAAATATCATTGCAACAGCTTTTATTTAGCCAGAAATCAAGACTGTAAGTTTTTATGTGCTTAAAAGCATTTTCAGGCCAAATAAGCTGATTTCTGCCAATTGCAGCAAAATACTGAAAGGAAAGTGGGTTTGCCTTCATATTTGAGCCAGAACAACTCAGTTCAGCATGGAAATATCATTGCAACAGCTTTTATTTAGCCAGAAATCAAGAGTGTAAGTTTTTATGCGCTTAAAAGCATTTTCAGGCCGAATGAGCAAATATGCTTGTTTCTGCCAATTGCAGCAAAATACTGAAAGGAAAGTGGGTTTGCCTTCATATTTGAGCCAGAACAACTCAGTTCAGCATGGAAATATCATTGCAACAGCTTTTATTTAGCCAGAAATCAAGACTGTAAGTTTTTATGTGCTTAAAAGCATTTTCAGGCCAAATAAGCTGATTTCTGCCAATTGCAGCAAAATACTGAAAGGAAAGTGGGTTTGCCTTCATATTTGAGCCAGAACAACTCAGTTCAGCATGGAAATATCATTGCAACAGCTTTTATTTAGCCAGAAATCAAGAGTGTAAGTTTTTATGTGCTTAAAAGCATTTTCACGCCAAATAAGTTGATTTCTGCCAATTGCAGCAAAATACTGAAAGGAAAGTGGGTTTGCCTTCATATTTGAGCCAGAACAACTCAGTTCAGCATGGAAATATCATTGCAACAGCTTTTATTTAGCCAGAAATCAAGAGTGTAAGTTTTTATGCGCTTAAAAGCATTTTCAGGCCGAATGAGCAAATATGCTTGTTTCTGCCAATTGCAGCAAAATACTGAAAGGAAAGTGGGTTTGCCTTCATATTTGAGCCAGAACAACTCAGTTCAGCATGGAAATATCATTGCAACAGCTTTTATTTAGCCAGAAATCAAGAGTGTACGTTTTTATGCGCTTAAAAGCATTTTCAGGTCGAATGAGCAAATATGCTTGTTTCTGCCAATTGCAGCAAAATACTGAAAGGAAAGTGGGTTTGCCTTCATATTTGAGCCAGAACAACTCAGTTCAGCATGGAAATATCATTGCAACAGCTTTTATTTAGCCAGAAATCAAGACTGTAAGTTTTTATGTGCTTAAAAGCATTTTCAGGCCAAATAAGCTGATTTCTGCCAATTGCAGCAAAATACTGAAAGGAAAGTGGGTTTGCCTTCATATTTGAGCCAGAACAACTCAGTTCAGCATGGAAATATCATTGCAACAGCTTTTATTTAGCCAGAAATCAAGAGTGTAAGTTTTTATGCGCTTAAAAGCATTTTCAGGCCGAAAGAGCAAATATGCTTGTTTCTGCCAATTGCAGCAAAATACTGAAAGGAAAGTGGGTTTGCCTTCATATTTGAGCCAAAACAACTCAGTTCAGCATGGAAATATCATTGCAACAGCTTTTATTTAGCCAGAAATCAAGAGTGTAAGTTTTTATGCGCTTAAAAGTATTTTCAGGCCGAATGATCAAATATGCTTGTTTCTGCCAATTGCAGAAAAATACTGAAAGGAAAGTGGGTTTGCCTTCATATTTGAGCCAGAACAACTCAGTTCAGCATGGAAATATCATTGCAACAGCTTTTATTTAGCCAGAAATCAAGAGTGTAAGTTTTTATGCGCTTAAAAGCATTTTCAGGTCGAATGAGCAAATATGCTTGTTTCTGCCAATTGCAGCAAAATACTGAAAGGAAAGTGGGTTTGCCTTCATATTTGAGCCAGAACAACTCAGTTCAGCATGGAAATATCATTGCAACAGCTTTTATTTAGCCAGAAATCAAGAGTCTAAGTTTTTATGTGCTTAAAAGCATTTTCAGGCCAAATAAGCTGATTTCTGCCAATTGCAGCAAAATACTGAAAGGAAAGTGGGTTTGCCTTCATATTTGAGCCAAAACAACTCAGTTCAGCATGGAAATATCATTGCAACAGCTTTTATTTAGCCAGAAATCAAGAGTCTTAGTTTTTATGTGCTTAAAAGCATTTTCAGGCCAAATAAGCTGATTTCTGCCAATTGCAGCAAAATACTGAAAGGAAAGTGGGTTTGCCTTCATATTTGAGCCAGAACAACTCAGTTCAGCATGGAAATATCATTGCAACAGCTTTTATTTAGCCAGAAATCAAGAGTGTAAGTTTTTATGCGCTTAAAAGCATTTTCAGGTCGAATGAGCAAATATGCTTGTTTCTGCCAATTGCAGCAAAATACTGAAAGGAAAGTGGGTTTGCCTTCATATTTGAGCCAGAACAACTGAATTCAGCATGGAAATATCATTGCAACAGCTTTCATTTAGCCAGAAATTAAGAGTGTAAGTTTTTATGTGCTTAAAAGCATTTTCAGGCCGAATGAGCAAATATGCTTGTTTCTGCCAATTGCAGCAGAATACTGAAAGGAAAGTGGGTTTGCCTTCATATTTGAGCCAGAACAACTCAGTTCAGCATGGAAATATCATTGCAACAGCTTTTATTTAGCCAAAAATCAAGACTGTAAGTTTTTATGTGCTTAAAAGCATTTTCAGGCCGAATGAGCAAATATGCTTGTTTCTGCCAATTGCAGCAAAATACTGAAAGGAAAGTGGGTTTGCCTTCATATTTGAGCCAGAACAACTCAGTTCAGCATGGAAATATCATTGCAACAGCTTTTATTTAGCCAGAAATCAAGACTGTAAGTTTTTATGTGCTTAAAAGCATTTTCAGGCCAAATAAGCTGATTTCTGCCAATTGCTGCAAAATACTGAAAGGAAAGTGGGTTTGCCTTCATATTTGAGCCAGAACAACTCAGTTCAGCATGGAAATATCATTGCAACAGCTTTTATTTAGCTAGAAATCAAGAGTGTAAGTTTTTATGCGCTTAAAAGCATTTTCAGGCCGAATGAGCAAATATGCTTGTTTCTGCCAATTGCAGCAAAATACTGAAAGGAAAGTGGGTTTGCCTTCATATTTGAGCCAGAACAACTCAGTTCAGCATGGAAATATCATTGCAACAGCTTTTATTTAGCCAGAAATCAAGACTGTAAGTTTTTATGTGCTTAAAAGCATTTTCAGGCCAAATAAGCTGATTTCTGCCAATTGCAGCAAAATACTGAAAGGAAAGTGGGTTTGCCTTCATATTTGAGCCAAAACAACTCAGTTCAGCATGGAAATATCATTGCAACAGCTTTTATTTAGCCAGAAATCAAGAGTGTAAGTTTTTATGCGCTTAAAAGCATTTTCAGGCCGAATGAGCAAATATGCTTGTTTCTGCCAATTGCAGCAAAATACTGAAAGGAAAGTGGGTTTGCCTTCATATTTGAGCCAGAACAACTCAGTTCAGCATGGAAATATCATTGCAACAGCTTTTATTTAGCCAGAAATCAAGAGTGTACGTTTTTATGCGCTTAAAAGCATTTTCAGGTCGAATGAGCAAATATGCTTGTTTCTGCCAATTGCAGCAAAATACTGAAAGGAAAGTGGGTTTGCCTTCATATTTGAGCCAGAACAACTCAGTTCAGCATGGAAATATCATTGCAACAGCTTTTATTTAGCCAGAAATCAAGAGTGTAAGTTTTTATGCGCTTAAAAGCATTTTCAGGCCGAATGAGCAAATATGCTTGTTTCTGCCAATTGCAGCAAAATACTGAAAGGAAAGTGGGTTTGCCTTCATATTTGAGCCAGAACAACTCAGTTCAGCATGGAAATATCATTGCAACAGCTTTTATTTAGCCAGAAATCAAGACTGTAAGTTTTTATGTGCTTAAAAGCATTTTCAGGCCAAATAAGCTGATTTCTGCCAATTGCACCAAAATACTGAAAGGAAAGTGGGTTTGCCTTCATATTTGAGCCAGAACAACTCAGTTCAGCATGGAAATATCATTGCAACAGCTTTTATTTAGCCAGAAATCAAGAGTGTACGTTTTTATGCGCTTAAAAGCATTTTCAGGCCGAATGAGCAAATATGCTTGTTTCTGCCAATTGCAGCAAAATACTGAAAGGAAAGTGGGTTTGCCTTCATATTTGAGCCAGAACAACTCAGTTCAGCATGGAAATATCATTGCAACAGCTTTTATTTAGCCAGAAATCAAGATTGTAAGTTTTTATGCGCTGAAAAGCATTTTCAGGCCGAATGAGCAAATATGCTTGTTTCTGCCAATTGCAGTTAAATACTGAAAGGAAAGTGGGTTTTCCTTCATATTTTAACCAGAACTACTGAATTCAGCATGGAAATATCATTCCAACAGCTTTTATTTAGCCAGAAATCAAGAGTGTAAGTTTTTATGCGCTGAAAAGCATTTTCAGGCCGAATGAGCAAATATGCTTGTTTCTGCCAATTGCAGTTAAATACTGAAAGGAAAGTGGGTTTGCCTACATATTTGACCCAGAACAACTCAGTTCAGCATGAAAATATCATTGCAACAGCTTTTATTTAGCCAGAAATCAATACTGTAAGTTTTTATGCGCATAAAAGCATTTACAGGCCGAATAAGCTGATTTCTGCCAATTGCAGCAAAATACTGAAAGGAAAGTGGGTTTGCCTTCATATTTGAGCCAAAACAACTCAGTTCAGCATGGAAATATCATTGCAACAGCTTTTATTTAGCCAGAAATCCAGAGTGTAAGTTTTTATGCGCTTAAAAGCATTTTCAGGCCGGATGAGCAAATATGCTTGTTTCTGCCAATTGCAGCAAAATACTGAAAGGAAAGTGGGTTTGCCTTCATATTTGAGCCAAAACAACTCAGTTCAGCATGGAAATATCATTGCAACAGCTTTTATTTAGCCAGAAATCCAGAGTGTAAGTTTTTATGCGCTTAAAAGCATTTTCAGGCCGAATGAGCAAATATGCTTGTTTCTGCCAATTGCAGCAAAATACTGAAAGGAAAGTGGGTTTGCCTTCATATTTGAGCCAGAACAACTCAGTTCAGCATGGAAATATCATTGCAACATCTTTTATTTAGCCAGAAATCAAGACTGTAAGTTTTTATGTGCTTAAAAGCATTTTCAGGCCAAATAAGCTGATTTCTGCCAATTGCTGCAAAATACTGAAAGGAAAGTGGGTTTGCCTTCATATTTGAGCCAGAACAACTCAGTTCAGCATGGAAATATCATTGCAACAGCTTTTATTTAGCCAGAAATCAAGAGTGTAAGTTTTTATGCGCTTAAAAGCATTTTCAGGCCGAATGAGCAAATATGCTTGTTTCTGCCAATTGCAGCAAAATACTGAAAGGAAAGTGGGTTTGCCTTCATATTTGAGCCAGAACAACTCAGTTCAGCATGGAAATATCATTGCAACAGCTTTTATTTAGCCAGAAATCAAGAGTGTAAGTTTTTATGTGCTTAAAAGCATTTTCAGGCCAAATAAGCTGATTCTGCCAATTGCAGCAAAATACTGAAAGGAAAGTGGGTTTGCCTTCATATTTGAGCCAGAACAACTCAGTTCAGCATGGAAATATCATTGCAACAGCTTTTATTTAGCCAGAAATCAAGAGTGTAAGTTTTTATGCGCTTAAAAGCATTATCAGGCCAAATAAGCTGATTTCTGCCAATTGCAGCAAAATACTGAAAGGAAAGTGGGTTTGCCATCATATTTGAACCAGAACAACTCAGTTCAGCATGGAAATATCATTGCAACAGCTTTTATTTAGCCAGAAATCAAGAGTGTAAGTTTTTATGCGCTTAAAAGCATTTTCAGGCCGAATGAGCAAATATGCTTGTTTCTGCCAATTGCAGCAAAATACTGAAAGGAAAGTGGGTTTGCCTTCATATTTGAGCCAAAACAACTCAGTTCAGCATGGAAATATCATTGCAACAGCTTTCATTAAGCCAGAAATCAAGAGTGTAAGTTTTTATGCGCTTAAAAGCATTTTCAGGCCGAATGAGCAAATATGCTTTTTCTGCCAATTGCAGCAAAATACTGAAAGGAAAGTAGGTTTGCCTTCATATTTGAGCCAGAACAACTCAGTTCAGCATGGAAATATCATTGCAACAGCTTTTATTTAGCCAGAAATCAAGAGTGTAAGTTTTTATGCGCTTAAAAGCATTTTCAGGCCGAATGAGCAAATATGCTTGTTTCTGCCAATTGCAGCAAAATACTGAAAGGAAAGTGGGTTTGCCTTCATATTTGAGCCAGAACAACTCAGTTCAGCATGGAAATATCATTGCAACAGCTTTTATTTAGCCAAAAATCAAGAGTGTAAGTTTTTATGTGCTTAAAAGCATTTTCAGGCCAAATAAGCTGATTTCTGCCAATTGCAGCAAAATACTGAAAGGAAAGTGGGTTTGCCTTCATATTTGAGCCAAAACAACTCAGTTCAGCATGGAAATATCATTGCAACAGCTTTTATTTAGCCAGAAATCAAGAGTGTAAGTTTTTATGCGCTTAAAAGCATTTTCAGGCCGAATGAGCAAATATGCTTGTTTCTGCCAATTGCAGCAAAATACTGAAAGGAAAGTGGGTTTGCCTTCATATTTGAGCCAGAACAACTCAGTTCAGCATGGAAATATCATTGCAACAGCTTTTATTTAGCCAGAAATCAAGACTGTAAGTTTTTATGTGCTTAAAAGCATTTTCAGGCCAAATAAGCTGATTTCTGCCAATTGCTGCAAAATACTGAAAGGAAAGTGGGTTTGCCTTCATATTTGAGCCAGAACAACTCAGTTCAGCATGGAAATATCATTGCAACAGCTTTTATTTAGCCAGAAATCAAGAGTGTAAGTTTTTATGCGCTTAAAAGCATTTTCAGGCCGAATGAGCAAATATGCTTGTTTCTGCCAATTGCAGCAAAATACTGAAAGGAAAGTGAGTTTGCCTTCATATTTGAGCCAAAACAACTCAGTTCAGCATGGAAATATCATTGCAACAGCTTTTATTTAGCCAGAAATCAAGATTGTAAGTTTTTATGCGCTTAAAAGCATTTTCAGGCCGAATGAGCAAATATGCTTGTTTCTGCCAATTGCAGCAAAATACTGAAAGGAAAGTGAGTTTGCCTTCATATTTGAGCCAGAACAACTCAGTTCAGCATGGAAATATCATTGCAACAGCTTTTATTTAGCCAGAAATCAAGAGTGTAAGTTTTTATGCGCTTAAAAGCATTTTCAGGCCGAATGAGCAAATATGCTTGTTTCTGCCAATTGCAGCAAAATACTGAAAGGAAAGTGGGTTTGCCTTCATATTTGAGCCAGAACAACTCAGTTCAGCATGGAAATATCATTGCAACAGCTTTTATTTAGCCAGAAATCAAGACTGTAAGTTTTTATGTGCTTAAAAGCATTTTCAGGCCAAATAAGTTGATTTCTGCCAATTGCAGCAAAATACTGAAAGGAAAGTGGGTTTGCCTTCATATTTGAGCCAGAACAACTCAGTTCAGCATGGAAATATCATTGCAACAGCTTTTATTTAGCCAGAAATCAAGAGTGTAAGTTTTTATGCGCTTAAAAGCATTTTCAGGCCGAATGAGCAAATATGCTTGTTTCTGCCAATTGCAGCAAAATACTGAAAGGAAAGTGGGTTTGCCTTCATATTTGAGCCAGAACAACTCAGTTCAGCATGGAAATATCATTGCAACAGCTTTTATTTAGCCAGAAATCAAGACTGTAAGTTTTTATGTGCTTAAAAGCATTTTCAGGCCAAATAAGCTGATTTCTGCCAATTGCAGCAAAATACTGAAAGGAAAGTGGGTTTGCCTTCATATTTGAGCCAAAACAACTCAGTTCAGCATGGAAATATCATTGCAACAGCTTTTATTTAGCCAGAAATCAAGAGTGTAAGTTTTTATGCGCTTAAAAGCATTTTCAGGCCGAATGAGCAAATATGCTTGTTTCTGCCAATTGCAGCAAAATACTGAAAGGAAAGTGGGTTTGCCTTCATATTTGAGCCAGAACAACTCAGTTCAGCATGGAAATATCATTGCAACAGCTTTTATTTAGCCAGAAATCAAGACTGTAAGTTTTTATGCGCTTAAAAGCATTTTCAGGCCGAATGAGCAAATATGCTTGTTTCTGCCAATTGCAGCAGAATACTGAAAGGAAAGTGGGTTTGCCTTCATATTTGAGCCAGAACAACTCAGTTCAGCATGGAAATATCATTGCAACAGCTTTTATTTAGCCAGAAATCAAGACTGTAAGTTTTTATGTGCTTAAAAGCATTTTCAGGCCAAATAAGCTGATTTCTGCCAATTGCAGCAAAATACTGAAAGGAAAGTGGGTTTGCCTTCATATTTGAGCCAGAACAACTCAGTTCAGCATGGAAATATCATTGCAACAGCTTTTATTTAGCCAGAAATCAAGAGTGTAAGTTTTTATGTGCTTAAAAGCATTTTCACGCCAAATAAGTTGATTTCTGCCAATTGCAGCAAAATACTGAAAGGAAAGTGGGTTTGCCTTCATATTTGAGCCAGAACAACTCAGTTCAGCATGGAAATATCATTGCAACAGCTTTTATTTAGCCAGAAATCAAGAGTGTAAGTTTTTATGCGCTTAAAAGCATTTTCAGGCCGAATGAGCAAATATGCTTGTTTCTGCCAATTGCAGCAAAATACTGAAAGGAAAGTGGGTTTGCCTTCATATTTGAGCCAGAACAACTCAGTTCAGCATGGAAATATCATTGCAACAGCTTTTATTTAGCCAGAAATCAAGAGTGTACGTTTTTATGCGCTTAAAAGCATTTTCAGGTCGAATGAGCAAATATGCTTGTTTCTGCCAATTGCAGCAAAATACTGAAAGGAAAGTGGGTTTGCCTTCATATTTGAGCCAGAACAACTCAGTTCAGCATGGAAATATCATTGCAACAGCTTTTATTTAGCCAGAAATCAAGAGTGTAAGTTTTTATGCGCTTAAAAGCATTTTCAGGCCGAATGAGCAAATATGCTTGTTTCTGCCAATTGCAGCAAAATACTGAAAGGAAAGTGGGTTTGCCTTCATATTTGAGCCAGAACAACTCAGTTCAGCATGGAAATATCATTGCAACAGCTTTTATTTAGCCAGAAATCAAGACTGTAAGTTTTTATGCGCTTAAAAGCATTTTCAGGCCGAATGAACAAATATGCTTGTTTCTGCCAATTGCAGCAGAATACTGAAAGGAAAGTGGGTTTGCCTTCATATTTGAGCCAGAACAACTCAGTTCAGCATGGAAATATCATTGCAACAGCTTTTATTTAGCCAGAAATCAAGACTGTAAGTTTTTATGTGCTTAAAAGCATTTTCAGGCCAAATAAGCTGATTTCTGCCAATTGCAGCAAAATACTGAAAGGAAAGTGGGTTTGCCTTCATATTTGAGCCAGAACAACTCAGTTCAGCATGGAAATATCATTGCAACAGCTTTTATTTAGCCAGAAATCAAGAGTGTAAGTTTTTATGCGCTTAAAAGCATTTTCAGGCCGAATGAGCAAATATGCTTGTTTCTGCCAATTGCAGCAAAATACTGAAAGGAAAGTGGGTTTGCCTTCATATTTGAGCCAAAACAACTCAGTTCAGCATGGAAATATCATTGCAACAGCTTTTATTTAGCCAGAAATCAAGAGTGTAAGTTTTTATGCGCTTAAAAGTATTTTCAGGCCGAATGATCAAATATGCTTGTTTCTGCCAATTGCAGAAAAATACTGAAAGGAAAGTGGGTTTGCCTTCATATTTGAGCCAGAACAACTCAGTTCAGCATGGAAATATCATTGCAACAGCTTTTATTTAGCCAGAAATCAAGAGTGTTAGTTTTTATGCGCTTAAAAGCATTTTCAGGTCGAATGAGCAAATATGCTTGTTTCTGCCAATTGCAGCAAAATACTGAAAGGAAAGTGGGTTTGCCTTCATATTTGAGCCAGAACAACTCAGTTCAGCATGGAAATATCATTGCAACAGCTTTTATTTAGCCAGAAATCAAGAGTCTAAGTTTTTATGTGCTTAAAAGCATTTTCAGGCCAAATAAGCTGATTTCTGCCAATTGCAGCAAAATACTGAAAGGAAAGTGGGTTTGCCTTCATATTTGAGCCAAAACAACTCAGTTCAGCATGGAAATATCATTGCAACAGCTTTTATTTAGCCAGAAATCAAGAGTCTTAGTTTTTATGTGCTTAAAAGCATTTTCAGGCCAAATAAGCTGATTTCTGCCAATTGCAGCAAAATACTGAAAGGAAAGTGGGTTTGCCTTCATATTTGAGCCAGAACAACTCAGTTCAGCATGGAAATATCATTGCAACAGCTTTTATTTAGCCAGAAATCAAGAGTGTAAGTTTTTATGCGCTTAAAAGCATTTTCAGGTCGAATGAGCAAATATGCTTGTTTCTGCCAATTGCAGCAAAATACTGAAAGGAAAGTGGGTTTGCCTTCATATTTGAGCCAGAACAACTGAATTCAGCATGGAAATATCATTGCAACAGCTTTTATTTAGCCAGAAATCAAGAGTGTAAGTTTTTATGCGCTTAAAAGCATTTTCAGGCCAAATGAGCAAATATGCTTGTTTCTGCCAATTGCAGCAAAATACTGAAAGGAAAGTGGGTTTGCCTTCATATTTGAGCCAGAACAACTCAGTTCAGCATGGAAATATCATTGCAACAGCTTTTATTTAGCCAGAAATCAAGACTGTAAGTTTTTATGTGCTTAAAAGCATTTTCACGCCAAATAAGTTGATTTCTGCCAATTGCAGCAAAATACTGAAAGGAAAGTGGGTTTGCCTTCATATTTGAGCCAGAACAACTCAGTTCAGCATGGAAATATCATTGCAACAGCTTTCATTTAGCCAGAAATTAAGAGTGTAAGTTTTTATGTGCTTAAAAGCATTTTCAGGCCGAATGAGCAAATATGCTTGTTTCTGCCAATTGCAGCAGAATACTGAAAGGAAAGTGGGTTTGCCTTCATATTTGAGCCAGAACAACTCAGTTCAGCATGGAAATATCATTGCAACAGCTTTTATTTAGCCAAAAATCAAGACTGTAAGTTTTTATGTGCTTAAAAGCATTTTCAGGCCAAATAAGCTGATTTCTGCCAATTGCAGCAAAATACTGAAAGGAAAGTGGGTTTGCCTTCATATTTGAGCCAGAACAACTCAGTTCAGCATGGAAATATCATTGCAACAGCTTTTATTTAGCCAGAAATCAAGAGTGTAAGTTTTTATGCGCTTAAAAGCATTTTCAGGCCGAATGAGCAAATATGCTTGTTTCTGCCAATTGCAGCAAAATACTGAAAGGAAAGTGGGTTTGCCTTCATATTTGAGCCAGAACAACTCAGTTCAGCATGGAAATATCATTGCAACAGCTTTTATTTAGCCAGAAATCAAGACTGTAAGTTTTTATGTGCTTAAAAGCATTTTCAGGCCAAATAAGCTGATTTCTGCCAATTGCTGCAAAATACTGAAAGGAAAGTGGGTTTGCCTTCATATTTGAGCCAGAACAACTCAGTTCAGCATGGAAATATCATTGCAACAGCTTTTATTTAGCTAGAAATCAAGAGTGTAAGTTTTTATGCGCTTAAAAGCATTTTCAGGCCGAATGAGCAAATATGCTTGTTTCTGCCAATTGCAGCAAAATACTGAAAGGAAAGTGGGTTTGCCTTCATATTTGAGCCAGAACAACTCAGTTCAGCATGGAAATATCATTGCAACAGCTTTTATTTAGCCAGAAATCAAGACTGTAAGTTTTTATGTGCTTAAAAGCATTTTCAGGCCAAATAAGCTGATTTCTGCCAATTGCAGCAAAATACTGAAAGGAAAGTGGGTTTGCCTTCATATTTGAGCCAAAACAACTCAGTTCAGCATGGAAATATCATTGCAACAGCTTTTATTTAGCCAGAAATCAAGAGTGTAAGTTTTTATGCGCTTAAAAGCATTTTCAGGCCGAATGAGCAAATATGCTTGTTTCTGCCAATTGCAGCAAAATACTGAAAGGAAAGTGGGTTTGCCTTCATATTTGAGCCAGAACAACTCAGTTCAGCATGGAAATATCATTGCAACAGCTTTTATTTAGCCAGAAATCAAGACTGTAAGTTTTTATGTGCTTAAAAGCATTTTCAGGCCAAATAAGCTGATTTCTGCCAATTGCTGCAAAATACTGAAAGGAAAGTAGGTTTGCCTTCATATTTGAGCCAGAACAACTCAGTTCAGCATGGAAATATCATTGCAACAGCTTTTATTTAGCCAGAAATCAAGAGTGTACGTTTTTATGCGCTTAAAAGCATTTTCAGGTCGAATGAGCAAATATGCTTGTTTCTGCCAATTGCAGCAAAATACTGAAAGGAAAGTGGGTTTGCCTTCATATTTGAGCCAGAACAACTCAGTTCAGCATGGAAATATCATTGCAACAGCTTTTATTTAGCCAGAAATCAAGAGTGTAAGTTTTTATGCGCTTAAAAGCATTTTCAGGCCGAATGAGCAAATATGCTTGTTTCTGCCAATTGCAGCAAAATACTGAAAGGAAAGTGGGTTTGCCTTCATATTTGAGCCAGAACAACTCAGTTCAGCATGGAAATATCATTGCAACAGCTTTTATTTAGCCAGAAATCAAGACTGTAAGTTTTTATGTGCTTAAAAGCATTTTCAGGCCAAATAAGCTGATTTCTGCCAATTGCACCAAAATACTGAAAGGAAAGTGGGTTTGCCTTCATATTTGAGCCAGAACAACTCAGTTCAGCATGGAAATATCATTGCAACAGCTTTTATTTAGCCAGAAATCAAGAGTGTACGTTTTTATGCGCTTAAAAGCATTTTCAGGCCGAATGAGCAAATATGCTTGTTTCTGCCAATTGCAGCAAAATACTGAAAGGAAAGTGGGTTTGCCTTCATATTTGAGCCAGAACAACTCAGTTCAGCATGGAAATATCATTGCAACAGCTTTTATTTAGCCAGAAATAAAGATTGTAAGTTTTTATGCGCTGAAAAGCATTTTCAGGCCGAATGAGCAAATATGCTTGTTTCTGCCAATTGCAGTTAAATACTGAAAGGAAAGTGGGTTTTCCTTCATATTTTAACCAGAACTACTGAATTCAGCATGGAAATATCATTCCAACAGCTTTTATTTAGCCAGAAATCAAGAGTGTAAGTTTTTATGCGCTGAAAAGCATTTTCAGGCCGAATGAGCAAATATGCTTGTTTCTGCCAATTGCAGTTAAATACTGAAAGGAAAGTGGGTTTGCCTACATATTTGACCCAGAACAACTCAGTTCAGCATGAAAATATCATTGCAACAGCTTTTATTTAGCCAGAAATCAATACTGTAAGTTTTTATGCGCATAAAAGCATTTACAGGCCGAATAAGCTGATTTCTGCCAATTGCAGCAAAATACTGAAAGGAAAGTGGGTTTGCCTTCATATTTGAGCCAGAACAACTCAGTTCAGCATGGAAATATCATTGCAACAGTTTTTTTTAACCAGAAATCAAGAGTGTACGTTTTTACGCGTTTAAAACCATTTTCAGGCCGGATGAGCAAATATGCTTGTTTCTGCCAATTGCAGCAAAATACTGAAAGGAAAGTGGGTTTGCCTTCATATTTGAGCCAAAACAACTCAGTTCAGCATGGAAATATCATTGCAACAGCTTTTATTTAGCCAGAAATCCAGAGTGTAAGTTTTTATGCGCTTAAAAGCATTTTCAGGCCGAATGAGCAAATATGCTTGTTTCTGCCAATTGCAGCAAAATACTGAAAGGAAAGTGGGTTTGCCTTCATATTTGAGCCAGAACAACTCAGTTCAGCATGGAAATATCATTGCAACATCTTTTATTTAGCCAGAAATCAAGACTGTAAGTTTTTATGTGCTTAAAAGCATTTTCAGGCCAAATAAGCTGATTTCTGCCAATTGCTGCAAAATACTGAAAGGAAAGTGGGTTTGCCTTCATATTTGAGCCAGAACAACTCAGTTCAGCATGGAAATATCATTGCAACAGCTTTTATTTAGCTAGAAATCAAGAGTGTAAGTTTTTATGCGCTTAAAAGCATTTTCAGGCCGAATGAGCAAATATGCTTGTTTCTGCCAATTGCAGCAAAATACTGAAAGGAAAGTGGGTTTGCCTTCATATTTGAGCCAGAACAACTCAGTTCAGCATGGAAATATCATTACAACAGCTTTTATTTAGCCAGAAATCAAGACTGTAAGTTTTTATGTGCTTAAAAGCATTTTAAGGCCAAATAAGCTGATTTCTGCCAATTGCAGCAAAATACTGAAAGGAAAGTGGGTTTGCCTTCATATTTGAGCCAGAACAACTCAGTTCAGCATGGAAATATCATTGCAACAGCTTTTATTTAGCCAGAAATCAAGAGTGTAAGTTTTTATGCGCTTAAAAGCATTTTCAGGCCGAATGAGCAAATATGCTTGTTTCTGCCAATTGCAGCAAAATACTGAAAGGAAAGTGGGTTTGCCTTCATATTTGAGCCAGAACAACTCAGTTCAGCATGGAAATATCATTGCAACAGCTTTTATTTAGCCAGAAATCAAGAGTGTAAGTTTTTATGTGCTTAAAAGCATTTTCAGGCCAAATAAGCTGATTTCTGCCAATTGCAGCAAAATACTGAAAGGAAAGTGGGTTTGCCTTCATATTTGAGCCAGAACAACTCAGTTCAGCATGGAAATATCATTGCAACAGCTTTTATTTAGCCAGAAATCAAGAGTGTAAGTTTTTATGCGCTTAAAAGCATTATCAGGCCAAATAAGCTGATTTCTGCCAATTGCAGCAAAATACTGAAAGGAAAGTGGGTTTGCCATCATATTTGAACCAGAACAACTCAGTTCAGCATGGAAATATCATTGCAACAGCTTTTATTTAGCCAGAAATCAAGAGTGTAAGTTTTTATGCGCTTAAAAGCATTTTCAGGCCGAATGAGCTGATTTCTGCCAATTGCAGCAAAATTATGAAAGGAAAGTGGGTTTGCCTTCATATTTGACCCAGAACAACTCAGTTCAGAATAGAAATATCATTGCAACAGCTTTTATTTAGCCAGAAATCAAGAGTGTACGTTTTTATGCGCTTAAAAGCATTTTCAGGCCGAATGAGCAAATATGCTTGTTTATGCCAATTGCAGCAAAATACTGAAAGGAAAGTGGGTTTGCCTTCATATTTGAGCCAAAACAACTCAGTTCAGCATGGAAATATCATTGCAACAGCTTTCATTAAGCCAGAAATCAAGAGTGTAAGTTTTTATGCGCTTAAAAGCATTTTCAGGCCGAATGAGCAAATATGCTTTTTCTGCCAATTGCAGCAAAATACTGAAAGGAAAGTAGGTTTGCCTTCATATTTGAGCCAGAACAACTCAGTTCAGCATGGAAATATCATTGCAACAGCTTTTATTTAGCCAGAAATCAAGAGTGTAAGTTTTTATGCGCTTAAAAGCATTTTCAGGCCGAATGAGCAAATATGCTTGTTTCTGCCAATTGCAGCAAAATACTGAAAGGAAAGTGGGTTTGCCTTCATATTTGAGCCAGAACAACTCAGTTCAGCATGGAAATATCATTGCAACAGCTTTTATTTAGCCAGAAATCAAGACTGTAAGTTTTTATGTGCTTAAAAGCATTTTCACGCCAAATAAGTTGATTTCTGCCAATTGCAGCAAAATACTGAAAGGAAAGTGGGTTTGCCTTCATATTTGAGCCAGAACAACTCAGTTCAGCATGGAAATATCATTGCAACAGCTTTTATTTAGCCAGAAATTAAGAGTGTAAGTTTTTATGCGCTTAAAAGCATTTTCAGGCCGAATGAGCAAATATGCTTGTTTCTGCCAATTGCAGCAGAATACTGAAAGGAAAGTGGGTTTGCCTTCATATTTGAGCCAGAACAACTCAGTTCAGGATGGAAATATCATTGCAACAGCTTTTATTTAGCCAAAAATCAAGAGTGTAAGTTTTTATGTGCTTAAAAGCATTTTCAGGCCAAATAAGCTGATTTCTGCCAATTGCAGCAAAATACTGAAAGGAAAGTGGGTTTGCCTTCATATTTGAGCCAGAACAACTCAGTTCAGCATGGAAATATCATTGCAACAGCTTTTATTTAGCCAGAAATCAAGAGTGTAAGTTTTTATGTGCTTAAAAGCATTTTCAGGCCAAATAAGCTGATTTCTGCCAATTGCAGCAAAATACTGAAAGGAAAGTGGGTTTGCCTTCATATTTGAGCCAAAACAACTCAGTTCAGCATGGAAATATCATTGCAACAGCTTTTATTTAGCCAGAAATCAAGAGTGTAAGTTTTTATGCGCTTAAAAGCATTTTCAGGCCGAATGAGCAAATATGCTTGTTTCTGCCAATTGCAGCAAAATACTGAAAGGAAAGTGGGTTTGCCTTCATATTTGAGCCAGAACAACTCAGTTCAGCATGGAAATATCATTGCAACAGCTTTTATTTAGCCAGAAATCAAGACTGTAAGTTTTTATGTGCTTAAAAGCATTTTCAGGCCAAATAAGCTGATTTCTGCCAATTGCTGCAAAATACTGAAAGGAAAGTGGGTTTGCCTTCATATTTGAGCCAGAACAACTCAGTTCAGCATGGAAATATCATTGCAACAGCTTTTATTTAGCCAGAAATCAAGAGTGTAAGTTTTTATGCGCTTAAAAGCATTTTCAGGCCGAATGAGCAAATATGCTTGTTTCTGCCAATTGCAGCAAAATACTGAAAGGAAAGTGAGTTTGCCTTCATATTTGAGCCAAAACAACTCAGTTCAGCATGGAAATATCATTGCAACAGCTTTTATTTAGCCAGAAATCAAGATTGTAAGTTTTTATGCGCTTAAAAGCATTTTCAGGCCGAATGAGCAAATATGCTTGTTTCTGCTAATTGCAGCAAAATACTGAAAGGAAAGTGGGTTTGCCTTCATATTTGACCCAGAACAACTCAGTTCAGCATGGAAATATCATTGCAACAGCTTTTATTTAGCCAGAAATCAAGACTGTAAGTTTTTATGCGCTTAAAAGCATTTTCAGGCTGAATGAGCAAATATGCTTGTTTCTGCCAATTGCAGCAAAATACTGAAAGGAAAGTGGGTTTGCCTTCATATTTGACCCAGAACAACTCAGTTCAGCATGGAAATATCATTGCAGTAGATTTTATTTAGCCAGAAATCAAGAGTGTACGTTTTTATGCGCTTAAAAGCATTTCCAGGCTGAATGAGCAAATATGCTTGTTTCTGCCAATTGCAGCAAAATACTGAAAGGAAAGTGGGTCTGCCTTCATATTTGAGCCAGAACAACTCAGTTCAGCATGGAAATATCATTGCAACAGCTTTTATTTAGCCAGAAATCAAGAGTGTAAGTTTTTATGCGCTTAAAAGCATTTTCAGGCCGAATGAGCAAATATGCTTGTTTCTGCCAATTGCAGCAAAATACTGAAAGGAAAGTGGGTTTGCCTTCATATTTGAGCCAGAACAACTCAGTTCAGCATGGAAATATCATTGCAACAGCTTTTATTTAGCCAGAAATCAAGACTGTAAGTTTTTATGTGCTTAAAAGCATTTTCAGGCCAAATAAGTTGATTTCTGCCAATTGCAGCAAAATACTGAAAGGAAAGTGGGTTTGCCTTCATATTTGAGCCAGAACAATTCAGTTCAGCATGGAAATATCATTGCAACAGCTTTTATTTAGCCAGAAATCAAGACTGTAAGTTTTTATGTGCTTAAAAGCATTTTCAGGCCAAATAAGTTGATTTCTGCCAATTGCAGCAAAATACTGAAAGGAAAGTGGGTTTGCCTTCATATTTGAGCCAGAACAACTCAGTTCAGCATGGAAATATCATTGCAACAGCTTTTATTTAGCCAGAAATCAAGAGTGTAAGTTTTTATGCGCTTAAAAGCATTTTCAGGCCGAATGAGCAAATATGCTTGTTTCTGCCAATTGCAGCAAAATACTGAAAGGAAAGTAGGTTTGCCTTCATATTTGAGCCAGAACAACTCAGTTCAGCATGGAAATATCATTGCAACAGCTTTTATTTAGCCAGAAATCAAGAGTGTAAGTTTTTATGCGCTTAAAAGCATTTTCAGGCCGAATGAGCAAATATGCTTGTTTCTGCCAATTGCAGCAGAATACTGAAAGGAAAGTGGGTTTGCCTTCATATTTGAGCCAGAACAACTCAGTTCAGCATGGAAATATCATTGCAACAGTTTTTATTTAGCCACAAATCAAGAGTGTAAGTTTTTATGCGCTTAAAAGCATTTTCAGGCCGAATGAGCAAATATGCTTGTTTCTGCCAATTGCTGCAAAATACTGAAAGGAAAGTGGGTTTGCCTTCATATTTGAGCCAGAACAACTCAGTTCAGCATGGAAATATCATTGCAACAGCTTTTATTTAGCCAGAAATCAAGAGTGTAAGTTTTTATGCGCTTAAAAGCATTTTCAGGCCGAATGAGCAAATATGCTTGTTTCTGCCAATTGCAGCAAAATACTGAAAGGAAAGTGGGTCTGCCTTCATATTTGAGCCAGAACAACTCAGTTCAGCATGGAAATATCATTGCAACAGCTTTTATTTAGCCAGAAATCAAGAGTGTAAGTTTTTATGCGCTTAAAAGCATTTTCAGGCCGAATGAGCAAATATGCTTGTTTCTGCCAATTGCAGCAAAATACTGAAAGGAAAGTGGGTTTGCCTTCATATTTGAGCCAGAACAACTCAGTTCAGCATGGAAATATCATTGCAACAGCTTTTATTTAGCCAGAAATCAAGACTGTAAGTTTTTATGTGCTTAAAAGCATTTTCACGCCAAATAAGTTGATTTCTGCCAATTGCAGCAAAATACTGAAAGGAAAGTGGGTTTGCCTTCATATTTGAGCCAGAACAACTCAGTTCAGCATGGAAATATCATTGCAACAGCTTTTATTTAGCCAGAAATTAAGAGTGTAAGTTTTTATGCGCTTAAAAGCATTTTCAGGCCGAATGAGCAAATATGCTTGTTTCTGCCAATTGCAGCAGAATACTGAAAGGAAAGTGGGTTTGCCTTCATATTTGAGCCAGAACAACTCAGTTCAGCATGGAAACATCATTGCAACAGCTTTTATTTAGCCAAAAATCAAGAGTGTAAGTTTTTATGTGCTTAAAAGCATTTTCAGGCCAAATAAGCTGATTTCTGCCAATTGCAGCAAAATACTGAAAGGAAAGTGGGTTTGCCTTCATATTTGAGCCAGAACAACTCAGTTCAGCATGGAAATATCATTGCAACAGCTTTTATTTAGCCAGAAATCAAGAGTGTAAGTTTTTATGTGCTTAAAAGCATTTTCAGGCCAAATAAGCTGATTTCTGCCAATTGCAGCAAAATACTGAAAGGAAAGTGGGTTTGCCTTCATATTTGAGCCAAAACAACTCAGTTCAGCATGGAAATATCATTGCAACAGCTTTTATTTAGCCAGAAATCAAGAGTGTAAGTTTTTATGCGCTTAAAAGCATTTTCAGGCCGAATGAGCAAATATGCTTGTTTCTGCCAATTGCAGCAAAATACTGAAAGGAAAGTGGGTTTGCCTTCATATTTGAGCCAGAACAACTCAGTTCAGCATGGAAATATCATTGCAACAGCTTTTATTTAGCCAGAAATCAAGAGTGTAAGTTTTTATGTGCTTAAAAGCATTTTCAGGCCAAATAAGCTGATTTCTGCCAATTGCAGCAAAATACTGAAAGGAAAGTGGGTTTGCCTTCATATTTGAGCCAGAACAACTCAGTTCAGCATGGAAATATCATTGCAACAGCTTTTATTTAGCCAGAAATCAAGAGTGTACGTTTTTATGCGCTTAAAAGCATTTTCAGGTCGAATGAGCAAATATGCTTGTTTCTGCCAATTGCAGCAAAATACTGAAAGGAAAGTGGGTTTGCCTTCATATTTGAGCCAGAACAACTCAGTTCAGCATGGAAATATCATTGCAACAGCTTTTATTTAGCCAGAAATCAAGACTGTAAGTTTTTATGTGCTTAAAAGCATTTTCAGGCCAAATAAGTTGATTTCTGCCAATTGCAGCAAAATACTGAAAGGAAAGTGGGTTTGCCTTCAAATTTGAGCCAGAACAACTCAGTTCAGCATGGAAATATCATTGCAACAGCTTTTATTTAGCCAGAAATCAAGAGTGTAAGTTTTTATGCGCTTAAAAGCATTTTCAGGCCGAATGAGCAAATATGCTTGTTTCTGCCAATTGCAGCAAAATACTGAAAGGAAAGTGGGTTTGCCTTCATATTTGAGCCAGAACAACTCAGTTCAGCATGGAAATATCATTGCAACAGCTTTTATTTAGCCAGAAATCAAGAGTGTAAGTTTTTATGTGCTTAAAAGCATTTTCAGGCCAAATAAGCTGATTTCTGCCAATTGCAGCAAAATACTGAAAGGAAAGTGGGTTTGCCTTCATATTTGAGCCAAAACAACTCAGTTCAGCATGGAAATATCATTGCAACAGCTTTTATTTAGCCAGAAATCAAGAGTGTAAGTTTTTATGCGCTTAAAAGCATTTTCAGGCCGAATGAGCAAATATGCTTGTTTCTGCCAATTGCAGCAAAATACTGAAAGGAAAGTGGGTTTGCCTTCATATTTGAGCCAGAACAACTCAGTTCAGCATGGAAATATCATTGCAACAGCTTTTATTTAGCCAGAAATCAAGAGTGTAAGTTTTTATGCGCTTAAAAGCATTTTCAGGCCAAATAAGCTGATTTCTGCCAATTGCAGCAAAATACTGAAAGGAAAGTGGGTTTGCCTTCATATTTGAGCCAGAACAACTCAGTTCAGCATGGAAATATCATTGCAACAGCTTTTATTTAGCCAGAAATCAAGAGTGTAAGTTTTTATGTGCTTAAAAGCATTTTCAGGCCAAATAAGCTGATTTCTGCCAATTGCAGCCAAATACTGAAAGGAAAGTGGGTTTGCCTTCATATTTGAGCCAGAACAACTCAGTTCAGCATGGAAATATCATTGCAACAGCTTTTATTTAGCCAGAAATCAAGAGTGTAAGTTTTTATGTGCTTAAAAGCATTTTCAGGCCAAATAAGCTGATTTCTGCCAATTGCAGCAAAATACTGAAAGGAAAGTGGGTTTGCCTTCATATTTGAGCCAGAACAACTCAGTTCAGCATGGAAATATCATTGCAACAGCTTTTATTTAGCCAGAAATCAAGAGTGTAAGTTTTTATGCGCTTAAAAGCATTTTCAGGCCGAATGAGCAAATATGCTTGTTTCTGCCAATTGCAGCAAAATACTGAAAGGAAAGTGGGTTTGCCTTCATATTTGAGCCAGAACAACTCAGTTCAGCATGGAAATATCATTGCCACAGCTTTTATTTAGCCAGAAATTAAGAGTGTAAGTTTTTATGCGCTTAAAGGCATTTTCAGGCCGAATGAGCAAATATGCTTGTTTCTGCCAATTGCAGCAAAATACTGAAAGGAAAGTGGGTTTGCCTTCATATTTGAGCCAGAACAACTCAGTTCAGCATGGAAATATCATTGCAACAGCTTTTATTTAGCCAGAAATCAAGACTGTAAGTTTTTATGTGCTTAAAAGCATTTTCAGGCCAAATAAGCTGATTTCTGCCAATTGCTGCAAAATACTGAAAGGAAAGTAGGTTTGCCTTCATATTTGAGCCAGAACAACTCAGTTCAGCATGGAAATATCATTGCAACAGCTTTTATTTAGCCAGAAATCAAGAGTGTAAGTTTTTATGCGCTTAAAAGCATTTTCAGGCCGAATGAGCAAATATGCTTGTTTCTGCCAATTGCAGCAAAATACTGAAAGGAAAGTGGGTTTGCCTTCATATTTGAGCCAGAACAACTCAGTTCAGCATGGAAATATCATTGCAACAGCTTTTATTTAGCCAGAAATCAAGAGTGTAAGTTTTTATGCGCTTAAAAGCATTTTCAGGCCGAATGAGCAAATATGCTTGTTTCTGCCAATTGCAGCAAAATACTGAAAGGAAAGTGGGTTTGCCTTCATATTTGAGCCAGAACAACTCAGTTCAGCATGGAAATATCATTGCAACAGCTTTTATTTAGCCAGAAATCAAGACTGTAAGTTTTTATGTGCTTAAAAGCATTTTCAGGCCAAATAAGCTGATTTCTGCCAATTGCTGCAAAATACTGAAAGGAAAGTGGGTTTGCCTTCATATTTGAGCCAGAACAACTCAGTTCAGCATGGAAATATCATTGCAACAGCTTTTATTTAGCTAGAAATCAAGAGTGTAAGTTTTTATGCGCTTAAAAGCATTTTCAGGCCGAATGAGCAAATATGCTTGTTTCTGCCAATTGCAGCAAAATACTGAAAGGAAAGTGGGTTTGCCTTCATATTTGAGCCAGAACAACTCAGTTCAGCATGGAAATATCATTGCAACAGCTTTTATTTAGCCAGAAATCAAGACTGTAAGTTTTTATGTGCTTAAAAGCATTTTCAGGCCAAATAAGCTGATTTCTGCCAATTGCAGCAAAATACTGAAAGGAAAGTGGGTTTGCCTTCATATTTGAGCCAAAACAACTCAGTTCAGCATGGAAATATCATTGCAACAGCTTTTATTTAGCCAGAAATCAAGAGTGTAAGTTTTTATGCGCTTAAAAGCATTTTCAGGCCGAATGAGCAAATATGCTTGTTTCTGCCAATTGCAGCAAAATACTGAAAGGAAAGTGGGTTTGCCTTCATATTTGAGCCAGAACAACTCAGTTCAGCATGGAAATATCATTGCAACAGCTTTTATTTAGCCAGAAATCAAGACTGTAAGTTTTTATGTGCTTAAAAGCATTTTCAGGCCAAATAAGCTGATTTCTGCCAATTGCTGCAAAATACTGAAAGGAAAGTAGGTTTGCCTTCATATTTGAGCCAGAACAACTCAGTTCAGCATGGAAATATCATTGCAACAGCTTTTATTTAGCCAGAAATCAAGAGTGTACGTTTTTATGCGCTTAAAAGCATTTTCAGGTCGAATGAGCAAATATGCTTGTTTCTGCCAATTGCAGCAAAATACTGAAAGGAAAGTGGGTTTGCCTTCATATTTGAGCCAGAACAACTCAGTTCAGCATGGAAATATCATTGCAACAGCTTTTATTTAGCCAGAAATCAAGAGTGTAAGTTTTTATGCGCTTAAAAGCATTTTCAGGCCGAATGAGCAAATATGCTTGTTTCTGCCAATTGCAGCAAAATACTGAAAGGAAAGTGGGTTTGCCTTCATATTTGAGCCAGAACAACTCAGTTCAGCATGGAAATATCATTGCAACAGCTTTTATTTAGCCAGAAATCAAGAGTGTAAGTTTTTATGCGCTTAAAAGCATTTTCAGGCCGAATGAGCAAATATGCTTGTTTCTGCCAATTGCAGCAGAATACTGAAAGGAAAGTGGGTTTGCCTTCATATTTGAGCCAGAACAACTCAGTTCAGCATGGAAATATCATTGCAACAGCTTTTATTTAGCCAGAAATCAAGAGTGTAAGTTTTTATGCGCTTAAAAGCATTTTCAGGCCGAATGAGCAAATATGCTTGTTTCTGCCAATTGCAGCAAAATACTGAAAGGAAAGTGGGTTTGCCTTCATATTTGAGCCAGAACAACTCAGTTCAGCATGGAAATATCATTGCAACAGCTTTTATTTAGCCAGAAATCAAGAGTGTAAGTTTTTATGCGCTTAAAAGCATTTCCAGGCCGAATGAGCAAATATGCTTGTTTCTGCCAATTGCAGCAAAATACTGAAAGGAAAGTGGGTTTGCCTTCATATTTGAGCCAGAACAACTCAGTTCAGCATGGAAATATCATTGCAACAGCTTTTATTTAGCCAGAAATCAAGACTGTAAGTTTTTATGTGCTTAAAAGCATTTTCACGCCAAATAAGTTGATTTCTGCCAATTGCAGCAAAATACTGAAAGGAAAGTGGGTTTGCCTTCATATTTGAGCCAGAACAACTCAGTTCAGCATGGAAATATCATTGCAACAGCTTTTATTTAGCCAGAAATCAAGACTGTAAGTTTTTATGTGCTTAAAAGCATTTTCAGGCCAAATAAGCTGATTTCTGCCAATTGCTGCAAAATACTGAAAGGAAAGTGGGTTTGCCTTCATATTTGAGCCAGAACAACTCAGTTCAGCATGGAAATATCATTGCAACAGCTTTTATTTAGCCAGAAATCAAGAGTGTAAGTTTTTATGTGCTTAAAAGCATTTTCAGGCCAAATAAGCTGATTTCTGCCAATTGCAGCAAAATACTGAAAGGAAAGTGGGTTTGCCTTCATATTTGAGCCAGAACAACTCAGTTCAGCATGGAAATATCATTGCAACAGCTTTTATTTAGCCAGAAATCAAGAGTGTAAGTTTTTATGCGCTTAAAAGCATTATCAGGCCAAATAAGCTGATTTCTGCCAATTGCAGCAAAATACTGAAAGGAAAGTGGGTTTGCCATCATATTTGAACCAGAACAACTCAGTTCAGCATGGAAATATCATTGCAACAGCTTTTATTTAGCCAGAAATCAAGAGTGTACGTTTTTATGCGCTTAAAAGCATTTTCAGGTCGAATGAGCAAATATGCTTGTTTCTGCCAATTGCAGCAAAATACTGAAAGGAAAGTGGGTTTGCCTTCATATTTGAGCCAGAACAACTCAGTTCAGCATGGAAATATCATTGCAACAGCTTTTATTTAGCCAGAAATCAAGACTGTAAGTTTTTATGTGCTTAAAAGCATTTTCAGGCCAAATAAGCTGATTTCTGCCAATTGCTGCAAAATACTGAAAGGAAAGTGGGTTTGCCTTCATATTTGAGCCAGAACAACTCAGTTCAGCATGGAAATATCATTGCAACAGCTTTTATTTAGCCAGAAATCAAGAGTGTAAGTTTTTATGCGCTTAAAAGCATTTTCAGGCCGAATGAGCAAATATGCTTGTTTCTGCCAATTGCAGCAAAATACTGAAAGGAAAGTGGGTTTGCCTTCATATTTGAGCCAGAACAACTCAGTTCAGCATGGAAATATCATTGCAACAGCTTTTATTTAGCCAGAAATCAAGACTGTAAGTTTTTATGTGCTTAAAAGCATTTTCAGGCCAAATAAGCTGATTTCTGCCAATTGCAGCAAAATACTGAAAGGAAAGTGGATTTGCCTTCATATTTGAGCCAAAACAACTCAGTTCAGCATGGAAATATCATTGCAACAGTTTTTATTTAGCCACAAATCAAGAGTGTAAGTTTTTATGCGCTTAAAAGCATTTTCAGGCCGAATGAGCAAATATGCTTGTTTCTGCCAATTGCAGCAAAATACTGAAAGGAAAGTGGGTTTGCCTTCATATTTGAGCCAGAACAACTCAGTTCAGCATGGAAATATCATTGCAACAGCTTTTATTTAGCCAGAAATCAAGAGTGTAAGTTTTTATGCGCTTAAAAGCATTTTCAGGCCGAATGAGCAAATATGCTTGTTTCTGCCAATTGCAGCAAAATACTGAAAGGAAAGTGGGTTTGCCTTCATATTTGAGCCAGAACAACTCAGTTCAGCATGGAAATATCATTGCAACAGCTTTTATTTAGCCAGAAATCAAGAGTGTAAGTTTTTATGTGCTTAAAAGCATTTTCAGGCCAAATAAGCTGATTTCTGCCAATTGCAGCAAAATACTGAAAGGAAAGTGGGTTTGCCATCATATTTGACCCAGAACAACTCAGTTCAGCATGGAAATATCATTGCAACAGTTTTTTTTAACCAGAAATCAAGAGTGTACGTTTTTACGCGTTTAAAAGCATTTTCAGGCCGGATGAGCAAATATGCTTGTTTCTGCCAATTGCAGCAAAATACTGAAAGGAAAGTGGGTTTGTCTTCATATTTGACCCAGAACAACTCAGTTCAGCATGGAAATATCATTGCAAAAGCTTTTATTTAGCCACAAATCAAGAGTGTAAGTTTTTATGCGCTTAAAAGCATTTTCAGGCCGAATGAGCAAATATGCTTGTTTCTGCCAATTGCAGCAAAATACTGAAAGGAAAGTGAGTTTGCCTTCATATTTGAGCCAAAACAACTCAGTTCAGCATGGAAATATCATTGCAACAGCTTTTATTTAGCCAGAAATCAAGATTGTAAGTTTTTATGCGCTTAAAAGCATTTTCAGGCCGAATGAGCAAATATGCTTGTTTCTGCCAAATGCAGCAAAATACTGAAAGGAAAGTGGGTTTGCCTTCATATTTGAGCCAGAACAACTCAGTTCAGCATGGAAATATCATTGCAACAGCTTTTATTTAGCCGGAAATCAAGACTGTAAGTTTTTATGTGCTTAAAAGCATTTTCAGGCCAAATAAGCTGATTTCTGCCAATTGCAGCAAAATACTGAAAGGAAAGTGGGTTTGCCTTCATATTTGAGCCAGAACAACTCAGTTCAGCATGGAAATATCATTGCAACAGCTTTTATTTAGCCAGAAATCAAGAGTGTAAGTTTTTATGCGCTTAAAAGCATTTTCAGGCCGAATGAGCAAATATGCTTGTTTCTGCCAATTGCAGCAAAATACTGAAAGGAAAGTGGGTTTGCCTTCATATTTGAGCCAGAACAACTCAGTTCAGCATGGAAATATCATTGCAACAGCTTTTATTTAGCCAGAAATCAAGACTGTAAGTTTTTATGTGCTTAAAAGCATTTTCAGGCCAAATAAGCTGATTTCTGCCAATTGCAGCAAAATACTGAAAGGAAAGTGGGTTTGCCTTCATATTTGAGCCAGAACAACTCAGTTCAGCATGGAAATATCATTGCAACAGCTTTTATTTAGCCAGAAATCAAGAGTGTAAGTTTTTATGTGCTTAAAAGCATTTTCAGGCCAAATAAGCTGATTTCTGCCAATTGCAGCAAAATACTGAAAGGAAAGTGGATTTGCCTTCATATTTGAGCCAAAACAACTCAGTTCAGCATGGAAATATCATTGCAACAGTTTTTATTTAGCCACAGATCAAGAGTGTAAGTTTTTATGCGCTTAAAAGCATTTTCAGGCCGAATGAGCAAATATGCTTGTTTCTGCCAATTGCTGCAAAATACTGAAAGGAAAGTGGGTTTGCCTTCATATTTGAGCCAGAACAACTCAGTTCAGCATGGAAATATCATTGCAACAGCTTTTATTTAGCCAGAAATCAAGAGTGTAAGTTTTTATGCGCTTAAAAGCATTTTCAGGCCGAATGAGCAAATATGCTTTTTCTGCCAATTGCAGCAAAATACTGAAAGGAAAGTAGGTTTGCCTTCATATTTGAGCCAGAACAACTCAGTTCAGCATGGAAATATCATTGCAACAGCTTTTATTTAGCCAGAAATCAAGAGTGTAAGTTTTTATGCACTTAAAAGCATTTTCAGGCCGAATGAGCAAATATGCTTGTTTCTGCCAATTGCAGCAAAATACTGAAAGGAAAGTGGGTTTGCCTTCATATTTGAGCCAGAACAACTCAGTTCAGCATGGAAATATCATTGCAACAGCTTTTATTTAGCCAGAAATCAAGAGTGTAAGTTTTTATGTGCTTAAAAGCATTTTCAGGCCAAATAAGCTGATTTCTGCCAATTGCAGCAAAATACTGAAAGGAAAGTGGGTTTGCCTTCATATTTGAGCCAAAACAACTCAGTTCAGCATGGAAATATCATTGCAACAGCTTTTATTTAGCCAGAAATCAAGAGTGTAAGTTTTTATGCGCTTAAAAGCATTTTCAGGCCGAATGAGCAAATATGCTTGTTTCTGCCAATTGCAGCAAAATACTGAAAGGAAAGTGGGTTTGCCTTCATATTTGAGCCAAAACAACTCAGTTCAGCATGGAAATATCATTGCAACAGCTTTTATTTAGCCAGAAATCAAGACTGTAAGTTTTTATGTGCTTAAAAGCATTTTCAGGCCAAATAAGTTGATTTCTGCCAATTGCAGCAAAATACTGAAAGGAAAGTGGGTTTGCCTTCAAATTTGAGCCAGAACAACTCAGTTCAGCATGGAAATATCATTGCAACAGCTTTTATTTAGCCAGAAATCAAGAGTGTAAGTTTTTATGCGCTTAAAAGCATTTTCAGGCCGAATGAGCAAATATGCTTGTTTCTGCCAATTGCAGCAGAATACTGAAAGGAAAGTGGGTTTGCCTTCATATTTGAGCCAGAACAACTCAGTTCAGCATGGAAATATCATTGCAACAGCTTTTATTTAGCCAGAAATCAAAACTGTAAGTTTTTATGTGCTTAAAAGCATTTTCAGGCCAAATAAGCTGATTTCTGCCAATTGCAGCAAAATACTGAAAGGAAAGTGGGTTTGCCTTCATATTTGAGCCAGAACAACTCAGTTCAGCATGGAAATATCATTGCAACAGCTTTTATTTAGCCAGAAATCAAGAGTGTAAGTTTTTATGTGCTTAAAAGCATTTTCAGGCCAAATAAGCTGATTTCTGCCAATTGCAGCAAAATACTGAAAGGAAAGTGGGTTTGCCTTCATATTTGAGCCAAAACAACTCAGTTCAGCATGGAAATATCATTGCAACAGCTTTTATTTAGCCAGAAATCAAGAGTGTAAGTTTTTATGCGCTTAAAAGCATTTTCAGGCCGAATGAGCAAATATGCTTGTTTCTGCCAATTGCAGCAAAATACTGAAAGGAAAGTGGGTTTGCCTTCATATTTGAGCCAGAACAACTCAGTTCAGCATGGAAATATCATTGCAACAGCTTTTATTTAGCCAGAAATCAAGACTGTAAGTTTTTATGTGCTTAAAAGCATTTTCAGGCCAAATAAGCTGATTTCTGCCAATTGCTGCAAAATACTGAAAGGAAAGTGGGTTTGCCTTCATATTTGAGCCAGAACAACTCAGTTCAGCATGGAAATATCATTGCAACAGCTTTTATTTAGCCAGAAATCAAAAGTGTAAATTTTTATGCGCTTAAAAGCATTTTCAGGCCGAATGAGCAAATATGCTTGTTTCTGCCAATTGCAGCAAAATACTGAAAGGAAAGTGGGTTTGCCTTCATATTTGAGCCAGAACAACTCAGTTCAGCATGGAAATATCATTGCAACAGCTTTTATTTAGCCAGAAATCAAGAGTGTAAGTTTTTATGTGCTTAAAAGCATTTTCAGGCCAAATAAGTTGATTTCTGCCAATTGCAGCAAAATACTGAAAGGAAAGTGGGTTTGCCTTCAAATTTGAGCCAGAACAACTCAGTTCAGCATGGAAATATCATTGCAACAGCTTTTATTTAGCCAGAAATCAAGAGTGTAAGTTTTTATGCGCTTAAAAGCATTTTCAGGCCGAATGAGCAAATATGCTTGTTTCTGCCAATTGCAGCAGAATACTGAAAGGAAAGTGGGTTTGCCTTCATATTTGAGCCAGAACAACTCAGTTCAGCATGGAAATATCATTGCAACAGCTTTTATTTAGCCAGAAATCAAAACTGTAAGTTTTTATGTGCTTAAAAGCATTTTCAGGCCAAATAAGCTGATTTCTGCCAATTGCAGCAAAATACTGAAAGGAAAGTGGGTTTGCCTTCATATTTGAGCCAGAACAACTCAGTTCAGCATGGAAATATCATTGCAACAGCTTTTATTTAGCCAGAAATCAAGAGTGTAAGTTTTTATGTGCTTAAAAGCATTTTCAGGCCAAATAAGCTGATTTCTGCCAATTGCAGCAAAATACTGAAAGGAAAGTGGGTTTGCCTTCATATTTGAGCCAAAACAACTCAGTTCAGCATGGAAATATCATTGCAACAGTTTTTATTTAGCCAGAAATCAAGAGTGTAAGTTTTTATGCGCTTAAAAGCATTTTCAGGCCGAATGAGCAAATATGCTTGTTTCTGCCAATTGCAGCAAAATACTGAAAGGAAAGTGGGTTTGCCTTCATATTTGAGCCAGAACAACTCAGTTCAGCATGGAAATATCATTGCAACAGCTTTTATTTAGCCAGAAATCAAGACTGTAAGTTTTTATGTGCTTAAAAGCATTTTCAGGCCAAATAAGCTGATTTCTGCCAATTGCTGCAAAATACTGAAAGGAAAGTGGGTTTGCCTTCATATTTGAGCCAGAACAACTCAGTTCAGCATGGAAATATCATTGCAACAGCTTTTATTTAGCCAGAAATCAAGAGTGTAAGTTTTTATGCGCTTAAAAGCATTTTCAGGCCGAATGAGCAAATATGCTTGTTTCTGCCAATTGCAGCAAAATACTGAAAGGAAAGTAGGTTTGCCTTCATATTTGAGCCAGAACAACTCAGTTCAGCATGGAAATATCATTGCAACAGCTTTTATTTAGCCAGAAATCAAGAGTGTAAGTTTTTATGCGCTTAAAAGCATTTTCAGGCCGAATGAGCAAATATGCTTGTTTCTGCCAATTGCAGCAAAATACTGAAAGGAAAGTAGGTTTGCCTTCATATTTGAGCCAGAACAACTCAGTTCAGCATGGAAATATCATTGCAACAGCTTTTATTTAGCCAGAAATCAAGAGTGTAAGTTTTTATGCGCTTAAAAGCATTTTCAGGCCGAATGAGCAAATATGCTTGTTTCTGCCAATTGCAGCAGAATACTGAAAGGAAAGTGGGTTTGCCTTCATATTTGAGCCAGAACAACTCAGTTCAGCATGGAAATATCATTGCAACAGCTTTTTTTTAGCCAGAAATCAAGACTGTAAGTTTTTATGTGCATTTTCAGGCCAAATAAGCTGATTTCTGCCAATTGCACCAAAATACTGAAAGGAAAGTGGGTTTGCCTTCATATTTGAGCCAGAACAACTCAATTCAGCATGGAAATATCATTGCAACAGCTTTTATTTAGCCAGAAATCAAGAGTGTAAGTTTTTATGCGCTTAAAAGCATTTTCAGGCCGAAAGAGGAAATATGCTTGTTTCTACCAATTGCAGCAAAATACTGAAAGGAAAGTGGGTTTGCCTTCATATTTGAGCCAGAACAACTCAGTTCAGCATGGAAATATCATTGTAACAGCTTTTATTTAGCCAGAAATCAAGAGTGTAAGTTTTTATGCACTTAAAAGCATTTTCAGGCCGAATGAGCAAATATGCTTGTTTCTGCCAATTGCAGCAAAATACTGAAAGGAAAGTGGGTTTGCCTTCATATTTGAGCCAGAACAACTCAGTTCAGCATGGAAATATCATTGCAACAGCTTTTATTTAGCCAGAAATCAAGACTGTAAGTTTTTATGTGCTTAAAAGCATTTTCAGGCCGAATGAGCAAATATGCTTGTTTCTGCCAATTGCAGCAAAATACTGAAAGGAAAGTAGGTTTGCCTTCATATTTGAGCCAGAACAACTCAGTTCAGCATGGAAATATCATTGCAACAGCTTTTATTTAGCCAGAAATCAAGAGTGTAAGTTTTTATGCGCTTAAAAGCATTTTCAGGTCGAATGAGCAAATATGCTTGTTTCTGCCAATTGCAGCAAAATACTGAAAGGAAAGTGGGTTTGTCTTCAAATTTGAGCCAGAACAACTCAGTTCAGCATGGAAATATCATTGCAACAGCTTTTATTTAGCCAGAAATCAAGAGTGTAAGTTTTTATGCGCTTAAAAGCATTTTCAGGCCGAATGAGCAAATATGCTTGTTTCTGCCAATTGCAGCAGAATACTGAAAGGAAAGTGGGTTTGCCTTCATATTTGAGCCAGAACAACTCAGTTCAGCATGGAAATATCATTGCAACAGCTTTTATTTAGCCAGAAATCAAGACTGTAAGTTTTTATGTGCTTAAAAGCATTTTCAGGCCAAATAAGCTGATTTCTGCCAATTGCAGCAAAATACTGAAAGGAAAGTGGGTTTGCCTTCATATTTGAGCCAGAACAACTCAGTTCAGCATGGAAATATCATTGCAACAGCTTTTATTTAGCCAGAAATCAAGAGTGTAAGTTTTTATGCGCTTAAAAGCATTTTCAGGCCGAATGAGCAAATATGCTTGTTTCTGCCAATTGCAGCAAAATACTGAAAGGAAAGTGGGTTTGCCTTCATATTTGAGCCAAAACAACTCAGTTCAGCATGGAAATATCATTGCAACAGCTTTTATTTAGCCAGAAATCAAGACTGTAAGTTTTTATGTGCTTAAAAGCATTTTCAGGCCAAATAAGCTGATTTCTGCCAATTGCAGCAAAATACTGAAAGGAAAGTGGGTTTGCCTTCATATTTGAGCCAGAACAACTCAGTTCAGCATGGAAATATCATTGCAACAGCTTTTATTTAGCCAGAAATCAAGAGTGTAAGTTTTTATGCGCTTAAAAGCATTTTCAGGCCGAATGAGCAAATATGCTTGTTTCTGCCAATTGCAGCAAAATACTGAAAGGAAAGTGGGTTTGCCTTCATATTTGAGCCAGAACAACTCAGTTCAGCATGGAAATATCATTGCAACAGCTTTTATTTAGCCAGAAATCAAGAGTGTAAGTTTTTATGCGCTTAAAAGCATTTTCAGGCCGAATGAGCAAATATGCTTGTTTCTGCCAATTGCAGCAAAATACTGAAAGGAAAGTGGGTTTGCCTTCATATTTGAGCCAGAACAACTCAGTTCAGCATGGAAATATCATTGCAACAGCTTTTATTTAGCCAGAAATCAAGACTGTAAGTTTTTATGTGCTTAAAAGCATTTTCAGGCCAAATAAGCTGATTTCTGCCAATTGCAGCAAAATACTGAAAGGAAAGTGGGTTTGCCTTCATATTTGAGCCAGAACAACTCAGTTCAGCATGGAAATATCATTGCAACAGCTTTTATTTAGCCAGAAATCAAGAGTGTAAGTTTTTATGCGCTTAAAAGCATTTTCAGGCCGAATGAGCAAATATGCTTGTTTCTGCCAATTGCAGCAAAATACTGAAAGGAAAGTGGGTTTGCCTTCATATTTGAGCCAGAACAACTCAGTTCAGCATGGAAATATCATTGCAACAGCTTTTATTTAGCCAGAAATCAAGAGTGTAAGTTGTTATGCGCTTAAAAGCATTTTCAGGCCGAATGAGCAAATATGCTTGTTTCTGCCAATTGCAGCAAAATACTGAAAGGAAAGTGGGTTTGCCTTCATATTTGAGCCAGAACAACTCAGTTCAGCATGGAAATATCATTGCAACAGCTTTTATTTAGCCAGAAATCAAGAGTGTAAGTTTTTATGCGCTTAAAAGCATTTTCAGGCCGAATGAGCAAACATGCTTGTTTCTGCCAATTGCAGCAAAATACTGAAAGGAAAGTGGGTTTGCCTTCATATTTGAGCCAGAACAACTCAGTTCAGCATGGAAATATCATTGCAACAGCTTTTATTTAGCCAGAAATCAAGAGTGTAAGTTTTTATGCGCTTAAAAGCATTTTCAGGCCGAATGAGCAAATATGCTTGTTTCTGCCAATTGCAGCAAAATACTGAAAGGAAAGTGGGTTTGCCTTCATATTTGAGCCAGAACAACTCAGTTCAGCATGGAAATATCATTGCAACAGCTTTTATTTAGCCAGAAATCAAGACTGTAAGTTTTTATGTGCTTAAAAGCATTTTCAGGCCAAATAAGCTGATTTCTGCCAATTGCAGCAAAATACTGAAAGGAAAGTGGGTTTGCCTTCATATTTGAGCCAGAACAACTCAGTTCAGCATGGAAATATCATTGCAACAGCTTTTATTTAGCCAGAAATCAAGAGTGTACGTTTTTATGCGCTTAAAAGCATTTTCAGGCCGAATGAGCAAATATGCTTGTTTCTGCCAATTGCAGCAAAATACTGAAAAGAAAGTGGGTTTGCCTTCATATTTGACCCAGAACAACTCAGTTCAGCATGGAAATATCATTGCAACAGCTTTTTTTTAGCCAGAAATCAAGACTGTAAGTTTTTATGTGCTTAAAAGCATTTTCAGGCCAAATAAGCTGATTTCTGCCAATTGCTGCAAAATACTGAAAGGAAAGTGGGTTTGCCTTCATATTTGAGCCAGAACAACTCAGTTCAGCATGGAAATATCATTGCAACAGCTTTTATTTAGCCAGAAATAAAGACTGTAAGTTTTTATGCGCTTAAAAGCATTTTCAGGCCAAATAAGCTGATTTCTGCCAATTGCAGCAAAATACTGAAAGGAAAGTGGGTTTGCCTTCATATTTGAGCCAGAACAACTCAGTTCAACATGGAAAAATCATTGTAACAGCTTTTATTTAGCCAGAAATCAAGAGTGTAAGTTTTTATGCGCTTAAAAGCATTTTCAGGCCGAATGAGCAAATATGCTTGTTTCTGCCAATTGCAGCAAAATACTGAAAGGAAAGTAGGTTTGCCTTCATATTTGAGCCAGAACAACTCAGTTCAGCATGGAAATATCATTGCAACAGCTTTTATTTAGCCAGAAATCAAGAGTGTAAGTTTTTATGCGCTTAAAAGCATTTTCAGGTCGAATGAGCAAATATGCTTGTTTCTGCCAATTGCAGCAGAATACTGAAAGGAAAGTGGGTTTGCCTTCATATTTGAGCCAGAACAACTCAGTTCAGCATGGAAATATCATTGCAACAGCTTTTATTTAGCCAGAAATCAAGAGTGTAAGTTTTTATGTGCTTAAAAGCATTTTCAGGCCAAATAAGCTGATTTCTGCCAATTGCAGCAAAATACTGAAAGGAAAGTGGGTTTGCCTTCATATTTGAGCCAAAACAACTCAGTTCAGCATGGAAATATCATTGCAACAGCTTTTATTTAGCCAGAAATCAAGAGTGTAAGTTTTTATGCGCTTAAAAGCATTTTCAGGCCGAATGAGCAAATATGCTTGTTTCTGCCAATTGCAGCAAAATACTGAAAGGAAAGTGGGTTTGCCTTCATATTTGAGCCAGAACAACTCAGTTCAGCATGGAAATATCATTGCAACAGCTTTTATTTAGCCAGAAATCAAGACTGTAAGTTTTTATGTGCTTAAAAGCATTTTCAGGCCAAATAAGCTGATTTCTGCCAATTGCTGCAAAATACTGAAAGGAAAGTGGGTTTGCCTTCATATTTGAGCCAGAACAACTCAGTTCAGCATGGAAATATCATTGCAACAGCTTTTATTTAGCCAGAAATCAAGAGTGTAAATTTTTATGCGCTTAAAAGCATTTTCAGGCCGAATGAGCAAATATGCTTGTTTCTGCCAATTGCAGCAAAATACTGAAAGGAAAGTGGGTTTGCCTTCATATTTGAGCCAGAACAACTCAGTTCAGCATGGAAATATCATTGCAACAGCTTTTATTTAGCCAGAAATCAAGACTGTAAGTTTTTATGTGCTTAAAAGCATTTTCAGGCCAAATAAGCTGATTTCTGCCAATTGCTGCAAAATACTGAAAGGAAAGTGGGTTTGCCTTCATATTTGAGCCAGAACAACTCAGTTCAGCATGGAAATATCATTGCAACAGCTTTTATTTAGCCAGAAATCAAGAGTGTAAATTTTTATGCGCCTAAAAGCATTTTCAGGCCGAATGAGCAAATATGCTTGTTTCTGCCAATTGCAGCAAAATACTGAAAGGAAAGTGGGTTTGCCTTCATATTTGAGCCAGAACAACTCAGTTCAGCATGGAAATATCATTGCAACAGCTTTTATTTAGCCAGAAATCAAGACTGTAAGTTTTTATGTGCTTAAAAGCATTTTCAGGCCAAATAAGTTGATTTCTGCCAATTGCAGCAAAATACTGAAAGGAAAGTGGGTTTGCCTTCAAATTTGAGCCAGAACAACTCAGTTCAGCATGGAAATATCATTGCAACAGCTTTTATTTAGCCAGAAATCAAGAGTGTAAGTTTTTATGCGCTTAAAAGCATTTTCAGGCCGAATGAGCAAATATGCTTGTTTCTGCCAATTGCAGCAAAATACTGAAAGGAAAGTAGGTTTGCCTTCATATTTGAGCCAGAACAACTCAGTTCAGCATGGAAATATCATTGCAACAGCTTTTATTTAGCCAGAAATCAAGAGTGTAAGTTTTTATGCGCTTAAAAGCATGTTCAGGCCGAATGAGCAAATATGCTTGTTTCTGCCAATTGCAGCAGAATACTGAAAGGAAAGTGGGTTTGCCTTCATATTTGAGCCAGAACAACTCAGTTCAGCATGGAAATATCATTGCAACAGCTTTTTTTTAGCCAGAAATCAAGACTGTAAGTTTTTATGTGCTTAAAAGCATTTTCAGGCCAAATAAGCTGATTTCTGCCAATTGCACCAAAATACTGAAAGGAAAGTGGGTTTGCCTTCATATTTGAGCCAGAACAACTCAATTCAGCATGGAAATATCATTGCAACAGCTTTTATTTAGCCAGAAATCAAGAGTGTAAGTTTTTATGCGCTTAAAAGCATTTTCAGGCCGAATGAGCAAATATGCTTGTTTCTGCCAATTGCAGCAAAATACTGAAAGGAAAGTGGGTTTGCCTTCATATTTGAGCCAGAACAACTCAGTTCAGCATGGAAATATCATTGCAACAGCTTTTATTTAGCCAGAAATCAAGAGTGTAAGTTTTTATGCGCTTAAAAGCATTTTCAGGCCGAATGAGCAAATATGCTTGTTTCTGCCAATTGCAGCAAAATACTGAAAGGAAAGTGGGTTTGCCTTCATATTTGAGCCAGAACAACTCAGTTCAGCATGGAAATATCATTGCAACAGCTTTTATTTAGCCAGAAATCAAGAGTGTAAGTTTTTATGCGCTTAAAAGCATTTTCAGGCCGAATGAGCAAATATGCTTGTTTCTGCCAATTGCAGCAAAATACTGAAAGGAAAGTGGGTTTGCCTTCATATTTGAGCCAGAACAACTCAGTTCAGCATGGAAATATCATTGCAACAGCTTTTATTTAGCCAGAAATCAAGACTGTAAGTTTTTATGTGCTTAAAAGCATTTTCAGGCCAAATAAGCTGATTTCTGCCAATTGCAGCAAAATACTGAAAGGAAAGTGGGTTTGCCTTCATATTTGAGCCAGAACAACTCAGTTCAGCATGGAAATATCATTGCAACAGCTTTTATTTAGCCAGAAATCAAGAGTGTACGTTTTTATGCGCTTAAAAGCATTTTCAGGCCGAATGAGCAAATATGCTTGTTTCTGCCAATTGCAGCAAAATACTGAAAAGAAAGTGGGTTTGCCTTCATATTTGACCCAGAACAACTCAGTTCAGCATGGAAATATCATTGCAACAGCTTTTTTTTAGCCAGAAATCAAGACTGTAAGTTTTTATGTGCTTAAAAGCATTTTCAGGCCAAATAAGCTGATTTCTGCCAATTGCTGCAAAATACTGAAAGGAAAGTGGGTTTGCCTTCATATTTGAGCCAGAACAACTCAGTTCAGCATGGAAATATCATTGCAACAGCTTTTATTTAGCCAGAAATCAAGAGTGTAAGTTTTTATGCGCTTAAAAGCATTTTCAGGCCAAATAAGCTGATTTCTGCCAATTGCAGCAAAATACTGAAAGGAAAGTGGGTTTGCCTTCATATTTGAGCCAGAACAACTCAGTTCAACATGGAAAAATCATTGTAACAGCTTTTATTTAGCCAGAAATCAAGAGTGTAAGTTTTTATGCGCTTAAAAGCATTTTCAGGCCGAATGAGCAAATATGCTTGTTTCTGCCAATTGCAGCAAAATACTGAAAGGAAAGTAGGTTTGCCTTCATATTTGAGCCAGAACAACTCAGTTCAGCATGGAAATATCATTGCAACAGCTTTTATTTAGCCAGAAATCAAGAGTGTAAGTTTTTATGCGCTTAAAAGCATTTTCAGGTCGAATGAGCAAATATGCTTGTTTCTGCCAATTGCAGCAGAATACTGAAAGGAAAGTGGGTTTGCCTTCATATTTGAGCCAGAACAACTCAGTTCAGCATGGAAATATCATTGCAACAGCTTTTATTTAGCCAGAAATCAAGAGTGTAAGTTTTTATGTGCTTAAAAGCATTTTCAGGCCAAATAAGCTGATTTCTGCCAATTGCAGCAAAATACTGAAAGGAAAGTGGGTTTGCCTTCATATTTGAGCCAAAACAACTCAGTTCAGCATGGAAATATCATTGCAACAGCTTTTATTTAGCCAGAAATCAAGAGTGTAAGTTTTTATGCGCTTAAAAGCATTTTCAGGCCGAATGAGCAAATATGCTTGTTTCTGCCAATTGCAGCAAAATACTGAAAGGAAAGTGGGTTTGCCTTCATATTTGAGCCAGAACAACTCAGTTCAGCATGGAAATATCATTGCAACAGCTTTTATTTAGCCAGAAATCAAGACTGTAACTTTTTATGTGCTTAAAAGCATTTTCAGGCCAAATAAGCTGATTTCTGCCAATTGCTGCAAAATACTGAAAGGAAAGTGGGTTTGCCTTCATATTTGAGCCAGAACAACTCAGTTCAGCATGGAAATATCATTGCAACAGCTTTTATTTAGCCAGAAATCAAGAGTGTAAATTTTTATGCGCTTAAAAGCATTTTCAGGCCGAATGAGCAAATATGCTTGTTTCTGCCAATTGCAGCAAAATACTGAAAGGAAAGTGGGTTTGCCTTCATATTTGAGCCAGAACAACTCAGTTCAGCATGGAAATATCATTGCAACAGCTTTTATTTAGCCAGAAATCAAGACTGTAAGTTTTTATGTGCTTAAAAGCATTTTCAGGCCAAATAAGCTGATTTCTGCCAATTGCTGCAAAATACTGAAAGGAAAGTGGGTTTGCCTTCATATTTGAGCCAGAACAACTCAGTTCAGCATGGAAATATCATTGCAACAGCTTTTATTTAGCCAGAAATCAAGAGTGTAAATTTTTATGCGCTTAAAAGCATTTTCAGGCCGAATGAGCAAATATGCTTGTTTCTGCCAATTGCAGCAAAATACTGAAAGGAAAGTGGGTTTGCCTTCATATTTGAGCCAGAACAACTCAGTTCAGCATGGAAATATCATTGCAACAGCTTTTATTTAGCCAGAAATCAAGAGTGTAAGTTTTTATGTGCTTAAAAGCATTTTCAGGCCAAATAAGCTGATTTCTGCCAATTGCAGCAAAATACTGAAAGGAAAGTGGGTTTGCCTTCATATTTGAGCCAAAAAAACTCAGTTCAGCATGGAAATATCATTGCAACAGTTTTTATTTAGCCAGAAATCAAGAGTGTAAGTTTTTATGCGCTTAAAAGCATTTTCAGGCCGAATGTGCAAATATGCTTGTTTCTGCCAATTGCAGCAAAATACTGAAAGGAAAGTGGGTTTGCCTTCATATTTGAGCCAGAGCAACTCAGTTCAGCATGGAAATATCATTGCAACAGCTTTTATTTAGCCAGAAATCAAGACTGTAAATTTTTATGTGCTTAAAAGCATTTTCAGGCCAAATAAGCTGATTTCTGCCAATTGCTGCAAAATACTGAAAGGAAAGTGGGTTTGCCTTCATATTTGAGCCAGAACAACTCAGTTCAGCATGGAAATATCATTGCAACAGCTTTTATTTAGCCAGAAATCAAGAGTGTAAGTTTTTATGCGCTTAAAAGCATTTTCAGGCCGAATGAGCAAATATGCTTGTTTCTGCCAATTGCAGCAAAATACTGAAAGGAAAGTAGGTTTGCCTTCATATTTGAGCCAGAACAACTCAGTTCAGCATGGAAATATCATTGCAACAGCTTTTATTTAGCCAGAAATCAAGAGTGTAAGTTTTTATGCGCTTAAAAGCATTTTCAGGCCGAATGAGCAAATATGCTTGTTTCTGCCAATTGCAGCAAAATACTGAAAGGAAAGTAGCTTTGCCTTCATATTTGAGCCAGAACAACTCAGTTCAGCATGGAAATATCATTGCAACAGCTTTTATTTAGCCAGAAATCAAGAGTGTAAGTTTTTATGCGCTTAAAAGCATGTTCAGGCCGAATGAGCAAATATGCTTGTTTCTGCCAATTGCAGCAGAATACTGAAAGGAAAGTGGGTTTGCCTTCATATTTGAGCCAGAACAACTCAGTTCAGCATGGAAATATCATTGCAACAGCTTTTTTTTAGCCAGAAATCAAGACTGTAAGTTTTTATGTGCTTAAAAGCATTTTCAGGCCAAATAAGCTGATTTCTGCCAATTGCACCAAAATACTGAAAGGAAAGTGGGTTTGCCTTCATATTTGAGCCAGAACAACTCAATTCAGCATGGAAATATCATTGCAACAGCTTTTATTTAGCCAGAAATCAAGAGTGTAAGTTTTTATGCGCTTAAAAGCATTTTCAGGCCGAAAGAGGAAATATGCTTGTTTCTACCAATTGCAGCAAAATACTGAAAGGAAAGTGGGTTTGCCTTCATATTTGAGCCAGAACAACTCAGTTCAGCATGGAAATATCATTGTAACAGCTTTTATTTAGCCAGAAATCAAGAGTGTAAGTTTTTATGCACTTAAAAGCATTTTCAGGCCGAATGAGCAAATATGCTTGTTTCTGCCAATTGCAGCAAAATACTGAAAGGAAAGTGGGTTTGCCTTCATATTTGAGCCAGAACAACTCAGTTCAGCATGGAAATATCATTGCAACAGCTTTTATTTAGCCAGAAATCAAGAGTGTAAGTTTTTATGCGCTTAAAAGCATTTTCAGGCCGAATGAGCAAATATGCTTGTTTCTGCCAATTGCAGCAAAATACTGAAAGGAAAGTGGGTTTGCCTTCATATTTGAGCCAGAACAACTCAGTTCAGCATGGAAATATCATTGCAACAGCTTTTATTTAGCCAGAAATCAAGAGTGTAAGTTTTTATGCGCTTAAAAGCATTTTCAGGTCGAATGAGCAAATATGCTTGTTTCTGCCAATTGCAGCAAAATACTGAAAGGAAAGTGGGTTTGCCTTCAAATTTGAGCCAGAACAACTCAGTTCAGCATGGAAATATCATTGCAACAGCTTTTATTTAGCCAGAAATCAAGAGTGTAAGTTTTTATGCGCTTAAAAGCATTTTCAGGCCGAATGAGCAAATATGCTTGTTTCTGCCAATTGCAGCAGAATACTGAAAGGAAAGTGGGTTTGCCTTCATATTTGAGCCAGAACAACTCAGTTCAGCATGGAAATATCATTGCAACAGCTTTTATTTAGCCAGAAATCAAGACTGTAAGTTTTTATGTGCTTAAAAGCATTTTCAGGCCAAATAAGCTGATTTCTGCCAATTGCAGCAAAATACTGAAAGGAAAGTGGGTTTTTCTTCATATTTGAGCCAGAACAACTCAGTTCAGCATGGAAATATCATTGCAACAGCTTTTATTTAGCCAGAAATCAAGACTGTAAGTTTTTATGCGCTTAAAAGCATTTTCAGGCCGAATGAGCAAATATGCTTGTTTCTGCCAATTGCAGCAAAATACTGAAAGGAAAGTGGGTTTGCCTTCATATTTGAGCCAGAACAACTCAGTTCAGCATGGAAATATCATTGCAACAGCTTTTATTTAGCCAGAAATCAAGAGTGTAAGTTTTTATGTGCTTAAAAGCATTTTCAGGCCAAATAAGCTGATTTCTGCCAATTGCAGCAAAATACTGAAAGGAAAGTGGGTTTGCCTTCATATTTGAGCCAAAACAACTCAGTTCAGCATGGAAATATCATTGCAACAGCTTTTATTTAGCCAGAAATCAAGAGTGTAAGTTTTTATGCGCTTAAAAGCATTTTCAGGCCGAATGAGCAAATATGCTTGTTTCTGCCAATTGCAGCAAAATACTGAAAGGAAAGTGGGTTTGCCTTCATATTTGAGCCAGAACAACTCAGTTCAGCATGGAAATATCATTGCAACAGCTTTTATTTAGCCAGAAATCAAGAGTGTAAGTTTTTATGCGCTTAAAAGCATTTTCAGGCCGAATGAGCAAATATGCTTGTTTCTGCCAATTGCAGCAAAATACTGAAAGGAAAGTGGGTTTGCCTTCATATTTGAGCCAGAACAACTCAGTTCAGCATGGAAATATCATTGCAACAGCTTTTATTTAGCCAGAAATCAAGACTGTAAGTTTTTATGTGCTTAAAAGCATTTTCAGGCCAAATAAGCTGATTTCTGCCAATTGCAGCAAAATACTGAAAGGAAAGTGGGTTTGCCTTCATATTTGAGCCAGAACAACTCAGTTCAGCATGGAAATATCATTGCAACAGCTTTTATTTAGCCAGAAATCAAGAGTGTAAGTTTTTATGCGCTTAAAAGCATTTTCAGGCCGAATGAGCAAATATGCTTGTTTCTGCCAATTGCAGCAAAATACTGAAAGGAAAGTAGGTTTGCCTTCATATTTGAGCCAGAACAACTCAGTTCAGCATGGAAATATCATTGCAACAGCTTTTATTTAGCCAGAAATCAAGAGTGTAAGTTTTTATGCGCTTAAAAGCATTTTCAGGCCGAATGAGCAAATATGCTTGTTTCTGCCAATTGCAGCAAAATACTGAAAGGAAAGTGGGTTTGCCTTCATATTTGAGCCAGAACAACTCAGTTCAGCATGGAAATATCATTGCAACAGCTTTTATTTAGCCAGAAATCAAGAGTGTAAGTTTTTATGCGCTTAAAAGCATTTTCAGGCCGAATGAGCAAACATGCTTGTTTCTGCCAATTGCAGCAAAATACTGAAAGGAAAGTGGGTTTGCCTTCATATTTGAGCCAGAACAACTCAGTTCAGCATGGAAATATCATTGCAACAGCTTTTATTTAGCCAGAAATCAAGAGTGTAAGTTTTTATGCGCTTAAAAGCATTTTCAGGCCGAATGAGCAAATATGCTTGTTTCTGCCAATTGCAGCAAAATACTGAAAGGAAAGTGGGTTTGCCTTCATATTTGAGCCAGAACAACTCAGTTCAGCATGGAAATATCATTGCAACAGCTTTTATTTAGCCAGAAATCAAGACTGTAAGTTTTTATGTGCTTAAAAGCATTTTCAGGCCAAATAAGCTGATTTCTGCCAATTGCAGCAAAATACTGAAAGGAAAGTGGGTTTGCCTTCATATTTGAGCCAGAACAACTCAGTTCAGCATGGAAATATCATTGCAACAGCTTTTATTTAGCCAGAAATCAAGAGTGTACGTTTTTATGCGCTTAAAAGCATTTTCAGGCCGAATGAGCAAATATGCTTGTTTCTGCCAATTGCAGCAAAATACTGAAAAGAAAGTGGGTTTGCCTTCATATTTGACCCAGAACAACTCAGTTCAGCATGGAAATATCATTGCAACAGCTTTTTTTTAGCCAGAAATCAAGACTGTAAGTTTTTATGTGCTTAAAAGCATTTTCAGGCCAAATAAGCTGATTTCTGCCAATTGCTGCAAAATACTGAAAGGAAAGTGGGTTTGCCTTCATATTTGAGCCAGAACAACTCAGTTCAGCATGGAAATATCATTGCAACAGCTTTTATTTAGCCAGAAATCAAGACTGTAAGTTTTTATGCGCTTAAAAGCATTTTCAGGCCAAATAAGCTGATTTCTGCCAATTGCAGCAAAATACTGAAAGGAAAGTGGGTTTGCCTTCATATTTGAGCCAGAACAACTCAGTTCAACATGGAAAAATCATTGTAACAGCTTTTATTTAGCCAGAAATCAAGAGTGTAAGTTTTTATGCGCTTAAAAGCATTTTCAGGCCGAATGAGCAAATATGCTTGTTTCTGCCAATTGCAGCAAAATACTGAAAGGAAAGTAGGTTTGCCTTCATATTTGAGCCAGAACAACTCAGTTCAGCATGGAAATATCATTGCAACAGCTTTTATTTAGCCAGAAATCAAGAGTGTAAGTTTTTATGCGCTTAAAAGCATTTTCAGGCCGAATGAGCAAATATGCTTGTTTCTGCCAATTGCAGCAGAATACTGAAAGGAAAGTGGGTTTGCCTTCATATTTGAGCCAGAACAACTCAGTTCAGCATGGAAATATCATTGCAACAGCTTTTATTTAGCCAGAAATCAAGACTGTAAGTTTTTATGTGCTTAAAAGCATTTTCAGGCCAAATAAGCTGATTTCTGCCAATTGCAGCAAAATACTGAAAGGAAAGTGGGTTTTTCTTCATATTTGAGCCAGAACAACTCAGTTCAGCATGGAAATATCATTGCAACAGCTTTTATTTAGCCAGAAATCAAGACTGTAAGTTTTTATGTGCTTAAAAGCATTTTCAGGCCAAATAAGTTGATTTCTGCCAATTGCAGCAAAATACTGAAAGGAAAGTGGGTTTGCCTTCAAATTTGAGCCAGAACAACTCAGTTCAGCATGGAAATATCATTGCAACAGCTTTTATTTAGCCAGAAATCAAGAGTGTAAGTTTTTATGCGCTTAAAAGCATTTTCAGGCCGAATGAGCAAATATGCTTGTTTCTGCCAATTGCAGCAGAATACTGAAAGGAAAGTGGGTTTGCCTTCATATTTGAGCCAGAACAACTCAGTTCAGCATGGAAATATCATTGCAACAGCTTTTATTTAGCCAGAAATCAAGAGTGTAAGTTTTTATGTGCTTAAAAGCATTTTCAGGCCAAATAAGCTGATTTCTGCCAATTGCAGCAAAATACTGAAAGGAAAGTGGGTTTGCCTTCATATTTGAGCCAAAACAACTCAGTTCAGCATGGAAATATCATTGCAACAGTTTTTATTTAGCCAGAAATCAAGAGTGTAAGTTTTTATGCGCTTAAAAGCATTTTCAGGCCGAATGAGCAAATATGCTTGTTTCTGCCAATTGCAGCAAAATACTGAAAGGAAAGTGGGTTTGCCTTCATATTTGAGCCAGAGCAACTCAGTTCAGCATGGAAATATCATTGCAACAGCTTTTATTTAGCCAGAAATCAAGACTGTAAATTTTTATGTGCTTAAAAGCATTTTCAGGCCAAATAAGCTGATTTCTGCCAATTGCTGCAAAATACTGAAAGGAAAGTGGGTTTGCCTTCATATTTGAGCCAGAACAACTCAGTTCAGCATGGAAATATCATTGCAACAGCTTTTATTTAGCCAGAAATCAAGAGTGTAAGTTTTTATGCGCTTAAAAGCATTTTCAGGCCGAATGAGCAAATATGCTTGTTTCTGCCAATTGCAGCAAAATACTGAAAGGAAAGTAGGTTTGCCTTCATATTTGAGCCAGAACAACTCAGTTCAGCATGGAAATATCATTGCAACAGCTTTTATTTAGCCAGAAATCAAGAGTGTAAGTTTTTATGCGCTTAAAAGCATTTTCAGGCCGAATGAGCAAATATGCTTGTTTCTGCCAATTGCAGCAAAATACTGAAAGGAAAGTAGGTTTGCCTTCATATTTGAGCCAGAACAACTCAGTTCAGCATGGAAATATCATTGCAACAGCTTTTATTTAGCCAGAAATCAAGAGTGTAAGTTTTTATGCGCTTAAAAGCATGTTCAGGCCGAATGAGCAAATATGCTTGTTTCTGCCAATTGCAGCAGAATACTGAAAGGAAAGTGGGTTTGCCTTCATATTTGAGCCAGAACAACTCAGTTCAGCATGGAAATATCATTGCAACAGCTTTTTTTTAGCCAGAAATCAAGACTGTAAGTTTTTATGTGCTTAAAAGCATTTTCAGGCCAAATAAGCTGATTTCTGCCAATTGCACCAAAATACTGAAAGGAAAGTGGGTTTGCCTTCATATTTGAGCCAGAACAACTCAATTCAGCATGGAAATATCATTGCAACAGCTTTTATTTAGCCAGAAATCAAGAGTGTAAGTTTTTATGCGCTTAAAAGCATTTTCAGGCCGAAAGAGGAAATATGCTTGTTTCTACCAATTGCAGCAAAATACTGAAAGGAAAGTGGGTTTGCCTTCATATTTGAGCCAGAACAACTCAGTTCAGCATGGAAATATCATTGTAACAGCTTTTATTTAGCCAGAAATCAAGAGTGTAAGTTTTTATGCACTTAAAAGCATTTTCAGGCCGAATGAGCAAATATGCTTGTTTCTGCCAATTGCAGCAAAATACTGAAAGGAAAGTGGGTTTGCCTTCATATTTGAGCCAGAACAACTCAGTTCAGCATGGAAATATCATTGCAACAGCTTTTATTTAGCCAGAAATCAAGAGTGTAAGTTTTTATGCGCTTAAAAGCATTTTCAGGCCGAATGAGCAAATATGCTTGTTTCTGCCAATTGCAGCAAAATACTGAAAGGAAAGTGGGTTTGCCTTCATATTTGAGCCAGAACAACTCAGTTCAGCATGGAAATATCATTGCAACAGCTTTTATTTAGCCAGAAATCAAGAGTGTAAGTTTTTATGCGCTTAAAAGCATTTTCAGGTCGAATGAGCAAATATGCTTGTTTCTGCCAATTGCAGCAAAATACTGAAAGGAAAGTGGGTTTGCCTTCAAATTTGAGCCAGAACAACTCAGTTCAGCATGGAAATATCATTGCAACAGCTTTTATTTAGCCAGAAATCAAGAGTGTAAGTTTTTATGCGCTTAAAAGCATTTTCAGGCCGAATGAGCAAATATGCTTGTTTCTGCCAATTGCAGCAGAATACTGAAAGGAAAGTGGGTTTGCCTTCATATTTGAGCCAGAACAACTCAGTTCAGCATGGAAATATCATTGCAACAGCTTTTATTTAGCCAGAAATCAAGACTGTAAGTTTTTATGTGCTTAAAAGCATTTTCAGGCCAAATAAGCTGATTTCTGCCAATTGCAGCAAAATACTGAAAGGAAAGTGGGTTTTTCTTCATATTTGAGCCAGAACAACTCAGTTCAGCATGGAAATATCATTGCAACAGCTTTTATTTAGCCAGAAATCAAGACTGTAAGTTTTTATGCGCTTAAAAGCATTTTCAGGCCAAATAAGCTGATTTCTGCCAATTGCAGCAAAATACTGAAAGGAAAGTGGGTTTGCCTTCATATTTGAGCCAGAACAACTCAGTTCAGCATGGAAATATCATTGCAACAGCTTTTATTTAGCCAGAAATCAAGAGTGTAAGTTTTTATGCGCTTAAAAGCATTTTCAGGCCGAATGAGCAAATATGCTTGTTTCTGCCAATTGCAGCAAAATACTGAAAGGAAAGTGGGTTTGCCTTCATATTTGAGCCAGAACAACTCAGTTCAGCATGGAAATATCATTGCAACAGCTTTTATTTAGCCAGAAATCAAGAGTGTAAGTTTTTATGTGCTTAAAAGCATTTTCAGGCCAAATAAGCTGATTTCTGCCAATTGCAGCAAAATACTGAAAGGAAAGTGGGTTTGCCTTCATATTTGAGCCAAAACAACTCAGTTCAGCATGGAAATATCATTGCAACAGCTTTTATTTAGCCAGAAATCAAGAGTGTAAGTTTTTATGCGCTTAAAAGCATTTTCAGGCCGAATGAGCAAATATGCTTGTTTCTGCCAATTGCAGCAAAATACTGAAAGGAAAGTGGGTTTGCCTTCATATTTGAGCCAGAACAACTCAGTTCAGCATGGAAATATCATTGCAACAGCTTTTATTTAGCCAGAAATCAAGAGTGTAAGTTTTTATGCGCTTAAAAGCATTTTCAGGCCGAATGAGCAAATATGCTTGTTTCTGCCAATTGCAGCAAAATACTGAAAGGAAAGTGGGTTTGCCTTCATATTTGAGCCAGAACAACTCAGTTCAGCATGGAAATATCATTGCAACAGCTTTTATTTAGCCAGAAATCAAGACTGTAAGTTTTTATGTGCTTAAAAGCATTTTCAGGCCAAATAAGCTGATTTCTGCCAATTGCAGCAAAATACTGAAAGGAAAGTGGGTTTGCCTTCATATTTGAGCCAGAACAACTCAGTTCAGCATGGAAATATCATTGCAACAGCTTTTATTTAGCCAGAAATCAAGAGTGTAAGTTTTTATGCGCTTAAAAGCATTTTCAGGCCGAATGAGCAAATATGCTTGTTTCTGCCAATTGCAGCAAAATACTGAAAGGAAAGTAGGTTTGCCTTCATATTTGAGCCAGAACAACTCAGTTCAGCATGGAAATATCATTGCAACAGCTTTTATTTAGCCAGAAATCAAGAGTGTAAGTTTTTATGCGCTTAAAAGCATTTTCAGGCCGAATGAGCAAATATGCTTGTTTCTGCCAATTGCAGCAAAATACTGAAAGGAAAGTGGGTTTGCCTTCATATTTGAGCCAGAACAACTCAGTTCAGCATGGAAATATCATTGCAACAGCTTTTATTTAGCCAGAAATCAAGAGTGTAAGTTTTTATGCGCTTAAAAGCATTTTCAGGCCGAATGAGCAAACATGCTTGTTTCTGCCAATTGCAGCAAAATACTGAAAGGAAAGTGGGTTTGCCTTCATATTTGAGCCAGAACAACTCAGTTCAGCATGGAAATATCATTGCAACAGCTTTTATTTAGCCAGAAATCAAGAGTGTAAGTTTTTATGCGCTTAAAAGCATTTTCAGGCCGAATGAGCAAATATGCTTGTTTCTGCCAATTGCAGCAAAATACTGAAAGGAAAGTGGGTTTGCCTTCATATTTGAGCCAGAACAACTCAGTTCAGCATGGAAATATCATTGCAACAGCTTTTATTTAGCCAGAAATCAAGACTGTAAGTTTTTATGTGCTTAAAAGCATTTTCAGGCCAAATAAGCTGATTTCTGCCAATTGCAGCAAAATACTGAAAGGAAAGTGGGTTTGCCTTCATATTTGAGCCAGAACAACTCAGTTCAGCATGGAAATATCATTGCAACAGCTTTTATTTAGCCAGAAATCAAGAGTGTACGTTTTTATGCGCTTAAAAGCATTTTCAGGCCGAATGAGCAAATATGCTTGTTTCTGCCAATTGCAGCAAAATACTGAAAAGAAAGTGGGTTTGCCTTCATATTTGACCCAGAACAACTCAGTTCAGCATGGAAATATCATTGCAACAGCTTTTTTTTAGCCAGAAATCAAGACTGTAAGTTTTTATGTGCTTAAAAGCATTTTCAGGCCAAATAAGCTGATTTCTGCCAATTGCTGCAAAATACTGAAAGGAAAGTGGGTTTGCCTTCATATTTGAGCCAGAACAACTCAGTTCAGCATGGAAATATCATTGCAACAGCTTTTATTTAGCCAGAAATCAAGACTGTAAGTTTTTATGCGCTTAAAAGCATTTTCAGGCCAAATAAGCTGATTTCTGCCAATTGCAGCAAAATACTGAAAGGAAAGTGGGTTTGCCTTCATATTTGAGCCAGAACAACTCAGTTCAACATGGAAAAATCATTGTAACAGCTTTTATTTAGCCAGAAATCAAGAGTGTAAGTTTTTATGCGCTTAAAAGCATTTTCAGGCCGAATGAGCAAATATGCTTGTTTCTGCCAATTGCAGCAAAATACTGAAAGGAAAGTAGGTTTGCCTTCATATTTGAGCCAGAACAACTCAGTTCAGCATGGAAATATCATTGCAACAGCTTTTATTTAGCCAGAAATCAAGAGTGTAAGTTTTTATGCGCTTAAAAGCATTTTCAGGCCGAATGAGCAAATATGCTTGTTTCTGCCAATTGCAGCAGAATACTGAAAGGAAAGTGGGTTTGCCTTCATATTTGAGCCAGAACAACTCAGTTCAGCATGGAAATATCATTGCAACAGCTTTTATTTAGCCAGAAATCAAGACTGTAAGTTTTTATGTGCTTAAAAGCATTTTCAGGCCAAATAAGCTGATTTCTGCCAATTGCAGCAAAATACTGAAAGGAAAGTGGGTTTTTCTTCATATTTGAGCCAGAACAACTCAGTTCAGCATGGAAATATCATTGCAACAGCTTTTATTTAGCCAGAAATCAAGAGTGTAAGTTTTTATGCGCTTAAAAGCATTTTCAGGCCAAATAAGCTGATTTCTGCCAATTGCAGCAAAATACTGAAAGGAAAGTGGGTTTGCCTTCATATTTGAGCCAGAACAACTCAGTTCAGCATGGAAATATAATTGCAACAGCTTTTATTTAGCCAGAAATCAAGACTGTAAGTTTTTATGTGCTTAAAAGCATTTTCAGGCCAAATAAGTTGATTTCTGCCAATTGCAGCAAAATACTGAAAGGAAAGTGGGTTTGCCTTCAAATTTGAGCCAGAACAACTCAGTTCAGCATGGAAATATCATTGCAACAGCTTTTATTTAGCCAGAAATCAAGAGTGTAAGTTTTTATGCGCTTAAAAGCATTTTCAGGCCGAATGAGCAAATATGCTTGTTTCTGCCAATTGCAGCAGAATACTGAAAGGAAAGTGGGTTTGCCTTCATATTTGAGCCAGAACAACTCAGTTCAGCATGGAAATATCATTGCAACAGCTTTTATTTAGCCAGAAATCAAGAGTGTAAGTTTTTATGTGCTTAAAAGCATTTTCAGGCCAAATAAGCTGATTTCTGCCAATTGCAGCAAAATACTGAAAGGAAAGTGGGTTTGCCTTCATATTTGAGCCAAAACAACTCAGTTCAGCATGGAAATATCATTGCAACAGTTTTTATTTAGCCAGAAATCAAGAGTGTAAGTTTTTATGCGCTTAAAAGCATTTTCAGGCCGAATGAGCAAATATGCTTGTTTCTGCCAATTGCAGCAAAATACTGAAAGGAAAGTGGGTTTGCCTTCATATTTGAGCCAGAACAACTCAGTTCAGCATGGAAATATCATTGCAACAGCTTTTATTTAGCCAGAAATCAAGACTGTAAATTTTTATGTGCTTAAAAGCATTTTCAGGCCAAATAAGCTGATTTCTGCCAATTGCTGCAAAATACTGAAAGGAAAGTGGGTTTGCCTTCATATTTGAGCCAGAACAACTCAGTTCAGCATGGAAATATCATTGCAACAGCTTTTATTTAGCCAGAAATCAAGAGTGTAAGTTTTTATGCGCTTAAAAGCATTTTCAGGCCGAATGAGCAAATATGCTTGTTTCTGCCAATTGCAGCAAAATACTGAAAGGAAAGTAGGTTTGCCTTCATATTTGAGCCAGAACAACTCAGTTCAGCATGGAAATATCATTGCAACAGCTTTTATTTAGCCAGAAATCAAGAGTGTAAGTTTTTATGCGCTTAAAAGCATTTTCAGGCCGAATGAGCAAATATGCTTGTTTCTGCCAATTGCAGCAAAATACTGAAAGGAAAGTAGGTTTGCCTTCATATTTGAGCCAGAACAACTCAGTTCAGCATGGAAATATCATTGCAACAGCTTTTATTTAGCCAGAAATCAAGAGTGTAAGTTTTTATGCGCTTAAAAGCATGTTCAGGCCGAATGAGCAAATATGCTTGTTTCTGCCAATTGCAGCAGAATACTGAAAGGAAAGTGGGTTTGCCTTCATATTTGAGCCAGAACAACTCAGTTCAGCATGGAAATATCATTGCAACAGCTTTTTTTTAGCCAGAAATCAAGACTGTAAGTTTTTATGTGCTTAAAAGCATTTTCAGGCCAAATAAGCTGATTTCTGCCAATTGCACCAAAATACTGAAAGGAAAGTGGGTTTGCCTTCATATTTGAGCCAGAACAACTCAATTCAGCATGGAAATATCATTGCAACAGCTTTTATTTAGCCAGAAATCAAGAGTGTAAGTTTTTATGCGCTTAAAAGCATTTTCAGGCCGAAAGAGGAAATATGCTTGTTTCTACCAATTGCAGCAAAATACTGAAAGGAAAGTGGGTTTGCCTTCATATTTGAGCCAGAACAACTCAGTTCAGCATGGAAATATCATTGTAACAGCTTTTATTTAGCCAGAAATCAAGAGTGTAAGTTTTTATGCACTTAAAAGCATTTTCAGGCCGAATGAGCAAATATGCTTGTTTCTGCCAATTGCAGCAAAATACTGAAAGGAAAGTGGGTTTGCCTTCATATTTGAGCCAGAACAACTCAGTTCAGCATGGAAATATCATTGCAACAGCTTTTATTTAGCCAGAAATCAAGAGTGTAAGTTTTTATGCGCTTAAAAGCATTTTCAGGCCGAATGAGCAAATATGCTTGTTTCTGCCAATTGCAGCAAAATACTGAAAGGAAAGTGGGTTTGCCTTCATATTTGAGCCAGAACAACTCAGTTCAGCATGGAAATATCATTGCAACAGCTTTTATTTAGCCAGAAATCAAGAGTGTAAGTTTTTATGCGCTTAAAAGCATTTTCAGGTCGAATGAGCAAATATGCTTGTTTCTGCCAATTGCAGCAAAATACTGAAAGGAAAGTGGGTTTGCCTTCAAATTTGAGCCAGAACAACTCAGTTCAGCATGGAAATATCATTGCAACAGCTTTTATTTAGCCAGAAATCAAGAGTGTAAGTTTTTATGCGCTTAAAAGCATTTTCAGGCCGAATGAGCAAATATGCTTGTTTCTGCCAATTGCAGCAGAATACTGAAAGGAAAGTGGGTTTGCCTTCATATTTGAGCCAGAACAACTCAGTTCAGCATGGAAATATCATTGCAACAGCTTTTATTTAGCCAGAAATCAAGACTGTAAGTTTTTATGTGCTTAAAAGCATTTTCAGGCCAAATAAGCTGATTTCTGCCAATTGCAGCAAAATACTGAAAGGAAAGTGGGTTTTTCTTCATATTTGAGCCAGAACAACTCAGTTCAGCATGGAAATATCATTGCAACAGCTTTTATTTAGCCAGAAATCAAGACTGTAAGTTTTTATGCGCTTAAAAGCATTTTCAGGCCAAATAAGCTGATTTATGCCAATTGCAGCAAAATACTGAAAGGAAAGTGGGTTTGCCTTCATATTTGAGCCAGAACAACTCAGTTCAGCATGGAAATATCATTGCAACAGCTTTTATTTAGCCAGAAATCAAGAGTGTAAGTTTTTATGCGCTTAAAAGCATTTTCAGGCCGAATGAGCAAATATGCTTGTTTCTGCCAATTGCAGCAAAATACTGAAAGGAAAGTGGGTTTGCCTTCATATTTGAGCCAGAACAACTCAGTTCAGCATGGAAATATCATTGCAACAGCTTTTATTTAGCCAGAAATCAAGAGTGTAAGTTTTTATGTGCTTAAAAGCATTTTCAGGCCAAATAAGCTGATTTCTGCCAATTGCAGCAAAATACTGAAAGGAAAGTGGGTTTGCCTTCATATTTGAGCCAAAACAACTCAGTTCAGCATGGAAATATCATTGCAACAGCTTTTATTTAGCCAGAAATCAAGAGTGTAAGTTTTTATGCGCTTAAAAGCATTTTCAGGCCGAATGAGCAAATATGCTTGTTTCTGCCAATTGCAGCAAAATACTGAAAGGAAAGTGGGTTTGCCTTCATATTTGAGCCAGAACAACTCAGTTCAGCATGGAAATATCATTGCAACAGCTTTTATTTAGCCAGAAATCAAGAGTGTAAGTTTTTATGCGCTTAAAAGCATTTTCAGGCCGAATGAGCAAATATGCTTGTTTCTGCCAATTGCAGCAAAATACTGAAAGGAAAGTGGGTTTGCCTTCATATTTGAGCCAGAACAACTCAGTTCAGCATGGAAATATCATTGCAACAGCTTTTATTTAGCCAGAAATCAAGACTGTAAGTTTTTATGTGCTTAAAAACATTTTCAGGCCAAATAAGCTGATTTCTGCCAATTGCAGCAAAATACTGAAAGGAAAGTGGGTTTGCCTTCATATTTGAGCCAGAACAACTCAGTTCAGCATGGAAATATCATTGCAACAGCTTTTATTTAGCCAGAAATCAAGAGTGTAAGTTTTTATGCGCTTAAAAGCATTTTCAGGCCGAATGAGCAAATATGCTTGTTTCTGCCAATTGCAGCAAAATACTGAAAGGAAAGTGGGTTTGCCTTCATATTTGAGCCAGAACAACTCAGTTCAGCATGGAAATATCATTGCAACAGCTTTTATTTAGCCAGAAATCAAGAGTGTAAGTTTTTATGTGCTTAAAAGCATTTTCAGGCCAAATAAGCTGATTTCTGCCAATTGCAGCAAAATACTGAAAGGAAAGTGGGTTTGCCTTCATATTTGAGCCAAAACAACTCAGTTCAGCATGGAAATATCATTGCAACAGCTTTTATTTAGCCAGAAATCAAGAGTGTAAGTTTTTATGCGCTTAAAAGCATTTTCAGGCCGAATGAGCAAATATGCTTGTTTCTGCCAATTGCAGCAAAATACTGAAAGGAAAGTGGGTTTGCCTTCATATTTGAGCCAGAACAACTCAGTTCAGCATGGAAATATCATTGCAACAGCTTTTATTTAGCCAGAAATCAAGAGTGTAAGTTTTTATGCGCTTAAAAGCATTTTCAGGCCGAATGAGCAAATATGCTTGTTTCTGCCAATTGCAGCAAAATACTGAAAGGAAAGTGGGTTTGCCTTCATATTTGAGCCAGAACAACTCAGTTCAGCATGGAAATATCATTGCAACAGCTTTTATTTAGCCAGAAATCAAGAGTGTAAGTTTTTATGCGCTTAAAAGCATTTTCAGGCCGAATGAGCAAATATGCTTGTTTCTGCCAATTGCAGCAAAATACTGAAAGGAAAGTGGGTTTGCCTTCATATTTGAGCCAGAACAACTCAGTTCAGCATGGAAATATCATTGCAACAGCTTTTATTTAGCCAGAAATCAAGAGTGTAAGTTTTTATGCGCTTAAAAGCATTTTCAGGCCGAATGAGCAAATATGCTTGTTTCTGCCAATTGCAGCAAAATACTGAAAGGAAAGTGGGTTTGCCTTCATATTTGAGCCAGAACAACTCAGTTCAGCATGGAAATATCATTGCAACAGCTTTTATTTAGCCAGAAATCAAGAGTGTAAGTTTTTATGCGCTTAAAAGCATTTTCAGGCCGAATGAGCAAACATGCTTGTTTCTGCCAATTGCAGCAAAATACTGAAAGGAAAGTGGGTTTGCCTTCATATTTGAGCCAGAACAACTCAGTTCAGCATGGAAATATCATTGCAACAGCTTTTATTTAGCCAGAAATCAAGAGTGTAAGTTTTTATGCGCTTAAAAGCATTTTCAGGCCGAATGAGCAAATATGCTTGTTTCTGCCAATTGCAGCAAAATACTGAAAGGAAAGTGGGTTTGCCTTCATATTTGAGCCAGAACAACTCAGTTCAGCATGGAAATATCATTGCAACAGCTTTTATTTAGCCAGAAATCAAGACTGTAAGTTTTTATGTGCTTAAAAGCATTTTCAGGCCAAATAAGCTGATTTCTGCCAATTGCAGCAAAATACTGAAAGGAAAGTGGGTTTGCCTTCATATTTGAGCCAGAACAACTCAGTTCAGCATGGAAATATCATTGCAACAGCTTTTATTTAGCCAGAAATCAAGAGTGTACGTTTTTATGCGCTTAAAAGCATTTTCAGGCCGAATGAGCAAATATGCTTGTTTCTGCCAATTGCAGCAAAATACTGAAAAGAAAGTGGGTTTGCCTTCATATTTGACCCAGAACAACTCAGTTCAGCATGGAAATATCATTGCAACAGCTTTTTTTTAGCCAGAAATCAAGACTGTAAGTTTTTATGTGCTTAAAAGCATTTTCAGGCCAAATAAGCTGATTTCTGCCAATTGCTGCAAAATACTGAAAGGAAAGTGGGTTTGCCTTCATATTTGAGCCAGAACAACTCAGTTCAGCATGGAAATATCATTGCAACAGCTTTTATTTAGCCAGAAATCAAGACTGTAAGTTTTTATGCGCTTAAAAGCATTTTCAGGCCAAATAAGCTGATTTCTGCCAATTGCAGCAAAATACTGAAAGGAAAGTGGGTTTGCCTTCATATTTGAGCCAGAACAACTCAGTTCAACATGGAAAAATCATTGTAACAGCTTTTATTTAGCCAGAAATCAAGAGTGTAAGTTTTTATGCGCTTAAAAGCATTTTCAGGCCGAATGAGCAAATATGCTTGTTTCTGCCAATTGCAGCAAAATACTGAAAGGAAAGTAGGTTTGCCTTCATATTTGAGCCAGAACAACTCAGTTCAGCATGGAAATATCATTGCAACAGCTTTTATTTAGCCAGAAATCAAGAGTGTAAGTTTTTATGCGCTTAAAAGCATTTTCAGGTCGAATGAGCAAATATGCTTGTTTCTGCCAATTGCAGCAAAATACTGAAAGGAAAGTAGGTTTGCCTTCATATTTGAGCCAGAACAACTCAGTTCAGCATGGAAATATCATTGCAACAGCTTTTATTTAGCCAGAAATCAAGAGTGTAAGTTTTTATGCGCTTAAAAGCATTTTCAGGCCGAATGAGCAAATATGCTTGTTTCTGCCAATTGCAGCAGAATACTGAAAGGAAAGTGGGTTTGCCTTCATATTTGAGCCAGAACAACTCAGTTCAGCATGGAAATATCATTGCAACAGCTTTTATTTAGCCAGAAATCAAGACTGTAAGTTTTTATGTGCTTAAAAGCATTTTCAGGCCAAATAAGCTGATTTCTGCCAATTGCAGCAAAATACTGAAAGGAAAGTGGGTTTTTCTTCATATTTGAGCCAGAACAACTCAGTTCAGCATGGAAATATCATTGCAACAGCTTTTATTTAGCCAGAAATCAAGAGTGTAAGTTTTTATGCGCTTAAAAGCATTTTCAGGCCAAATAAGCTGATTTCTGCCAATTGCAGCAAAATACTGAAAGGAAAGTGGGTTTGCCTTCATATTTGAGCCAGAACAACTCAGTTCAGCATGGAAATATAATTGCAACAGCTTTTATTTAGCCAGAAATCAAGAGTGTAAGTTTTTATGCGCTTAAAAGCATTTTCAGGCCGAATGAGCAAATATGCTTGTTTCTGCCAATTGCAGCAAAATACTGAAAGGAAAGTGGGTTTGCCTTCATATTTGAGCCAGAACAACTCAGTTCAGCATGGAAATATCATTGCAACAGCTTTTATTTAGCCAGAAATCAAGACTGTAAGTTTTTATGTGCTTAAAAGCATTTTCAGGCCAAATAAGCTGATTTCTGCCAATTGCAGCAAAATACTGAAAGGAAAGTGGGTTTGCCTTCATATTTGAGCCAGAACAACTCAGTTCAGCATGGAAATATCATTGCAACAGCTTTTATTTAGCCAGAAATCAAGAGTGTAAGTTTTTATGCGCTTAAAAGCATTTTCAGGCCGAATGAGCAAATATGCTTGTTTCTGCCAATTGCAGCAAAATACTGAAAGGAAAGTAGGTTTGCCTTCATATTTGAGCCAGAACAACTCAGTTCAGCATGGAAATATCATTGCAACAGCTTTTATTTAGCCAGAAATCAAGAGTGTAAGTTTTTATGCGCTTAAAAGCATTTTCAGGCCGAATGAGCAAATATGCTGATTTCTGCCAATTGCAGCAAAATACTGAAAGGAAAGTGGATTTGCCTTCATATTTGAGCCAGAACAACTCAGTTCAGCATGGAAATATCATTGCAACAGCTTTTATTTAGCCAGAAATCAAGAGTGTAAGTTTTTATGTGCTTAAAAGCATTTTCAGGCCAAATAAGCTGATTTCTGCCAATTGCAGCAAAATACTGAAAGGAAAGTGGGTTTGCCTTCATATTTGAGCCAAAACAACTCAGTTCAGCATGGAAATATCATTGCAACAGTTTTTATTTAGCCAGAAATCAAGAGTGTAAGTTTTTATGCGCTTAAAAGCATTTTCAGGCCGAATGAGCAAATATGCTTGTTTCTGCCAATTGCAGCAAAATACTGAAAGGAAAGTGGGTTTGCCTTCATATTTGAGCCAGAACAACTCAGTTCAGCATGGAAATATCATTGCAAAAGCTTTTATTTAGCCAGAAATCAAGACTGTAAATTTTTATGTGCTTAAAAGCATTTTCAGGCCAAATAAGCTGATTTCTGCCAATTGCTGCAAAATACTGAAAGGAAAGTGGGTTTGCCTTCATATTTGAGCCAGAACAACTCAGTTCAGCATGGAAATATCATTGCAACAGCTTTTATTTAGCCAGAAATCAAGAGTGTAAGTTTTTATGCGCTTAAAAGCATTTTCAGGCCGAATGAGCAAATATGCTTGTTTCTGCCAATTGCAGCAAAATACTGAAAGGAAAGTAGGTTTGCCTTCATATTTGAGCCAGAACAACTCAGTTCAGCATGGAAATATCATTGCAACAGCTTTTATTTAGCCAGAAATCAAGAGTGTAAGTTTTTATGCGCTTAAAAGCATGTTCAGGCCGAATGAGCAAATATGCTTGTTTCTGCCAATTGCAGCAGAATACTGAAAGGAAAGTGGGTTTGCCTTCATATTTGAGCCAGAACAACTCAGTTCAGCATGGAAATATCATTGCAACAGCTTTTTTTTAGCCAGAAATCAAGAGTGTAAGTTTTTATGTGCTTAAAAGCATTTTCAGGCCAAATAAGCTGATTTCTGCCAATTGCACCAAAATACTGAAAGGAAAGTGGGTTTGCCTTCATATTTGAGCCAGAACAACTCAATTCAGCATGGAAATATCATTGCAACAGCTTTTATTTAGCCAGAAATCAAGAGTGTAAGTTTTTATGCGCTTAAAAGCATTTTCAGGCCGAAAGAGGAAATATGCTTGTTTCTACCAATTGCAGCAAAATACTGAAAGGAAAGTGGGTTTGCCTTCATATTTGAGCCAGAACAACTCAGTTCAGCATGGAAATATCATTGTAACAGCTTTTATTTAGCCAGAAATCAAGAGTGTAAGTTTTTATGTACTTAAAAGCATTTTCAGGCCGAATGAGCAAATATGCTTGTTTCTGCCAATTGCAGCAAAATACTGAAAGGAAAGTGGGTTTGCCTTCATATTTGAGCCAGAACAACTCAGTTCAGCATGGAAATATCATTGCAACAGCTTTTATTTAGCCAGAAATCAAGAGTGTAAGTTTTTATGCGCTTAAAAGCATTTTCAGGCCGAATGAGCAAATATGCTTGTTTCTGCCAATTGCAGCAAAATACTGAAAGGAAAGTAGGTTTGCCTTCATATTTGAGCCAGAACAACTCAGTTCAGCATGGAAATATCATTGCAACAGCTTTTATTTAGCCAGAAATCAAGAGTGTAAGTTTTTATGCGCTTAAAAGCATTTTCAGGTCGAATGAGCAAATATGCTTGTTTCTGCCAATTGCAGCAAAATACTGAAAGGAAAGTGGGTTTGCCTTCAAATTTGAGCCAGAACAACTCAGTTCAGCATGGAAATATCATTGCAACAGCTTTTATTTAGCCAGAAATCAAGAGTGTAAGTTTTTATGCGCTTAAAAGCATTTTCAGGCCGAATGAGCAAACATGCTTGTTTCTGCCAATTGCAGCAAAATACTGAAAGGAAAGTGGGTTTGCCTTCATATTTGAGCCAGAACAACTCAGTTCAGCATGGAAATATCATTGCAACAGCTTTTATTTAGCCAGAAATCAAGAGTGTAAGTTTTTATGCGCTTAAAAGCATTTTCAGGCCGAATGAGCAAATATGCTTGTTTCTGCCAATTGCAGCAAAATACTGAAAGGAAAGTGGGTTTGCCTTCATATTTGAGCCAGAACAACTCAGTTCAGCATGGAAATATCATTGCAACAGCTTTTATTTAGCCAGAAATCAAGACTGTAAGTTTTTATGTGCTTAAAAGCATTTTCAGGCCAAATAAGCTGATTTCTGCCAATTGCAGCAAAATACTGAAAGGAAAGTGGGTTTGCCTTCATATTTGAGCCAGAACAACTCAGTTCAGCATGGAAATATCATTGCAACAGCTTTTATTTAGCCAGAAATCAAGAGTGTACGTTTTTATGCGCTTAAAAGCATTTTCAGGCCGAATGAGCAAATATGCTTGTTTCTGCCAATTGCAGCAAAATACTGAAAAGAAAGTGGGTTTGCCTTCATATTTGACCCAGAACAACTCAGTTCAGCATGGAAATATCATTGCAACAGCTTTTTTTTAGCCAGAAATCAAGACTGTAAGTTTTTATGTGCTTAAAAGCATTTTCAGGCCAAATAAGCTGATTTCTGCCAATTGCTGCAAAATACTGAAAGGAAAGTGGGTTTGCCTTCATATTTGAGCCAGAACAACTCAGTTCAGCATGGAAATATCATTGCAACAGCTTTTATTTAGCCAGAAATCAAGACTGTAAGTTTTTATGCGCTTAAAAGCATTTTCAGGCCAAATAAGCTGATTTCTGCCAATTGCAGCAAAATACTGAAAGGAAAGTAGGTTTGCCTTCATATTTGAGCCAGAACAACTCAGTTCAGCATGGAAATATCATTGCAACAGCTTTTATTTAGCCAGAAATCAAGAGTGTAAGTTTTTATGCGCTTAAAAGCATTTTCAGGTCGAATGAGCAAATATGCTTGTTTCTGCCAATTGCAGCAAAATACTGAAAGGAAAGTAGGTTTGCCTTCATATTTGAGCCAGAACAACTCAGTTCAGCATGGAAATATCATTGCAACAGCTTTTATTTAGCCAGAAATCAAGAGTGTAAGTTTTTATGCGCTTAAAAGCATTTTCAGGCCGAATGAGCAAATATGCTTGTTTCTGCCAATTGCAGCAGAATACTGAAAGGAAAGTGGGTTTGCCTTCATATTTGAGCCAGAACAACTCAGTTCAGCATGGAAATATCATTGCAACAGCTTTTATTTAGCCAGAAATCAAGACTGTAAGTTTTTATGTGCTTAAAAGCATTTTCAGGCCAAATAAGCTGATTTCTGCCAATTGCAGCAAAATACTGAAAGGAAAGTGGGTTTTTCTTCATATTTGAGCCAGAACAACTCAGTTCAGCATGGAAATATCATTGCAACAGCTTTTATTTAGCCAGAAATCAAGAGTGTAAGTTTTTATGCGCTTAAAAGCATTTTCAGGCCAAATAAGCTGATTTCTGCCAATTGCAGCAAAATACTGAAAGGAAAGTGGGTTTGCCTTCATATTTGAGCCAGAACAACTCAGTTCAGCATGGAAATATAATTGCAACAGCTTTTATTTAGCCAGAAATCAAGAGTGTAAGTTTTTATGCGCTTAAAAGCATTTTCAGGCCGAATGAGCAAATATGCTTGTTTCTGCCAATTGCAGCAAAATACTGAAAGGAAAGTGGGTTTGCCTTCATATTTGAGCCAGAACAACTCAGTTCAGCATGGAAATATCATTGCAACAGCTTTTATTTAGCCAGAAATCAAGACTGTAAGTTTTTATGTGCTTAAAAGCATTTTCAGGCCAAATAAGCTGATTTCTGCCAATTGCAGCAAAATACTGAAAGGAAAGTGGGTTTGCCTTCATATTTGAGCCAGAACAACTCAGTTCAGCATGGAAATATCATTGCAACAGCTTTTATTTAGCCAGAAATCAAGAGTGTAAGTTTTTATGCGCTTAAAAGCATTTTCAGGCCGAATGAGCAAATATGCTTGTTTCTGCCAATTGCAGCAAAATACTGAAAGGAAAGTAGGTTTGCCTTCATATTTGAGCCAGAACAACTCAGTTCAGCATGGAAATATCATTGCAACAGCTTTTATTTAGCCAGAAATCAAGAGTGTAAGTTTTTATGCGCTTAAAAGCATTTTCAGGCCGAATGAGCAAATATGCTGATTTCTGCCAATTGCAGCAAAATACTGAAAGGAAAGTGGATTTGCCTTCATATTTGAGCCAGAACAACTCAGTTCAGCATGGAAATATCATTGCAACAGCTTTTATTTAGCCAGAAATCAAGAGTGTAAGTTTTTATGTGCTTAAAAGCATTTTCAGGCCAAATAAGCTGATTTCTGCCAATTGCAGCAAAATACTGAAAGGAAAGTGGGTTTGCCTTCATATTTGAGCCAGAACAACTCAGTTCAGCATGGAAATATCATTGCAACAGCTTTTATTTAGCCAGAAATCAAGAGTGTAAGTTTTTATGCGCTTAAAAGCATTTTCAGGCCGAATGAGCAAATATGCTTGTTTCTGCCAATTGCAGCAAAATACTGAAAGGAAAGTAGGTTTGCCTTCATATTTGAGCCAGAACAACTCAGTTCAGCATGGAAATATCATTGCAACAGCTTTTATTTAGCCAGAAATCAAGAGTGTAAGTTTTTATGCGCTTAAAAGCATGTTCAGGCCGAATGAGCAAATATGCTTGTTTCTGCCAATTGCAGCAGAATACTGAAAGGAAAGTGGGTTTGCCTTCATATTTGAGCCAGAACAACTCAGTTCAGCATGGAAATATCATTGCAACAGCTTTTTTTTAGCCAGAAATCAAGACTGTAAGTTTTTATGTGCTTAAAAGCATTTTCAGGCCAAATAAGCTGATTTCTGCCAATTGCACCAAAATACTGAAAGGAAAGTGGGTTTGCCTTCATATTTGAGCCAGAACAACTCAATTCAGCATGGAAATATCATTGCAACAGCTTTTATTTAGCCAGAAATCAAGAGTGTAAGTTTTTATGCGCTTAAAAGCATTTTCAGGCCGAAAGAGGAAATATGCTTGTTTCTACCAATTGCAGCAAAATACTGAAAGGAAAGTGGGTTTGCCTTCATATTTGAGCCAGAACAACTCAGTTCAGCATGGAAATATCATTGTAACAGCTTTTATTTAGCCAGAAATCAAGAGTGTAAGTTTTTATGCACTTAAAAGCATTTTCAGGCCGAATGAGCAAATATGCTTGTTTCTGCCAATTGCAGCAAAATACTGAAAGGAAAGTGGGTTTGCCTTCATATTTGAGCCAGAACAACTCAGTTCAGCATGGAAATATCATTGCAACAGCTTTTATTTAGCCAGAAATCAAGAGTGTAAGTTTTTATGCGCTTAAAAGCATTTTCAGGCCGAATGAGCAAATATGCTTGTTTCTGCCAATTGCAGCAAAATACTGAAAGGAAAGTAGGTTTGCCTTCATATTTGAGCCAGAACAACTCAGTTCAGCATGGAAATATCATTGCAACAGCTTTTATTTAGCCAGAAATCAAGAGTGTAAGTTTTTATGCGCTTAAAAGCATTTTCAGGTCGAATGAGCAAATATGCTTGTTTCTGCCAATTGCAGCAAAATACTGAAAGGAAAGTGGGTTTGCCTTCAAATTTGAGCCAGAACAACTCAGTTCAGCATGGAAATATCATTGCAACAGCTTTTATTTAGCCAGAAATCAAGAGTGTAAGTTTTTATGCGCTTAAAAGCATTTTCAGGCCGAATGAGCAAATATGCTTGTTTCTGCCAATTGCAGCAGAATACTGAAAGGAAAGTGGGTTTGCCTTCATATTTGAGCCAGAACAACTCAGTTCAGCATGGAAATATCATTGCAACAGCTTTTATTTAGCCAGAAATCAAGACTGTAAGTTTTTATGTGCTTAAAAGCATTTTCAGGCCAAATAAGCTGATTTCTGCCAATTGCAGCAAAATACTGAAAGGAAAGTGGGTTTTTCTTCATATTTGAGCCAGAACAACTCAGTTCAGCATGGAAATATCATTGCAACAGCTTTTATTTAGCCAGAAATCAAGACTGTAAGTTTTTATGCGCTTAAAAGCATTTTCAGGCCAAATAAGCTGATTTCTGCCAATTGCAGCAAAATACTGAAAGGAAAGTGGGTTTGCCTTCATATTTGAGCCAGAACAACTCAGTTCAGCATGGAAATATCATTGCAACAGCTTTTATTTAGCCAGAAATCAAGAGTGTAAGTTTTTATGCGCTTAAAAGCATTTTCAGGCCGAATGAGCAAATATGCTTGTTTCTGCCAATTGCAGCAAAATACTGAAAGGAAAGTGGGTTTGCCTTCATATTTGAGCCAGAACAACTCAGTTCAGCATGGAAATATCATTGCAACAGCTTTTATTTAGCCAGAAATCAAGACTGTAAGTTTTTATGTGCTTAAAAGCATTTTCAGGCCAAATAAGCTGATTTCTGCCAATTGCAGCAAAATACTGAAAGGAAAGTGGGTTTGCCTTCATATTTGAGCCAGAACAACTCAGTTCAGCATGGAAATATCATTGCAACAGCTTTTATTTAGCCAGAAATCAAGAGTGTAAGTTTTTATGCGCTTAAAAGCATTTTCAGGCCGAATGAGCAAATATGCTTGTTTCTGCCAATTGCAGCAAAATACTGAAAGGAAAGTGGGTTTGCCTTCATATTTGAGCCAGAACAACTCAGTTCAGCATGGAAATATCATTGCAACAGCTTTTATTTAGCCAGAAATCAAGACTGTAAGTTTTTATGTGCTTAAAAGCATTTTCAGGCCAAATAAGCTGATTTCTGCCAATTGCAGCAAAATACTGAAAGGAAAGTGGGTTTGCCTTCATATTTGAGCCAGAACAACTCAGTTCAGCATGGAAATATCATTGCAACAGCTTTTATTTAGCCAGAAATCAAGAGTGTAAGTTTTTATGCGCTTAAAAGCATTTTCAGGCCGAATGAGCAAATATGCTTGTTTCTGCCAATTGCAGCAAAATACTGAAAGGAAAGTAGGTTTGCCTTCATATTTGAGCCAGAACAACTCAGTTCAGCATGGAAATATCATTGCAACAGCTTTTATTTAGCCAGAAATCAAGAGTGTAAGTTTTTATGCGCTTAAAAGCATTTTCAGGCCGAATGAGCAAATATGCTTGTTTCTGCCAATTGCAGCAAAATACTGAAAGGAAAGTGGGTTTGCCTTCATATTTGAGCCAGAACAACTCAGTTCAGCATGGAAATATCATTGCAACAGCTTTTATTTAGCCAGAAATCAAGAGTGTAAGTTTTTATGCGCTTAAAAGCATTTTCAGGCCGAATGAGCAAATATGCTTGTTTCTGCCAATTGCAGCAAAATACTGAAAGGAAAGTAGGTTTGCCTTCATATTTGAGCCAGAACAACTCATTTCAGCATGGAAATATCATTGCAACAGCTTTTATTTAGCCAGAAATCAAGAGTGTAAGTTTTTATGCGCTTAAAAGCATTTTCAGGCCGAATGAGCAAATATGCTTGTTTCTGCCAATTGCAGCAAAATACTGAAAGGAAAGTGGGTTTGCCTTCATATTTGAGCCAGAACAACTCAGTTCAGCATGGAAATATCATTGCAACAGCTTTTATTTAGCCAGAAATCAAGAGTGTAAGTTTTTATGCGCTTAAAAGCATTTTCAGGCCGAATGAGCAAATATGCTTGTTTCTGCCAATTGCAGCAAAATACTGAAAGGAAAGTGGGTTTGCCTTCATATTTGAGCCAGAACAACTCAGTTCAGCATGGAAATATCATTGCAACAGCTTTTATTTAGCCAGAAATCAAGAGTGTAAGTTTTTATGCGCTTAAAAGCATTTTCAGGCCGAATGAGCAAATATGCTTGTTTCTGCCAATTGCAGCAAAATACTGAAAGGAAAGTGGGTTTGCCTTCATATTTGAGCCAGAACAACTCAGTTCAGCATGGAAATATCATTGCAACAGCTTTTATTTAGCCAGAAATCAAGAGTGTAAGTTTTTATGCGCTTAAAAGCATTTTCAGGCCGAATGAGCAAATATGCTTGTTTCTGCCAATTGCAGCAAAATACTGAAAGGAAAGTGGGTTTGCCTTCATATTTGAGCCAGAACAACTCAGTTCAGCATGGAAATATCATTGCAACAGCTTTTATTTAGCCAGAAATCAAGAGTGTAAGTTTTTATGCGCTTAAAAGCATTTTCAGGCCGAATGAGCAAATATGCTTGTTTCTGCCAATTGCAGCAGAATACTGAAAGGAAAGTGGGTTTGCCTTCATATTTGAGCCAGAACAACTCAGTTCAGCATGGAAATATCATTGCAACAGCTTTTATTTAGCCAGAAATCAAGACTGTAAGTTTTTATGTGCTTAAAAGCATTTTCAGGCCAAATAAGCTGATTTCTGCCAATTGCAGCAAAATACTGAAAGGAAAGTGGGTTTTTCTTCATATTTGAGCCAGAACAACTCAGTTCAGCATGGAAATATCATTGCAACAGCTTTTATTTAGCCAGAAATCAAGACTGTAAGTTTTTATGCGCTTAAAAGCATTTTCAGGCCAAATAAGCTGATTTCTGCCAATTGCAGCAAAATACTGAAAGGAAAGTGGGTTTGCCTTCATATTTGAGCCAGAACAACTCAGTTCAGCATGGAAATATCATTGCAACAGCTTTTATTTAGCCAGAAATCAAGAGTGTAAGTTTTTATGCGCTTAAAAGCATTTTCAGGCCGAATGAGCAAATATGCTTGTTTCTGCCAATTGCAGCAAAATACTGAAAGGAAAGTGGGTTTGCCTTCATATTTGAGCCAGAACAACTCAGTTCAGCATGGAAATATCATTGCAACAGCTTTTATTTAGCCAGAAATCAAGAGTGTAAGTTTTTATGTGCTTAAAAGCATTTTCAGGCCAAATAAGCTGATTTCTGCCAATTGCAGCAAAATACTGAAAGGAAAGTGGGTTTGCCTTCATATTTGAGCCAAAACAACTCAGTTCAGCATGGAAATATCATTGCAACAGCTTTTATTTAGCCAGAAATCAAGAGTGTAAGTTTTTATGCGCTTAAAAGCATTTTCAGGCCGAATGAGCAAATATGCTTGTTTCTGCCAATTGCAGCAAAATACTGAAAGGAAAGTGGGTTTGCCTTCATATTTGAGCCAGAACAACTCAGTTCAGCATGGAAATATCATTGCAACAGCTTTTATTTAGCCAGAAATCAAGAGTGTAAGTTTTTATGCGCTTAAAAGCATTTTCAGGCCGAATGAGCAAATATGCTTGTTTCTGCCAATTGCAGCAGAATACTGAAAGGAAAGTGGGTTTGCCTTCATATTTGAGCCAGAACAACTCAGTTCAGCATGGAAATATCATTGCAACAGCTTTTATTTAGCCAGAAATCAAGACTGTAAGTTTTTATGTGCTTAAAAGCATTTTCAGGCCAAATAAGCTGATTTCTGCCAATTGCAGCAAAATACTGAAAGGAAAGTGGGTTTTTCTTCATATTTGAGCCAGAACAACTCAGTTCAGCATGGAAATATCATTGCAACAGCTTTTATTTAGCCAGAAATCAAGACTGTAAGTTTTTATGCGCTTAAAAGCATTTTCAGGCCAAATAAGCTGATTTCTGCCAATTGCAGCAAAATACTGAAAGGAAAGTGGGTTTGCCTTCATATTTGAGCCAGAACAACTCAGTTCAGCATGGAAATATCATTGCAACAGCTTTTATTTAGCCAGAAATCAAGAGTGTAAGTTTTTATGTGCTTAAAAGCATTTTCAGGCCAAATAAGCTGATTTCTGCCAATTGCAGCAAAATACTGAAAGGAAAGTGGGTTTGCCTTCATATTTGAGCCAAAACAACTCAGTTCAGCATGGAAATATCATTGCAACAGCTTTTATTTAGCCAGAAATCAAGAGTGTAAGTTTTTATGCGCTTAAAAGCATTTTCAGGCCGAATGAGCAAATATGCTTGTTTCTGCCAATTGCAGCAAAATACTGAAAGGAAAGTGGGTTTGCCTTCATATTTGAGCCAGAACAACTCAGTTCAGCATGGAAATATCATTGCAACAGCTTTTATTTAGCCAGAAATCAAGAGTGTAAGTTTTTATGCGCTTAAAAGCATTTTCAGGCCGAATGAGCAAATATGCTTGTTTCTGCCAATTGCAGCAAAATACTGAAAGGAAAGTGGGTTTGCCTTCATATTTGAGCCAGAACAACTCAGTTCAGCATGGAAATATCATTGCAACAGCTTTTATTTAGCCAGAAATCAAGAGTGTAAGTTTTTATGCGCTTAAAAGCATTTTCAGGCCGAATGAGCAAATATGCTTGTTTCTGCCAATTGCAGCAAAATACTGAAAGGAAAGTGGGTTTGCCTTCATATTTGAGCCAGAACAACTCAGTTCAGCATGGAAATATCATTGCAACAGCTTTTATTTAGCCAGAAATCAAGAGTGTAAGTTTTTATGCGCTTAAAAGCATTTTCAGGCCGAATGAGCAAATATGCTTGTTTCTGCCAATTGCAGCAAAATACTGAAAGGAAAGTGGGTTTGCCTTCATATTTGAGCCAGAACAACTCAGTTCAGCATGGAAATATCATTGCAACAGCTTTTATTTAGCCAGAAATCAAGAGTGTAAGTTTTTATGCGCTTAAAAGCATTTTCAGGCCGAATGAGCAAACATGCTTGTTTCTGCCAATTGCAGCAAAATACTGAAAGGAAAGTGGGTTTGCCTTCATATTTGAGCCAGAACAACTCAGTTCAGCATGGAAATATCATTGCAACAGCTTTTATTTAGCCAGAAATCAAGAGTGTAAGTTTTTATGCGCTTAAAAGCATTTTCAGGCCGAATGAGCAAATATGCTTGTTTCTGCCAATTGCAGCAAAATACTGAAAGGAAAGTGGGTTTGCCTTCATATTTGAGCCAGAACAACTCAGTTCAGCATGGAAATATCATTGCAACAGCTTTTATTTAGCCAGAAATCAAGACTGTAAGTTTTTATGTGCTTAAAAGCATTTTCAGGCCAAATAAGCTGATTTCTGCCAATTGCAGCAAAATACTGAAAGGAAAGTGGGTTTGCCTTCATATTTGAGCCAGAACAACTCAGTTCAGCATGGAAATATCATTGCAACAGCTTTTATTTAGCCAGAAATCAAGAGTGTACGTTTTTATGCGCTTAAAAGCATTTTCAGGCCGAATGAGCAAATATGCTTGTTTCTGCCAATTGCAGCAAAATACTGAAAAGAAAGTGGGTTTGCCTTCATATTTGACCCAGAACAACTCAGTTCAGCATGGAAATATCATTGCAACAGCTTTTTTTTAGCCAGAAATCAAGACTGTAAGTTTTTATGTGCTTAAAAGCATTTTCAGGCCAAATAAGCTGATTTCTGCCAATTGCTGCAAAATACTGAAAGGAAAGTGGGTTTGCCTTCATATTTGAGCCAGAACAACTCAGTTCAGCATGGAAATATCATTGCAACAGCTTTTATTTAGCCAGAAATCAAGACTGTAAGTTTTTATGCGCTTAAAAGCATTTTCAGGCCAAATAAGCTGATTTCTGCCAATTGCAGCAAAATACTGAAAGGAAAGTGGGTTTGCCTTCATATTTGAGCCAGAACAACTCAGTTCAACATGGAAAAATCATTGTAACAGCTTTTATTTAGCCAGAAATCAAGAGTGTAAGTTTTTATGCGCTTAAAAGCATTTTCAGGCCGAATGAGCAAATATGCTTGTTTCTGCCAATTGCAGCAAAATACTGAAAGGAAAGTAGGTTTGCCTTCATATTTGAGCCAGAACAACTCAGTTCAGCATGGAAATATCATTGCAACAGCTTTTATTTAGCCAGAAATCAAGAGTGTAAGTTTTTATGCGCTTAAAAGCATTTTCAGGTCGAATGAGCAAATATGCTTGTTTCTGCCAATTGCAGCAAAATACTGAAAGGAAAGTAGGTTTGCCTTCATATTTGAGCCAGAACAACTCAGTTCAGCATGGAAATATCATTGCAACAGCTTTTATTTAGCCAGAAATCAAGAGTGTAAGTTTTTATGCGCTTAAAAGCATTTTCAGGCCGAATGAGCAAATATGCTTGTTTCTGCCAATTGCAGCAGAATACTGAAAGGAAAGTGGGTTTGCCTTCATATTTGAGCCAGAACAACTCAGTTCAGCATGGAAATATCATTGCAACAGCTTTTATTTAGCCAGAAATCAAGACTGTAAGTTTTTATGTGCTTAAAAGCATTTTCAGGCCAAATAAGCTGATTTCTGCCAATTGCAGCAAAATACTGAAAGGAAAGTGGGTTTTTCTTCATATTTGAGCCAGAACAACTCAGTTCAGCATGGAAATATCATTGCAACAGCTTTTATTTAGCCAGAAATCAAGAGTGTAAGTTTTTATGCGCTTAAAAGCATTTTCAGGCCAAATAAGCTGATTTCTGCCAATTGCAGCAAAATACTGAAAGGAAAGTGGGTTTGCCTTCATATTTGAGCCAGAACAACTCAGTTCAGCATGGAAATATAATTGCAACAGCTTTTATTTAGCCAGAAATCAAGAGTGTAAGTTTTTATGCGCTTAAAAGCATTTTCAGGCCGAATGAGCAAATATGCTTGTTTCTGCCAATTGCAGCAAAATACTGAAAGGAAAGTGGGTTTGCCTTCATATTTGAGCCAGAACAACTCAGTTCAGCATGGAAATATCATTGCAACAGCTTTTATTTAGCCAGAAATCAAGAGTGTAAGTTTTTATGCGCTTAAAAGCATTTTCAGGCCGAATGAGCAAATATGCTTGTTTCTGCCAATTGCAGCAAAATACTGAAAGGAAAGTAGGTTTGCCTTCATATTTGAGCCAGAACAACTCAGTTCAGCGTGGAAATATCATTGCAACAGCTTTTATTTAGCCAGAAATCAAGAGTGTAAGTTTTTATGCGCTTAAAAGCATTTTCAGGCCGAATGAGCAAATATGCTGATTTCTGCCAATTGCAGCAAAATACTGAAAGGAAAGTGGATTTGCCTTCATATTTGAGCCAGAACAACTCAGTTCAGCATGGAAATATCATTGCAACAGCTTTTATTTAGCCAGAAATCAAGAGTGTAAGTTTTTATGTGCTTAAAAGCATTTTCAGGCCAAATAAGCTGATTTCTGCCAATTGCAGCAAAATACTGAAAGGAAAGTGGGTTTGCCTTCATATTTGAGCCAAAACAACTCAGTTCAGCATGGAAATATCATTGCAACAGTTTTTATTTAGCCAGAAATCAAGAGTGTAAGTTTTTATGCGCTTAAAAGCATTTTCAGGCCGAATGAGCAAATATGCTTGTTTCTGCCAATTGCAGCAAAATACTGAAAGGAAAGTGGGTTTGCCTTCATATTTGAGCCAGAACAACTCAGTTCAGCATGGAAATATCATTGCAAAAGCTTTTATTTAGCCAGAAATCAAGACTGTAAATTTTTATGTGCTTAAAAGCATTTTCAGGCCAAATAAGCTGATTTCTGCCAATTGCTGCAAAATACTGAAAGGAAAGTGGGTTTGCCTTCATATTTGAGCCAGAACAACTCAGTTCAGCATGGAAATATCATTGCAACAGCTTTTATTTAGCCAGAAATCAAGAGTGTAAGTTTTTATGCGCTTAAAAGCATTTTCAGGCCGAATGAGCAAATATGCTTGTTTCTGCCAATTGCAGCAAAATACTGAAAGGAAAGTAGGTTTGCCTTCATATTTGAGCCAGAACAACTCAGTTCAGCATGGAAATATCATTGCAACAGCTTTTATTTAGCCAGAAATCAAGAGTGTAAGTTTTTATGCGCTTAAAAGCATGTTCAGGCCGAATGAGCAAATATGCTTGTTTCTGCCAATTGCAGCAGAATACTGAAAGGAAAGTGGGTTTGCCTTCATATTTGAGCCAGAACAACTCAGTTCAGCATGGAAATATCATTGCAACAGCTTTTTTTTAGCCAGAAATCAAGACTGTAAGTTTTTATGTGCTTAAAAGCATTTTCAGGCCAAATAAGCTGATTTCTGCCAATTGCACCAAAATACTGAAAGGAAAGTGGGTTTGCCTTCATATTTGAGCCAGAACAACTCAATTCAGCATGGAAATATCATTGCAACAGCTTTTATTTAGCCAGAAATCAAGAGTGTAAGTTTTTATGCGCTTAAAAGCATTTTCAGGCCGAAAGAGGAAATATGCTTGTTTCTACCAATTGCAGCAAAATACTGAAAGGAAAGTGGGTTTGCCTTCATATTTGAGCCAGAACAACTCAGTTCAGCATGGAAATATCATTGTAACAGCTTTTATTTAGCCAGAAATCAAGAGTGTAAGTTTTTATGCACTTAAAAGCATTTTCAGGCCGAATGAGCAAATATGCTTGTTTCTGCCAATTGCAGCAAAATACTGAAAGGAAAGTGGGTTTGCCTTCATATTTGAGCCAGAACAACTCAGTTCAGCATGGAAATATCATTGCAACAGCTTTTATTTAGCCAGAAATCAAGAGTGTAAGTTTTTATGCGCTTAAAAGCATTTTCAGGCCGAATGAGCAAATATGCTTGTTTCTGCCAATTGCAGCAAAATACTGAAAGGAAAGTAGGTTTGCCTTCATATTTGAGCCAGAACAACTCAGTTCAGCATGGAAATATCATTGCAACAGCTTTTATTTAGCCAGAAATCAAGAGTGTAAGTTTTTATGCGCTTAAAAGCATTTTCAGGTCGAATGAGCAAATATGCTTGTTTCTGCCAATTGCAGCAAAATACTGAAAGGAAAGTGGGTTTGCCTTCAAATTTGAGCCAGAACAACTCAGTTCAGCATGGAAATATCATTGCAACAGCTTTTATTTAGCCAGAAATCAAGAGTGTAAGTTTTTATGCGCTTAAAAGCATTTTCAGGCCGAATGAGCAAATATGCTTGTTTCTGCCAATTGCAGCAGAATACTGAAAGGAAAGTGGGTTTGCCTTCATATTTGAGCCAGAACAACTCAGTTCAGCATGGAAATATCATTGCAACAGCTTTTATTTAGCCAGAAATCAAGACTGTAAGTTTTTATGTGCTTAAAAGCATTTTCAGGCCAAATAAGCTGATTTCTGCCAATTGCAGCAAAATACTGAAAGGAAAGTGGGTTTTTCTTCATATTTGAGCCAGAACAACTCAGTTCAGCATGGAAATATCATTGCAACAGCTTTTATTTAGCCAGAAATCAAGACTGTAAGTTTTTATGCGCTTAAAAGCATTTTCAGGCCAAATAAGCTGATTTCTGCCAATTGCAGCAAAATACTGAAAGGAAAGTGGGTTTGCCTTCATATTTGAGCCAGAACAACTCAGTTCAGCATGGAAATATCATTGCAACAGCTTTTATTTAGCCAGAAATCAAGAGTGTAAGTTTTTATGCGCTTAAAAGCATTTTCAGGCCGAATGAGCAAATATGCTTGTTTCTGCCAATTGCAGCAAAATACTGAAAGGAAAGTGGGTTTGCCTTCATATTTGAGCCAGAACAACTCAGTTCAGCATGGAAATATCATTGCAACAGCTTTTATTTAGCCAGAAATCAAGACTGTAAGTTTTTATGTGCTTAAAAGCATTTTCAGGCCAAATAAGCTGATTTCTGCCAATTGCAGCAAAATACTGAAAGGAAAGTGGGTTTGCCTTCATATTTGAGCCAGAACAACTCAGTTCAGCATGGAAATATCATTGCAACAGCTTTTATTTAGCCAGAAATCAAGAGTGTAAGTTTTTATGCGCTTAAAAGCATTTTCAGGCCGAATGAGCAAATATGCTTGTTTCTGCCAATTGCAGCAAAATACTGAAAGGAAAGTGGGTTTGCCTTCATATTTGAGCCAGAACAACTCAGTTCAGCATGGAAATATCATTGCAACAGCTTTTATTTAGCCAGAAATCAAGAGTGTAAGTTTTTATGCGCTTAAAAGCATTTTCAGGCCGAATGAGCAAATATGCTTGTTTCTGCCAATTGCAGCAAAATACTGAAAGGAAAGTGGGTTTGCCTTCATATTTGAGCCAGAACAACTCAGTTCAGCATGGAAATATCATTGCAACAGCTTTTATTTAGCCAGAAATCAAGACTGTAAGTTTTTATGTGCTTAAAAGCATTTTCAGGCCAAATAAGCTGATTTCTGCCAATTGCAGCAAAATACTGAAAGGAAAGTGGGTTTGCCTTCATATTTGAGCCAGAACAACTCAGTTCAGCATGGAAATATCATTGCAACAGCTTTTATTTAGCCAGAAATCAAGAGTGTAAGTTTTTATGCGCTTAAAAGCATTTTCAGGCCGAATGAGCAAATATGCTTGTTTCTGCCAATTGCAGCAAAATACTGAAAGGAAAGTAGGTTTGCCTTCATATTTGAGCCAGAACAACTCAGTTCAGCATGGAAATATCATTGCAACAGCTTTTATTTAGCCAGAAATCAAGAGTGTAAGTTTTTATGCGCTTAAAAGCATTTTCAGGCCGAATGAGCAAATATGCTTGTTTCTGCCAATTGCAGCAAAATACTGAAAGGAAAGTGGGTTTGCCTTCATATTTGAGCCAGAACAACTCAGTTCAGCATGGAAATATCATTGCAACAGCTTTTATTTAGCCAGAAATCAAGAGTGTAAGTTTTTATGCGCTTAAAAGCATTTTCAGGCCGAATGAGCAAATATGCTTGTTTCTGCCAATTGCAGCAAAATACTGAAAGGAAAGTGGGTTTGCCTTCATATTTGAGCCAGAACAACTCAGTTCAGCATGGAAATATCATTGCAACAGCTTTTATTTAGCCAGAAATCAAGAGTGTAAGTTTTTATGCGCTTAAAAGCATTTTCAGGCCGAATGAGCAAACATGCTTGTTTCTGCCAATTGCAGCAAAATACTGAAAGGAAAGTGGGTTTGCCTTCATATTTGAGCCAGAACAACTCAGTTCAGCATGGAAATATCATTGCAACAGCTTTTATTTAGCCAGAAATCAAGAGTGTAAGTTTTTATGCGCTTAAAAGCATTTTCAGGCCGAATGAGCAAATATGCTTGTTTCTGCCAATTGCAGCAAAATACTGAAAGGAAAGTGGGTTTGCCTTCATATTTGAGCCAGAACAACTCAGTTCAGCATGGAAATATCATTGCAACAGCTTTTATTTAGCCAGAAATCAAGACTGTAAGTTTTTATGTGCTTAAAAGCATTTTCAGGCCAAATAAGCTGATTTCTGCCAATTGCAGCAAAATACTGAAAGGAAAGTGGGTTTGCCTTCATATTTGAGCCAGAACAACTCAGTTCAGCATGGAAATATCATTGCAACAGCTTTTATTTAGCCAGAAATCAAGAGTGTACGTTTTTATGCGCTTAAAAGCATTTTCAGGCCGAATGAGCAAATATGCTTGTTTCTGCCAATTGCAGCAAAATACTGAAAAGAAAGTGGGTTTGCCTTCATATTTGACCCAGAACAACTCAGTTCAGCATGGAAATATCATTGCAACAGCTTTTTTTTAGCCAGAAATCAAGACTGTAAGTTTTTATGTGCTTAAAAGCATTTTCAGGCCAAATAAGCTGATTTCTGCCAATTGCTGCAAAATACTGAAAGGAAAGTGGGTTTGCCTTCATATTTGAGCCAGAACAACTCAGTTCAGCATGGAAATATCATTGCAACAGCTTTTATTTAGCCAGAAATCAAGACTGTAAGTTTTTATGCGCTTAAAAGCATTTTCAGGCCAAATAAGCTGATTTCTGCCAATTGCAGCAAAATACTGAAAGGAAAGTGGGTTTGCGTTCATATTTGAGCCAGAACAACTCAGTTCAACATGGAAAAATCATTGTAACAGCTTTTATTTAGCCAGAAATCAAGATTGTAAGTTTTTATGCGCTTAAAAGCATTTTCAGGCCGAATGAGCAAATATGCTTGTTTCTGCCAATTGCAGCAAAATACTGAAAGGAAAGTAGGTTTGCCTTCATATTTGAGCCAGAACAACTCAGTTCAGCATGGAAATATCATTGCAACAGCTTTTATTTAGCCAGAAATCAAGAGTGTAAGTTTTTATGCGCTTAAAAGCATTTTCAGGTCGAATGAGCAAATATGCTTGTTTCTGCCAATTGCAGCAAAATACTGAAAGGAAAGTAGGTTTGCCTTCATATTTGAGCCAGAACAACTCAGTTCAGCATGGAAATATCATTGCAACAGCTTTTATTTAGCCAGAAATCAAGAGTGTAAGTTTTTATGCGCTTAAAAGCATTTTCAGGCCGAATGAGCAAATATGCTTGTTTCTGCCAATTGCAGCAGAATACTGAAAGGAAAGTGGGTTTGCCTTCATATTTGAGCCAGAACAACTCAGTTCAGCATGGAAATATCATTGCAACAGCTTTTATTTAGCCAGAAATCAAGACTGTAAGTTTTTATGTGCTTAAAAGCATTTTCAGGCCAAATAAGCTGATTTCTGCCAACTGCAGCAAAATACTGAAAGGAAAGTGGGTTTTTCTTCATATTTGAGCCAGAACAACTCAGTTCAGCATGGAAATATCATTGCAACAGCTTTTATTTAGCCAGAAATCAAGAGTGTAAGTTTTTATGCGCTTAAAAGCATTTTCAGGCCAAATAAGCTGATTTCTGCCAATTGCAGCAAAATACTGAAAGGAAAGTGGGTTTGCCTTCATATTTGAGCCAGAACAACTCAGTTCAGCATGGAAATATCATTGCAACAGCTTTTATTTAGCCAGAAATCAAGAGTGTAAGTTTTTATGCGCTTAAAAGCATTTTCAGGCCGAATGAGCAAATATGCTTGTTTCTGCCAATTGCAGCAAAATACTGAAAGGAAAGTGGGTTTGCCTTCATATTTGAGCCAGAACAACTCAGTTCAGCATGGAAATATCATTGCAACAGCTTTTATTTAGCCAGAAATCAAGACTGTAAGTTTTTATGTGCTTAAAAGCATTTTCAGGCCAAATAAGCTGATTTCTGCCAATTGCAGCAAAATACTGAAAGGAAAGTGGGTTTGCCTTCATATTTGAGCCAGAACAACTCAGTTCAGCATGGAAATATCATTGCAACAGCTTTTATTTAGCCAGAAATCAAGAGTGTAAGTTTTTATGTGCTTAAAAGCATTTTCAGGCCAAATAAGCTGATTTCTGCCAATTGCAGCAAAATACTGAAAGGAAAGTGGGTTTGCCTTCATATTTGAGCCAAAACAACTCAGTTCAGCATGGAAATATCATTGCAACAGTTTTTATTTAGCCAGAAATCAAGAGTGTAAGTTTTTATGCGCTTAAAAGCATTTTCAGGCCGAATGAGCAAATATGCTTGTTTCTGCCAATTGCAGCAAAATACTGAAAGGAAAGTGGGTTTGCCTTCATATTTGAGCCAGAACAACTCAGTTCAGCATGGAAATATCATTGCAAAAGCTTTTATTTAGCCAGAAATCAAGACTGTAAATTTTTATGTGCTTAAAAGCATTTTCAGGCCAAATAAGCTGATTTCTGCCAATTGCTGCAAAATACTGAAAGGAAAGTGGGTTTGCCTTCATATTTGAGCCAGAACAACTCAGTTCAGCATGGAAATATCATTGCAACAGCTTTTATTTAGCCAGAAATCAAGAGTGTAAGTTTTTATGCGCTTAAAAGCATTTTCAGGCCGAATGAGCAAATATGCTTGTTTCTGCCAATTGCAGCAAAATACTGAAAGGAAAGTAGGTTTGCCTTCATATTTGAGCCAGAACAACTCAGTTCAGCATGGAAATATCATTGCAACAGCTTTTATTTAGCCAGAAATCAAGAGTGTAAGTTTTTATGCGCTTAAAAGCATGTTCAGGCCGAATGAGCAAATATGCTTGTTTCTGCCAATTGCAGCAGAATACTGAAAGGAAAGTGGGTTTGCCTTCATATTTGAGCCAGAACAACTCAGTTCAGCATGGAAATATCATTGCAACAGCTTTTTTTTAGCCAGAAATCAAGACTGTAAGTTTTTATGTGCTTAAAAGCATTTTCAGGCCAAATAAGCTGATTTCTGCCAATTGCACCAAAATACTGAAAGGAAAGTGGGTTTGCCTTCATATTTGAGCCAGAACAACTCAATTCAGCATGGTAATATCATTGCAACAGCTTTTATTTAGCCAGAAATCAAGAGTGTAAGTTTTTATGCGCTTAAAAGCATTTTCAGGCCGAAAGAGGAAATATGCTTGTTTCTACCAATTGCAGCAAAATACTGAAAGGAAAGTGGGTTTGCCTTCATATTTGAGCCAGAACAACTCAGTTCAGCATGGAAATATCATTGTAACAGCTTTTATTTAGCCAGAAATCAAGAGTGTAAGTTTTTATGCACTTAAAAGCATTTTCAGGCCGAATGAGCAAATATGCTTGTTTCTGCCAATTGCAGCAAAATACTGAAAGGAAAGTGGGTTTGCCTTCATATTTGAGCCAGAACAACTCAGTTCAGCATGGAAATATCATTGCAACAGCTTTTATTTAGCCAGAAATCAAGAGTGTAAGTTTTTATGCGCTTAAAAGCATTTTCAGGCCGAATGAGCAAATATGCTTGTTTCTGCCAATTGCAGCAAAATACTGAAAGGAAAGTAGGTTTGCCTTCATATTTGAGCCAGAACAACTCAGTTCAGCATGGAAATATCATTGCAACAGCTTTTATTTAGCCAGAAATCAAGAGTGTAAGTTTTTATGCGCTTAAAAGCATGTTCAGGCCGAATGAGCAAATATGCTTGTTTCTGCCAATTGCAGCAGAATACTGAAAGGAAAGTGGGTTTGCCTTCATATTTGAGCCAGAACAACTCAGTTCAGCATGGAAATATCATTGCAACAGCTTTTTTTTAGCCAGAAATCAAGACTGTAAGTTTTTATGTGCTTAAAAGCATTTTCAGGCCAAATAAGCTGATTTCTGCCAATTGCACCAAAATACTGAAAGGAAAGTGGGTTTGCCTTCATATTTGAGCCAGAACAACTCAGTTCAGCATGGAAATATCATTGCAACAGCTTTTATTTAGCCAGAAATCAAGACTGTAAGTTTTTATGTGCTTAAAAGCATTTTCAGGCCAAATAAGCTGATTTCTGCCAATTGCAGCAAAATACTGAAAGGAAAGTGGGTTTTTCTTCATATTTGAGCCAGAACAACTCAGTTCAGCATGGAAATATCATTGCAACAGCTTTTATTTAGCCAGAAATCAAGACTGTAAGTTTTTATGCGCTTAAAAGCATTTTCAGGCCAAATAAGCTGATTTCTGCCAATTGCAGCAAAATACTGAAAGGAAAGTGGGTTTGCCTTCATATTTGAGCCAGAACAACTCAGTTCAGCATGGAAATATCATTGCAACAGCTTTTATTTAGCCAGAAATCAAGAGTGTAAGTTTTTATGCGCTTAAAAGCATTTTCAGGCCGAATGAGCAAATATGCTTGTTTCTGCCAATTGCAGCAAAATACTGAAAGGAAAGTGGGTTTGCCTTCATATTTGAGCCAGAACAACTCAGTTCAGCATGGAAATATCATTGCAACAGCTTTTATTTAGCCAGAAATCAAGACTGTAAGTTTTTATGTGCTTAAAAGCATTTTCAGGCCAAATAAGCTGATTTCTGCCAATTGCAGCAAAATACTGAAAGGAAAGTGGGTTTGCCTTCATATTTGAGCCAGAACAACTCAGTTCAGCATGGAAATATCATTGCAACAGCTTTTATTTAGCCAGAAATCAAGAGTGTAAGTTTTTATGCGCTTAAAAGCATTTTCAGGCCGAATGAGCAAATATGCTTGTTTCTGCCAATTGCAGCAAAATACTGAAAGGAAAGTGGGTTTGCCTTCATATTTGAGCCAGAACAACTCAGTTCAGCATGGAAATATCATTGCAACAGCTTTTATTTAGCCAGAAATCAAGAGTGTAAGTTTTTATGCGCTTAAAAGCATTTTCAGGCCGAATGAGCAAATATGCTTGTTTCTGCCAATTGCAGCAAAATACTGAAAGGAAAGTGGGTTTGCCTTCATATTTGAGCCAGAACAACTCAGTTCAGCATGGAAATATCATTGCAACAGCTTTTATTTAGCCAGAAATCAAGACTGTAAGTTTTTATGTGCTTAAAAGCATTTTCAGGCCAAATAAGCTGATTTCTGCCAATTGCAGCAAAATACTGAAAGGAAAGTGGGTTTGCCTTCATATTTGAGCCAGAACAACTCAGTTCAGCATGGAAATATCATTGCAACAGCTTTTATTTAGCCAGAAATCAAGAGTGTAAGTTTTTATGCGCTTAAAAGCATTTTCAGGCCGAATGAGCAAATATGCTTGTTTCTGCCAATTGCAGCAAAATACTGAAAGGAAAGTAGGTTTGCCTTCATATTTGAGCCAGAACAACTCAGTTCAGCATGGAAATATCATTGCAACAGCTTTTATTTAGCCAGAAATCAAGAGTGTAAGTTTTTATGCGCTTAAAAGCATTTTCAGGCCGAATGAGCAAATATGCTTGTTTCTGCCAATTGCAGCAAAATACTGAAAGGAAAGTGGGTTTGCCTTCATATTTGAGCCAGAACAACTCAGTTCAGCATGGAAATATCATTGCAACAGCTTTTATTTAGCCAGAAATCAAGAGTGTAAGTTTTTATGCGCTTAAAAGCATTTTCAGGCCGAATGAGCAAATATGCTTGTTTCTGCCAATTGCAGCAAAATACTGAAAGGAAAGTGGGTTTGCCTTCATATTTGAGCCAGAACAACTCAGTTCAGCATGGAAATATCATTGCAACAGCTTTTATTTAGCCAGAAATCAAGAGTGTAAGTTTTTATGCGCTTAAAAGCATTTTCAGGCCGAATGAGCAAACATGCTTGTTTCTGCCAATTGCAGCAAAATACTGAAAGGAAAGTGGGTTTGCCTTCATATTTGAGCCAGAACAACTCAGTTCAGCATGGAAATATCATTGCAACAGCTTTTATTTAGCCAGAAATCAAGAGTGTAAGTTTTTATGCGCTTAAAAGCATTTTCAGGCCGAATGAGCAAATATGCTTGTTTCTGCCAATTGCAGCAAAATACTGAAAGGAAAGTGGGTTTGCCTTCATATTTGAGCCAGAACAACTCAGTTCAGCATGGAAATATCATTGCAACAGCTTTTATTTAGCCAGAAATCAAGACTGTAAGTTTTTATGTGCTTAAAAGCATTTTCAGGCCAAATAAGCTGATTTCTGCCAATTGCAGCAAAATACTGAAAGGAAAGTGGGTTTGCCTTCATATTTGAGCCAGAACAACTCAGTTCAGCATGGAAATATCATTGCAACAGCTTTTATTTAGCCAGAAATCAAGAGTGTACGTTTTTATGCGCTTAAAAGCATTTTCAGGCCGAATGAGCAAATATGCTTGTTTCTGCCAATTGCAGCAAAATACTGAAAAGAAAGTGGGTTTGCCTTCATATTTGAGCCAGAACAACTCAGTTCAGCATGGAAATATCATTGCAACAGCTTTTTTTTAGCCAGAAATCAAGACTGTAAGTTTTTATGTGCTTAAAAGCATTTTCAGGCCAAATAAGCTGATTTCTGCCAATTGCTGCAAAATACTGAAAGGAAAGTGGGTTTGCCTTCATATTTGAGCCAGAACAACTCAGTTCAGCATGGAAATATCATTGCAACAGCTTTTATTTAGCCAGAAATCAAGACTGTAAGTTTTTATGCGCTTAAAAGCATTTTCAGGCCAAATAAGCTGATTTCTGCCAATTGCAGCAAAATACTGAAAGGAAAGTGGGTTTGCGTTCATATTTGAGCCAGAACAACTCAGTTCAACATGGAAAAATCATTGTAACAGCTTTTATTTAGCCAGAAATCAAGATTGTAAGTTTTTATGCGCTTAAAAGCATTTTCAGGCCGAATGAGCAAATATGCTTGTTTCTGCCAATTGCAGCAAAATACTGAAAGGAAAGTAGGTTTGCCTTCATATTTGAGCCAGAACAACTCAGTTCAGCATGGAAATATCATTGCAACAGCTTTTATTTAGCCAGAAATCAAGAGTGTAAGTTTTTATGCGCTTAAAAGCATTTTCAGGTCGAATGAGCAAATATGCTTGTTTCTGCCAATTGCAGCAAAATACTGAAAGGAAAGTAGGTTTGCCTTCATATTTGAGCCAGAACAACTCAGTTCAGCATGGAAATATCATTGCAACAGCTTTTATTTAGCCAGAAATCAAGAGTGTAAGTTTTTATGCGCTTAAAAGCATTTTCAGGCCGAATGAGCAAATATGCTTGTTTCTGCCAATTGCAGCAGAATACTGAAAGGAAAGTGGGTTTGCCTTCATATTTGAGCCAGAACAACTCAGTTCAGCATGGAAATATCATTGCAACAGCTTTTATTTAGCCAGAAATCAAGACTGTAAGTTTTTATGTGCTTAAAAGCATTTTCAGGCCAAATAAGCTGATTTCTGCCAACTGCAGCAAAATACTGAAAGGAAAGTGGGTTTTTCTTCATATTTGAGCCAGAACAACTCAGTTCAGCATGGAAATATCATTGCAACAGCTTTCATTTAGCCAGAAATCAAGAGTGTAAGTTTTTATGCGCTTAAAAGCATTTTCAGGCCAAATAAGCTGATTTCTGCCAATTGCAGCAAAATACTGAAAGGAAAGTGGGTTTGCCTTCATATTTGAGCCAGAACAACTCAGTTCAGCATGGAAATATCATTGCAACAGCTTTTATTTAGCCAGAAATCAAGAGTGTAAGTTTTTATGCGCTTAAAAGCATTTTCAGGCCGAATGAGCAAATATGCTTGTTTCTGCCAATTGCAGCAAAATACTGAAAGGAAAGTGGGTTTGCCTTCATATTTGAGCCAGAACAACTCAGTTCAGCATGGAAATATCATTGCAACAGCTTTTATTTAGCCAGAAATCAAGACTGTAAGTTTTTATGTGCTTAAAAGCATTTTCAGGCCAAATAAGCTGATTTCTGCCAATTGCAGCAAAATACTGAAAGGAAAGTGGGTTTGCCTTCATATTTGAGCCAGAACAACTCAGTTCAGCATGGAAATATCATTGCAACAGCTTTTATTTAGCCAGAAATCAAGAGTGTAAGTTTTTATGCGCTTAAAAGCATTTTCAGGCCGAATGAGCAAATATGCTTGTTTCTGCCAATTGCAGCAAAATACTGAAAGGAAAGTAGGTTTGCCTTCATATTTGAGCCAGAACAACTCAGTTCAGCATGGAAATATCATTGCAACAGCTTTTATTTAGCCAGAAATCAAGAGTGTAAGTTTTTATGCGCTTAAAAGCATTTTCAGGCCGAATGAGCAAATATGCTTGTTTCTGCCAATTGCAGCAAAATACTGAAAGGAAAGTGGGTTTGCCTTCATATTTGAGCCAGAACAACTCAGTTCAGCATGGAAATATCATTGCAACAGCTTTTATTTAGCCAGAAATCAAGAGTGTAAGTTTTTATGCGCTTAAAAGCATTTTCAGGCCGAATGAGAAAATATGCTTGTTTCTGCCAATTGCAGCAAAATACTGAAAGGAAAGTGGGTTTGCCTTCATATTTGAGCCAGAACAACTCAGTTCAGCATGGAAATATCATTGCAACAGCTTTTATTTAGCCAGAAATCAAGACTGTAAGTTTTTATGTGCTTAAAAGCATTTTCAGGCCAAATAAGCTGATTTCTGCCAATTGCACCAAAATACTGAAAGGAAAGTGGGTTTGCCTTCATATTTGAGCCAGAACAACTCAATTCAGCATGGAAATATCATTGCAACAGCTTTTATTTAGCCAGAAATCAAGAGTGTAAGTTTTTATGCGCTTAAAAGCATTTTCAGGCCGAATGAGCAAATATGCTTGTTTCTGCCAATTGCAGCAAAATACTGAAAGGAAAGTAGGTTTGCCTTCATATTTGAGCCAGAACAACTCAGTTCAGCATGGAAATATCATTGCAACAGCTTTTATTTAGCCAGAAATCAAGAGTGTAAGTTTTTATGCGCTTAAAAGCATTTTCAGGCCGAATGAGCAAATATGCTTGTTTCTGCCAATTGCAGCAAAATACTGAAAGGAAAGTGGGTTTGCCTTCATATTTGAGCCAGAACAACTCAGTTCAGCATGGAAATATCATTGCAACAGCTTTTATTTAGCCAGAAATCAAGAGTGTAAGTTTTTATGCGCTTAAAAGCATTTTCAGGCCGAATGAGCAAATATGCTTGTTTCTGCCAATTGCAGCAAAATACTGAAAGGAAAGTGGGTTTGCCTTCATATTTGAGCCAGAACAACTCAGTTCAGCATGGAAATATCATTGCAACAGCTTTTATTTAGCCAGAAATCAAGAGTGTAAGTTTTTATGCGCTTAAAAGCATTTTCAGGCCGAATGAGAAAATATGCTTGTTTCTGCCAATTGCAGCAAAATACTGAAAGGAAAGTGGGTTTGCCTTCATATTTGAGCCAGAACAACTCAGTTCAGCATGGAAATATCATTGCAACAGCTTTTATTTAGCCAGAAATCAAGACTGTAAGTTTTTATGTGCTTAAAAGCATTTTCAGGCCAAATAAGCTGATTTCTGCCAATTGCACCAAAATACTGAAAGGAAAGTGGGTTTGCCTTCATATTTGAGCCAGAACAACTCAATTCAGCATGGAAATATCATTGCAACAGCTTTTATTTAGCCAGAAATCAAGAGTGTAAGTTTTTATGCGCTTAAAAGCATTTTCAGGCCGAAAGAGGAAATATGCTTGTTTCTGCCAATTGCAGCAAAATACTGAAAGGAAAGTAGGTTTGCCTTCATATTTGAGCCAGAACAACTCAGTTCAGCATGGAAATATCATTGCAACAGCTTTTATTTAGCCAGAAATCAAGAGTGTAAGTTTTTATGCGCTTAAAAGCATTTTCAGGTCGAATGAGCAAATATGCTTGTTTCTGCCAATTGCAGCAAAATACTGAAAGGAAAGTGGGTTTGCCTTCATATTTGAGCCAGAACAACTCAGTTCAGCATGGAAATATCATTGCAACAGCTTTTATTTAGCCAGAAATCAAGAGTGTAAGTTTTTATGCGCTTAAAAGCATTTTCAGGCCGAATGAGCAAATATGCTTGTTTCTGCCAATTGCAGCAAAATACTGAAAGGAAAGTGGGTTTGCCTTCATATTTGAGCCAGAACAACTCAGTTCAGCATGGAAATATCATTGCAACAGCTTTTATTTAGCCAGAAATCAAGACTGTAAGTTTTTATGCGCTTAAAAGCATTTTCAGGCCAAATAAGCTGATTTCTGCCAATTGCAGCAAAATACTGAAAGGAAAGTGGGTTTGCCTTCATATTTGAGCCAGAACAACTCAGTTCAGCATGGAAATATCATTGCAACAGCTTTTATTTAGCCAGAAATCAAGAGTGTAAGTTTTTATGCACTTAAAAGCATTTTCAGGCCGAATGAGCAAATATGCTTGTTTCTGCCAATTGCAGCAAAATACTGAAAGGAAAGTGGGTTTGCCTTCATATTTGAGCCAGAACAACTCAGTTCAGCATGGAAATATCATTGCAACAGCTTTTATTTAGCCTGAAATCAAGACTGTAAGTTTTTATGTGCTTAAAAGCATTTTCAGGCCAAATAAGTTGATTTCTGCCAATTGCAGCAAAATACTGAAAGGAAAGTGGGTTTGCCTTCATATTTGAGCCAGAACAACTCAGTTCAGCATGGAAATATCATTGCAACAGCTTTTATTTAGCCAGAAATCAAGAGTGTAAGTTTTTATGCGCTTAAAAGCATTTTCAGGCCGAATGAGCAAATATGCTTGTTTCTGCCAATTGCAGCAAAATACTGAAAGGAAAGTGGGTTTGCCTTCATATTTGAGCCAGAACAACTCAGTTCAGCATGGAAATATCATTGCAACAGCTTTTATTTAGCCAGAAATCAAGACTGTAAGTTTTTATGTGCTTAAAAGCATTTTCAGGCCAAATAAGTTGATTTCTGCCAATTGCAGCAAAATACTGAAAGGAAAGTGGGTTTGCCTTCATATTTGAGCCAGAACAACTCAGTTCAGCATGGAAATATCATTGCAACAGCTTTTATTTAGCCAGAAATTAAGAGTGTAAGTTTTTATGCGCTTAAAAGCATTTTCAGGCCGAATGAGCAAATATGCTTGTTTCTGCCAATTGCAGCAGAATACTGAAAGGAAAGTGGGTTTGCCTTCATATTTGAGCCAGAACAACTCAGTTCAGCATGGAAATATCATTGCAACAGCTTTTATTTAGCCAGAAATCAAGACTGTAAGTTTTTATGTGCTTAAAAGCATTTTCAGGCCAAATAAGCTGATTTCTGCCAATTGCAGCAAAATACTGAAAGGAAAGTGGGTTTGCCTTCATATTTGAGCCAAAACAACTCAGTTCAGCATGGAAATATCATTGCAACAGCTTTTATTTAGCCAGAAATCAAGAGTGTAAGTTTTTATGCGCTTAAAAGCATTTTCAGGCCGAATGAGCAAATATGCTTGTTTCTGCCAATTGCAGCAAAATACTGAAAGGAAAGTGGGTTTGCCTTCATATTTGAGCCAGAACAACTCAGTTCAGCATGGAAATATCATTGCAACAGCTTTTATTTAGCCAGAAATCAAGAGTGTAAGTTTTTATGCGCTTAAAAGCATTTTCAGGCCGAATGAGCAAATATGCTTGTTTCTGCCAATTGCAGCAGAATACTGAAAGGAAAGTGGGTTTGCCTTCATATTTGAGCCAGAACAATTCAGTTCAGCATGGAAATATCATTGCAACAGCTTTTATTTAGCCAGAAATCAAGACTGTAAGTTTTTATGTGCTTAAAAGCATTTTCAGGCCAAATAAGCTGATTTCTGCCAATTGCAGCAAAATACTGAAAGGAAAGTGGGTTTGCCTTCATATTTGAGCCAAAACAACTCAGTTCAGCATGGAAATATCATTGCAACAGCTTTTATTTAGCCAGAAATCAAGACTGTAAGTTTTTATGCGCTTAAAAGCATTTTCAGGCCGAATGAGCAAATATGCTTGTTTCTGCCAATTGCAGCAAAATACTGAAAGGAAAGTGGGTTTGCCTTCATATTTGAGCCAGAACAACTCAGTTCAGCATGGAAATATCATTGCAACAGCTTTTATTTAGCCAGAAATCAAGACTGTAAGTTTTTATGTGCTTAAAAGCATTTTCAGGCCAAATAAGCTGTTTCTGCCAATTGCAGCAAAATACTTAAAGGAAAGTGGGTTTGCCTTCATATTTGAGCCAGAACAACTCAGTTCAGCATGGAAATATCATTGCAACAGCTTTTATTTAGCCAGAAATCAAGAGTGTAAGTTTTTATGTGCTTAAAAGCATTTTCAGGCCAAATAAGTTGATTTCTGCCAATTGCAGCAAAATACTGAAAGGAAAGTGGGTTTGCCTTCATATTTGAGCCAGAACAACTCAGTTCAGCATGGAAATATCATTGCAACAGCTTTTATTTAGCCAGAAATTAAGAGTGTAAGTTTTTATGCGCTTAAAAGCATTTTCAGGCCGAATGAGAAAATATGCTTGTTTCTGCCAATTGCAGCAGAATACTGAAAGGAAAGTGGGTTTGCCTTCATATTTGAGCCAGAACAACTCAGTTCAGCATGGAAATATCATTGCAACAGCTTTTATTTAGCCAGAAATCAAGACTGTAAGTTTTTATGTGCTTAAAAGCATTTTCAGGCCAAATAAGCTGATTTCTGCCAATTGCAGCAAAATACTGAAAGGAAAGTGGGTTTGCCTTCATATTTGAGCCAAAACAACTCAGTTCAGCATGGAAATATCATTGCAACAGCTTTTATTTAGCCAGAAATCAAGAGTGTAAGTTTTTATGCGCTTAAAAGCATTTTCAGGCCGAATGAGCAAATATGCTTGTTTCTGCCAATTGCAGCAAAATACTGAAAGGAAAGTGGGTTTGCCTTCATATTTGAGCCAGAACAACTCAGTTCAGCATGGAAATATCATTGCAACAGCTTTTATTTAGCCAGAAATCAAGACTGTAAGTTTTTATGTGCTTAAAAGCATTTTCAGGCCAAATAAGCTGATTTCTGCCAATTGCTGCAAAATACTGAAAGGAAAGTGGGTTTGCCTTCATATTTGAGCCAGAACAACTCAGTTCAGCATGGAAATATCATTGCAACAGCTTTTATTTAGCCAGAAATCAAGACTGTAAGTTTTTATGCGCTTAAAAGCATTTTCAGGCCGAATGAGCAAATATGCTTGTGTCTGCCAATTGCAGCAAAATACTGAAAGGAAAGTGGGTTTGCCTTCATATTTGAGCCAGAACAATTCAGTTCAGCATGGAAATATCATTGCAACAGCTTTTATTTAGCCAGAAATCAAGACTGTAAGTTTTTATGTGCTTAAAAGCATTTTCAGGCCAAATAAGTTGATTTCTGCCAATTGCAGCAAAATACTGAAAGGAAAGTGGGTTTGCCTTCAAATTTGAGCCAGAACAACTCAGTTCAGAATGGAAATATCATTGCAACAGCTTTTATTTAGCCAGAAATCAAGAGTGTAAGTTTTTATGCGCTTAAAAGCATTTTCAGGCCGAATGAGCAAATATGCTTGTTTCTGCCAATTGCAGCAGAATACTGAAAGGAAAGTGGGTTTGCCTTTATATTTGAGCCAGAACAACTCAGTTCAGCATGGAAATATCATTGCAACAGCTTTTATTTAGCCAGAAATCAAGACTGTAAGTTTTTATGTGCTTAAAAGCATTTTCAGGCCAAATAAGCTGATTTCTGCCAATTGCAGCAAAATACTGAAAGGAAAGTGGGTTTGCCTTCATATTTGAGCCAGAACAACTCAGTTCAGCATGGAAATATCATTGCAACAGCTTTTATTTAGCCAGAAATCAAGAGTGTAAGTTTTTATGTGCTTAAAAGCATTTTCAGGCCAAATAAGCTGATTTCTGCCAATTGCAGCAAAATACTGAAAGGAAAGTGGGTTTGCCTTCATATTTGAGCCAAAACAACTCAGTTCAGCATGGAAATATCATTGCAACAGCTTTTATTTAGCCAGAAATCAAGAGTGTAAGTTTTTATGCGCTTAAAAGCATTTTCAGGCCGAATGAGCAAATATGCTTGTTTCTGCCAATTGCAGCAAAATACTGAAAGGAAAGTGGGTTTGCCTTCATATTTGAGCCAGAACAACTCAGTTCAGCATGGAAATATCATTGCAACAGCTTTTATTTAGCCAGAAATCAATACTTTAAGTTTTTTTGCGCTTAAAAGCATTTTCAGGTCAAATAAGCTGATTTCTGACAATTGCAAAAAAATACTGAAAGGAAAGTGGGTTTGCCTTCATATTTGACACAGAACAACTCAGTTCAGCATGGAAATATCATTGCAACGGCTTTTATTTAGCCAGAAATCAAGACTGTAAGTTTTTATGTGCTTAAAAGCATTTTCAGGCCAAATAAGATGATTTCTGCCAATTGCAGCAAAATACTGAAAGGAAAGTGGGTTTGCCTTCATATTTGAGCCAGAACAACTCAGTTCAGCATGGAAATATCATTGCAACAGCTTTTATTTAGCCAGAAATCAAGAGTGTAAGTTTTTATGTGCTTAAAAGCATTTTCAGGCCAAATAAGCTGATTTCTGAAAAATTGCAGCAAAATACTGAAAGGAAAGTGGGTTTGCCTTCATATTTGAGCCAGAACAACTCAGTTCAGCATGGAAATATCATTGCAACAGCTTTTATTTAGCCAGAAATCAAGACTGTAAGTTTTTATGTGCTTAAAAGCATTTTCAGGCCAAATAAGCTGATTTCTGCCAATTGCTGCAAAATACTGAAAGGAAAGTGGGTTTGCCTTCATATTTGAGCCAGAACAACTCAGTTCAGCATGGAAATATCATTGCAACAGCTTTTATTTAGCCAGAAATCAAGAGTGTAAGTTTTTATGCGCTTAAAAGCATTTTCAGGCCGAATGAGCAAATATGCTTGTTTCTGCCAATTGCAGCAAAATACTGAAAGGAAAGTGGGTTTGCCTTCATATTTGAGCCAAAACAACTCAGTTCAGCATGGAAATATCATTGCAACAGCTTTTATTTAGCCAGAAATCAAGACTGTACGTTTTTATGTGCTTAAAAGCATTTTCAGGCCAAATAAGCTGATTTCTGCCAATTGCAGCAAAATACTGAAAGGAAAGTGTGTTTGCCTTCATATTTGAGCCAAAACAACTCAGTTCAGCATGGAAATATCATTGCAACAGCTTTTATTTAGCCAAAAATCAAGAGTGTAAGTTTTTATGCGCTTAAAAGCATTTTCAGGCCGAATGAGCAAATATGCTTGTTTCTGCCAATTGCAGCAAAATACTGAAAGGAAAGTGGGTTTGCCTTCATATTTGAGCCAGAACAACTCAGTTCAGCATGGAAATATCATTGCAACAGCTTTTATTTAGCCAGAAATCAAGACTGTAAGTTTTTATGTGCTTAAAAGCATTTTCAGGCCAAATAAGCTGATTTCTGCCAATTGCTGCAAAATACTGAAAGGAAAGTGGGTTTGCCTTCATATTTGAGCCAGAACAACTCAGTTCAGCATGGAAATATCATTGCAACAGCTTTTATTTAGCCAGAAATCAAGAGTGTAAGTTTTTATGCGCTTAAAAGCATTTTCAGGCCGAATGAGCAAATATGCTTGTTTCTGCCAATTGCAGCAAAATACTGAAAGGAAAGTGGGTTTGCCTTCATATTTGAGCCAGAACAACTCAGTTCAGCATGGAAATATCATTGCAACAGCTTTTATTTAGCCAGAAATCAAGAGTGTAAGTTTTTATGCGCTTAAAAGCATTTTCAGGCCGAATGAGCAAATATGCTTTTTCTGCCAATTGCAGCAAAATACTGAAAGGAAAGTAGGTTTGCCTTCATATTTGAGCCAGAACAACTCAGTTCAGCATGGAAATATCATTGCAACAGCTTTTATTTAGCCAGAAATCAAGAGTGTAAGTTTTTATGCGCTTAAAAGCATTTTCAGGCCGAATGAGCAAATATGCTTGTTTCTGCCAATTGCAGCAAAATACTGAAAGGAAAGTGGGTTTGCCTTCATATTTGAGCCAGAACAACTCAGTTCAGCATGGAAATATCATTGCAACAGCTTTTATTTAGCCAGAAATCAAGACTGTAAGTTTTTATGTGCTTAAAAGCATTTTCACGCCAAATAAGTTGATTTCTGCCAATTGCAGCAAAATACTGAAAGGAAAGTGGGTTTGCCTTCATATTTGAGCCAGAACAACTCAGTTCAGCATGGAAATATCATTGCAACAGCTTTTATTTAGCCAGAAATCAAGAGTGTAAGTTTTTATGCGCTTAAAAGCATTTTCAGGCCGAATGAGCAAATATGCTTGTTTCTGCCAATTGCAGCAAAATACTGAAAGGAAAGTGGGTTTGCCTTCATATTTGAGCCAGAACAACTCAGTTCAGCATGGAAATATCATTGCAACAGCTTTTATTTAGCCAGAAATCAAGAGTGTAAGTTTTTATGCGCTTAAAAGCATTTTCAGGCCGAATGAGCAAATATGCTTGTTTCTGCCAATTGCAGCAAAATACTGAAAGGAAAGTAGGTTTGCCTTCATATTTGAGCCAGAACAACTCAGTTCAGCGTGGAAATATCATTGCAACAGCTTTTATTTAGCCAGAAATCAAGAGTGTAAGTTTTTATGCGCTTAAAAGCATTTTCAGGCCGAATGAGCAAATATGCTTGTTTCTGCCAATTGCAGCAAAATACTGAAAGGAAAGTGGGTTTGCCTTCATATTTGAGCCAGAACAACTCAGTTCAGCATGGAAATATCATTGCAACAGCTTTTATTTAGCCAGAAATCAAGAGTGTAAGTTTTTATGCGCTTAAAAGCATTTTCAGGCCGAATGAGCAAATATGCTTGTTTCTGCCAATTGCAGCAAAATACTGAAAGGAAAGTGGGTTTGCCTTCATATTTGAGCTAGAACAACTCAGTTCAGCATGGAAATATCATTGCAACAGCTTTTATTTAGCCAGAAATCAAGAGTGTAAGTTTTTATGCGCTTAAAAGCATTTTCAGGCCGAATGAGCAAATATGCTTGTTTCTGCCAATTGCAGCAAAATACTGAAAGGAAAGTGGGTTTGCCTTCATATTTGAGCCAGAACAACTCAGTTCAGCATGGAAATATTATTGCAACAGCTTTTATTTAGCCAGAAATCAAGAGTGTAAGTTTTTATGTGCTTAAAAGCATTTTCAGGCCAAATAAGCTGATTTCTGCCAATTGCAGCAAAATACTGAAAGGAAAGTGGGTTTGCCTTCATATTTGAGCCAGAACAACTCAGTTCAGCATGGAAATATCATTGCAACTGCTTTTATTTAGCCAGAAATCAAGAGTGTACGTTTTTATGCGCTTAAAAGCATTTTCAGGCCGAATGAGCAAATATGCTTGTTTCTGCCAATTGCAGCAAAATACTGAAAGGAAAGTGGGTTTGCCTTCATATTTGAGCCAGAACAACTCAGTTCAGCATGGAAATATCATTGCAACAGCTTTTATTTAGCCAGAAATCAAGACTGTAAGTTTTTATGTGCTTAAAAGCATTTTCAGGCCAAATAAGCTGATTTCTGCCAATTGCAGCAAAATACTGAAAGGAAAGTGGGTTTGCCTTCATATTTGAGCCAGAACAATTCGGTTCAGCATGGAAATATCATTGCAACAGCTTTTATTTAGCCAGAAATCAAGAGTGTAAGTTTTTATGTGCTTAATAGCATTTTCAGGCCAAATATGCTGATTTCTGCCAATTGCAGCAAAACACTGAAAGGAAAGTGGGTTTGCCTTCATATTTGAGCCAGAACAACTCAGTTCAGCATGGAAATATCATTGCAACAGCTTTTATTTAGCCAGAAATCAAGAGTGTACGTTTTTATGCGCTTAAAAGCATTTTCAGGCCGAATGAGCAAATATGCTTGTTTCTGCCAATTGCAGCAAAATACTGAAAGGAAAGTGGGTTTGCCTTCATATTTGAGCCAGAACAACTCAGTTCAGCATGGAAATATCATTGCAACAGCTTTTATTTAGCCAGAAATAAAGATTGTAAGTTTTTATGCGCTTAAAAGCATTTTCAGGCCGAATGAGCAAATATGCTTGTTTCTGCCAAATGCAGCAAAATACTGAAAGGAAAGTGGGTTTGCCTTCATATTTGACCCAGAACAACTCAGTTCAGCATGGAAATATCATTGCAACAGCTTTTATTTAGCCAGAAATCAAGACTGTACGTTTTTATGCGCTTAAAAGCATTTTCAGGCTGAATGAGCAAATATGCTTGTTTCTGCCAATTGCAGCAATATACTGAAAGGAAAGTGGGTTTGCCTTCATATTTGAGCCAAAACAACTCAGTTCAGCATGGAAATATCATTGCAACAGCTTTTATTTAGCCAGAAATCAAGAGTGTAAGTTTTTATGCGCTTAAAAGCATTTTCAGGCCGAATGAGCAAATATGCTTGTTTCTGCCAATTGCAGCAAAAGACTGAAAGGAAAGTGGGTTTGCCTTCATATTTGACACAGAACAACTCAGTTCAGCATGGAAATATCATTGCAACAGCTTTTATTTAGCCAGAAATCAAGAGTGTAAGTTTTTATGCGCTTAAAAGCATTTTCAGGCCGAATGAGCAAATATGCTTGTTTCTGCCAATTGCAGCAAAATACTGAAAGGAAAGTGGGTTTGCCTTCATATTTGAGCCAGAACAACTCAGTTCAGCATGGAAATATCATTGCAACAGCTTTTATTTAGCCAGAAATCAAGAGTGTAAGTTTTTATGCGCTTAATAGCATTTTCAGGCCGAATGAGCAAATATGCTTGTTTCTGCCAATTGCAGCAAAATACTGAAAGGAAAGTGGGTTTGCCTTCATATTTGAGCCAGAACAACTCAGTTCAGCATGGAAATATCATTGCAACAGCTTTTATTTAGCCAGAAATCAAGACTGTAAGTTTTTATGTGCTTAAAAGCATTTTCACGCCAAATAAGTTGATTTCTGCCAATTGCAGCAAAATACTGAAAGGAAAGTGGGTTTGCCTTCATATTTGAGCCAGAACAACTCAGTTCAGCATGGAAATATCATTGCAACAGCTTTTATTTAGCCAGAAATCAAGAGTGTAAGTTTTTATGCGCTTAAAAGCATTTTCAGGCCGAATGAGCAAATATGCTTGTTTCTGCCAATTGCAGCAAAATACTGAAAGGAAAGTGGGTTTGCCTTCATATTTGAGCCAGAACAACTCAGTTCAGCATGGAAATATCATTGCAACAGCTTTTATTTAGCCAGAAATCAAGAGTGTAAGTTTTTATGCGCTTAAAAGCATTTTCAGGCCGAATGAGCAAATATGCTTGTTTCTGCCAATTGCAGCAAAATACTGAAAGGAAAGTAGGTTTGCCTTCATATTTGAGCCAGAACAACTCAGTTCAGCGTGGAAATATCATTGCAACAGCTTTTATTTAGCCAGAAATCAAGAGTGTAAGTTTTTATGCGCTTAAAAGCATTTTCAGGCCGAATGAGCAAATATGCTTGTTTCTGCCAATTGCAGCAAAATACTGAAAGGAAAGTGGGTTTGCCTTCATATTTGAGCCAGAACAACTCAGTTCAGCATGGAAATATCATTGCAACAGCTTTTATTTAGCCAGAAATCAAGAGTGTAAGTTTTTATGCGCTTAAAAGCATTTTCAGGCCGAATGAGCAAATATGCTTGTTTCTGCCAATTGCAGCAAAATACTGAAAGGAAAGTGGGTTTGCCTTCATATTTGAGCTAGACCAACTCAGTTCAGCATGGAAATATCATTGCAACAGCTTTTATTTAGCCAGAAATCAAGAGTGTAAGTTTTTATGCGCTTAAAAGCATTATCAGGCCAAATAAGCTGATTTCTGCCAATTGCAGCAAAATACTGAAAGGAAAGTGGGTTTGCCTTCATATTTGAGCCAGAACAACTCAGTTCAGCATGGAAATATCATTGCAACAGCTTTTATTTAGCCAGAAATCAAGAGTGTAAGTTTTTATGCGCTTAAAAGCATTTTCAGGCCGAATGAGCAAATATGCTTGTTTCTGCCAATTGCAGCAAAATACTGAAAGGAAAGTGGGTTTGCCTTCATATTTGAGACAGAACAACTCAGTTCAGCATGGAAATATCATTGCAACAGCTTTTATTTAGCCAGAAATCAAGAGTGTAAGTTTTTATGCGCTTAAAAGCATTTTCAGGCCGAATGAGCAAATATGCTTGTTTCTGCCAATTGCAGCAAAATACTGAAAGGAAAGTAGGTTTGCCTTCATATTTGAGCCAGAACAACTCAGTTCAGCGTGGAAATATCATTGCAACAGCTTTTATTTAGCCAGAAATCAAGAGTGTAAGTTTTTATGCGCTTAAAAGCATTTTCAGGCCGAATGAGCAAATATGCTTGTTTCTGCCAATTGCAGCAAAATACTGAAAGGAAAGTGGGTTTGCCTTCATATTTGAGCCAGAACAACTCAGTTCAGCATGGAAATATCATTGCAACAGCTTTTATTTAGCCAGAAATCAAGAGTGTAAGTTTTTATGCGCTTAAAAGCATTTTCAGGCCGAATGAGCAAATATGCTTGTTTCTGCCAATTGCAGCAAAATACTGAAAGGAAAGTGGGTTTGCCTTCATATTTGAGCTAGAACAACTCAGTTCAGCATGGAAATATCATTGCAACAGCTTTTATTTAGCCAGAAATCAAGAGTGTAAGTTTTTATGCGCTTAAAAGCATTATCAGGCCAAATAAGCTGATTTCTGCCAATTGCAGCAAAATACTGAAAGGAAAGTGGGTTTGCCTTCATATTTGAGCCAGAACAACTCAGTTCAGCATGGAAATATCATTGCAACAGCTTTTATTTAGCCAGAAATCAAGAGTGTAAGTTTTTATGTGCTTAAAAGCATTTTCAGGCCGAATGAGCATATATGCTTGTTTCTGCCAATTGCAGCAAAATACTGAAAGGAAAGTGGGTTTGCCTTCATATTTGAGCCAGAACAACTCAGTTCAGCATGGAAATATCATTGCAACAGCTTTTATTTAGCCAGAAATCAAGAGTGTAAGTTTTTATGCGCTTAAAAGCATTTTCAGGTCGAATGAGCAAATATGCTTGTTTCTGCCAATTGCAGCAAAATACTGAAAGGAAAGTGGGTTTGCCTTCATATTTGAGCCAGAACAACTCAGTTCAGCATGGAAATATTATTGCAACAGCTTTTATTTAGCCAGAAATCAAGAGTGTAAGTTTTTATGTGCTTAAAAGCATTTTCAGGCCAAATAAGCTGATTTCTGCCAATTGCAGCAAAATACTGAAAGGAAAGTGGGTTTGCCTTCATATTTGAGCCAGAACAACTCAGTTCAGCATGGAAATATCATTGCAACAGCTTTTATTTAGCCAGAAATAAAGATTGTAAGTTTTTATGCGCTTAAAAGCATTTTCAGGCCGAATGAGCAAATATGCTTGTTTCTGCCAAATGCAGCAAAATACTGAAAGGAAAGTGGGTTTGCCTTCATATTTGAGCCAGAACAACTCAGTTCAGCATGGAAATATCATTGCAACAGCTTTTATTTAGCCAGAAATCAAGACTGTAAGTTTTTATGTGCTTAAAAGCATTTTCAGGCCAAATAAGCTGATTTCTGCCAATTGCAGCAAAATACTGAAAGGAAAGTGGGTTTGCCTTCATATTTGAGCCAGAACAATTCGGTTCAGCATGGAAATATCATTGCAACAGCTTTTATTTAGCCAGAAATCAAGAGTGTAAGTTTTTATGTGCTTAATAGCATTTTCAGGCCAAATATGCTGATTTCTGCCAATTGCAGCAAAATACTGAAAGGAAAGTGGGTTTGCCTTCATATTTGAGCCAGAACAACTCAGTTCAGCATGGAAATATCATTGCAACAGCTTTTATTTAGCCAGAAATCAAGAGTGTACGTTTTTATGCGCTTAAAAGCATTTTCAGGCCGAATGAGCAAATATGCTTGTTTCTGCCAATTGCAGCAAAATACTGAAAGGAAAGTGGGTTTGCCTTCATATTTGAGCCAGAACCACTCAGTTCAGCATGGAAATATCATTGCAACAGCTTTTATTTAGCCAGAAATCAAGAGTGTAAGTTTTTATGCGCTTAAAAGCATTTTCAGGCCGAATGAGCATATATGCTTGTTTCTGCCAATTGCAGCAAAATACTGAAAGGAAAGTGGGTTTGCCTTCATATTTGAGCCAGAACAACTCAGTTCAGCATGGAAATATCATTGCAACAGCTTTTATTTAGCCAGAAATCAAGAGTGTACGTTTTTATGCGCTTAAAAGCATTTTCAGGCCAAATAAGCTGATTTCTGCCAATTGCAGCAAAATACTGAAAGGAAAGTGGGTTTGCCTTCATATTTGAGCCAGAACAACTCAGTTCAGCATGGAAATATCATTGCAACTGCTTTTATTTAGCCAGAAATCAAGAGTGTACGTTTTTATGCGCTTAAAAGCATTTTCAGGCCGAATGAGCAAATATGCTTGTTTCTGCCAATTGCAGCAAAATACTGAAAGGAAAGTGGGTTTGCCTTCATATTTGAGCCAGAACAACTCAGTTCAGCATGGAAATATCATTGCAACAGCTTTTATTTAGCCAGAAATCAAGACTGTAAGTTTTTATGTGCTTAAAAGCATTTTCAGGCCAAATAAGCTGATTTCTGCCAATTGCAGCAAAATACTGAAAGGAAAGTGGGTTTGCCTTCATATTTGAGCCAGAACAATTCGGTTCAGCATGGAAATATCATTGCAACAGCTTTTATTTAGCCAGAAATCAAGAGTGTAAGTTTTTATGTGCTTAATAGCATTTTCAGGCCAAATATGCTGATTTCTGCCAATTGCAGCAAAACACTGAAAGGAAAGTGGGTTTGCCTTCATATTTGAGCCAGAACAACTCAGTTCAGCATGGAAATATCATTGCAACAGCTTTTATTTAGCCAGAAATCAAGAGTGTACGTTTTTATGCGCTTAAAAGCATTTTCAGGCCGAATGAGCAAATATGCTTGTTTCTGCCAATTGCAGCAAAATACTGAAAGGAAAGTGGGTTTGCCTTCATATTTGAGCCAGAACAACTCAGTTCAGCATGGAAATATCATTGCAACAGCTTTTATTTAGCCAGAAATAAAGATTGTAAGTTTTTATGCGCTTAAAAGCATTTTCAGGCCGAATGAGCAAATATGCTTGTTTCTGCCAAATGCAGCAAAATACTGAAAGGAAAGTGGGTTTGCCTTCATATTTGACCCAGAACAACTCAGTTCAGCATGGAAATATCATTGCAACAGCTTTTATTTAGCCAGAAATCAAGACTGTACGTTTTTATGCGCTTAAAAGCATTTTCAGGCTGAATGAGCAAATATGCTTGTTTCTGCCAATTGCAGCAATATACTGAAAGGAAAGTGGGTTTGCCTTCATATTTGAGCCAAAACAACTCAGTTCAGCATGGAAATATCATTGCAACAGCTTTTATTTAGCCAGAAATCAAGAGTGTAAGTTTTTATGCGCTTAAAAGCATTTTCAGGCCGAATGAGCAAATATGCTTGTTTCTGCCAATTGCAGCAAAAGACTGAAAGGAAAGTGGGTTTGCCTTCATATTTGACACAGAACAACTCAGTTCAGCATGGAAATATCATTGCAACAGCTTTTATTTAGCCAGAAATCAAGAGTGTAAGTTTTTATGCGCTTAAAAGCATTTTCAGGCCGAATGAGCAAATATGCTTGTTTCTGCCAATTGCAGCAAAATACTGAAAGGAAAGTGGGTTTGCCTTCATATTTGAGCCAGAACAACTCAGTTCAGCATGGAAATATCATTGCAACAGCTTTTATTTAGCCAGAAATCAAGAGTGTAAGTTTTTATGCGCTTAATAGCATTTTCAGGCCGAATGAGCAAATATGCTTGTTTCTGCCAATTGCAGCAAAATACTGAAAGGAAAGTGGGTTTGCCTTCATATTTGAGCCAGAACAACTCAGTTCAGCATGGAAATATCATTGCAACAGCTTTTATTTAGCCAGAAATCAAGACTGTAAGTTTTTATGTGCTTAAAAGCATTTTCACGCCAAATAAGTTGATTTCTGCCAATTGCAGCAAAATACTGAAAGGAAAGTGGGTTTGCCTTCATATTTGAGCCAGAACAACTCAGTTCAGCATGGAAATATCATTGCAACAGCTTTTATTTAGCCAGAAATCAAGAGTGTAAGTTTTTATGCGCTTAAAAGCATTTTCAGGCCGAATGAGCAAATATGCTTGTTTCTGCCAATTGCAGCAAAATACTGAAAGGAAAGTGGGTTTGCCTTCATATTTGAGACAGAACAACTCAGTTCAGCATGGAAATATCATTGCAACAGCTTTTATTTAGCCAGAAATCAAGAGTGTAAGTTTTTATGCGCTTAAAAGCATTTTCAGGCCGAATGAGCAAATATGCTTGTTTCTGCCAATTGCAGCAAAATACTGAAAGGAAAGTAGGTTTGCCTTCATATTTGAGCCAGAACAACTCAGTTCAGCGTGGAAATATCATTGCAACAGCTTTTATTTAGCCAGAAATCAAGAGTGTAAGTTTTTATGCGCTTAAAAGCATTTTCAGGCCGAATGAGCAAATATGCTTGTTTCTGCCAATTGCAGCAAAATACTGAAAGGAAAGTGGGTTTGCCTTCATATTTGAGCCAGAACAACTCAGTTCAGCATGGAAATATCATTGCAACAGCTTTTATTTAGCCAGAAATCAAGAGTGTAAGTTTTTATGCGCTTAAAAGCATTTTCAGGCCGAATGAGCAAATATGCTTGTTTCTGCCAATTGCAGCAAAATACTGAAAGGAAAGTGGGTTTGCCTTCATATTTGAGCTAGAACAACTCAGTTCAGCATGGAAATATCATTGCAACAGCTTTTATTTAGCCAGAAATCAAGAGTGTAAGTTTTTATGCGCTTAAAAGCATTATCAGGCCAAATAAGCTGATTTCTGCCAATTGCAGCAAAATACTGAAAGGAAAGTGGGTTTGCCTTCATATTTGAGCCAGAACAACTCAGTTCAGCATGGAAATATCATTGCAACAGCTTTTATTTAGCCAGAAATCAAGAGTGTAAGTTTTTATGCGCTTAAAAGCATTTTCAGGCCGAATGAGCAAATATGCTTGTTTCTGCCAATTGCAGCAAAATACTGAAAGGAAAGTGGGTTTGCCTTCATATTTGAGACAGAACAACTCAGTTCAGCATGGAAATATCATTGCAACAGCTTTTATTTAGCCAGAAATCAAGAGTGTAAGTTTTTATGCGCTTAAAAGCATTTTCAGGCCGAATGAGCAAATATGCTTGTTTCTGCCAATTGCAGCAAAATACTGAAAGGAAAGTAGGTTTGCCTTCATATTTGAGCCAGAACAACTCAGTTCAGCGTGGAAATATCATTGCAACAGCTTTTATTTAGCCAGAAATCAAGAGTGTAAGTTTTTATGCGCTTAAAAGCATTTTCAGGCCGAATGAGCAAATATGCTTGTTTCTGCCAATTGCAGCAAAATACTGAAAGGAAAGTGGGTTTGCCTTCATATTTGAGCCAGAACAACTCAGTTCAGCATGGAAATATCATTGCAACAGCTTTTATTTAGCCAGAAATCAAGAGTGTAAGTTTTTATGCGCTTAAAAGCATTTTCAGGCCGAATGAGCAAATATGCTTGTTTCTGCCAATTGCAGCAAAATACTGAAAGGAAAGTGGGTTTGCCTTCATATTTGAGCTAGAACAACTCAGTTCAGCATGGAAATATCATTGCAACAGCTTTTATTTAGCCAGAAATCAAGAGTGTAAGTTTTTATGCGCTTAAAAGCATTATCAGGCCAAATAAGCTGATTTCTGCCAATTGCAGCAAAATACTGAAAGGAAAGTGGGTTTGCCTTCATATTTGAGCCAGAACAACTCAGTTCAGCATGGAAATATCATTGCAACAGCTTTTATTTAGCCAGAAATCAAGAGTGTAAGTTTTTATGTGCTTAAAAGCATTTTCAGGCCGAATGAGCATATATGCTTGTTTCTGCCAATTGCAGCAAAATACTGAAAGGAAAGTGGGTTTGCCTTCATATTTGAGCCAGAACAACTCAGTTCAGCATGGAAATATCATTGCAACAGCTTTTATTTAGCCAGAAATCAAGAGTGTAAGTTTTTATGCGCTTAAAAGCATTTTCAGGTCGAATGAGCAAATATGCTTGTTTCTGCCAATTGCAGCAAAATACTGAAAGGAAAGTGGGTTTGCCTTCATATTTGAGCCAGAACAACTCAGTTCAGCATGGAAATATTATTGCAACAGCTTTTATTTAGCCAGAAATCAAGAGTGTAAGTTTTTATGTGCTTAAAAGCATTTTCAGGCCAAATAAGCTGATTTCTGCCAATTGCAGCAAAATACTGAAAGGAAAGTGGGTTTGCCTTCATATTTGAGCCAGAACAACTCAGTTCAGCATGGAAATATCATTGCAACAGCTTTTATTTAGCCAGAAATAAAGATTGTAAGTTTTTATGCGCTTAAAAGCATTTTCAGGCCGAATGAGCAAATATGCTTGTTTCTGCCAAATGCAGCAAAATACTGAAAGGAAAGTGGGTTTGCCTTCATATTTGAGCCAGAACAACTCAGTTCAGCATGGAAATATCATTGCAACAGCTTTTATTTAGCCAGAAATCAAGACTGTAAGTTTTTATGTGCTTAAAAGCATTTTCAGGCCAAATAAGCTGATTTCTGCCAATTGCAGCAAAATACTGAAAGGAAAGTGGGTTTGCCTTCATATTTGAGCCAGAACAATTCGGTTCAGCATGGAAATATCATTGCAACAGCTTTTATTTAGCCAGAAATCAAGAGTGTAAGTTTTTATGTGCTTAATAGCATTTTCAGGCCAAATATGCTGATTTCTGCCAATTGCAGCAAAATACTGAAAGGAAAGTGGGTTTGCCTTCATATTTGAGCCAGAACAACTCAGTTCAGCATGGAAATATCATTGCAACAGCTTTTATTTAGCCAGAAATCAAGAGTGTACGTTTTTATGCGCTTAAAAGCATTTTCAGGCCGAATGAGCAAATATGCTTGTTTCTGCCAATTGCAGCAAAATACTGAAAGGAAAGTGGGTTTGCCTTCATATTTGAGCCAGAACAACTCAGTTCAGCATGGAAATATCATTGCAACAGCTTTTATTTAGCCAGAAATCAAGAGTGTAAGTTTTTATGCGCTTAATAGCATTTTCAGGCCGAATGAGCAAATATGCTTGTTTCTGCCAATTGCAGCAAAATACTGAAAGGAAAGTGGGTTTGCCTTCATATTTGAGCCAGAACAACTCAGTTCAGCATGGAAATATCATTGCAACAGCTTTTATTTAGCCAGAAATCAAGACTGTAAGTTTTTATGTGCTTAAAAGCATTTTCACGCCAAATAAGTTGATTTCTGCCAATTGCAGCAAAATACTGAAAGGAAAGTGGGTTTGCCTTCATATTTGAGCCAGAACAACTCAGTTCAGCATGGAAATATCATTGCAACAGCTTTTATTTAGCCAGAAATCAAGAGTGTAAGTTTTTATGCGCTTAAAAGCATTTTCAGGCCGAATGAGCAAATATGCTTGTTTCTGCCAATTGCAGCAAAATACTGAAAGGAAAGTGGGTTTGCCTTCATATTTGAGACAGAACAACTCAGTTCAGCATGGAAATATCATTGCAACAGCTTTTATTTAGCCAGAAATCAAGAGTGTAAGTTTTTATGCGCTTAAAAGCATTTTCAGGCCGAATGAGCAAATATGCTTGTTTCTGCCAATTGCAGCAAAATACTGAAAGGAAAGTAGGTTTGCCTTCATATTTGAGCCAGAACAACTCAGTTCAGCGTGGAAATATCATTGCAACAGCTTTTATTTAGCCAGAAATCAAGAGTGTAAGTTTTTATGCGCTTAAAAGCATTTTCAGGCCGAATGAGCAAATATGCTTGTTTCTGCCAATTGCAGCAAAATACTGAAAGGAAAGTGGGTTTGCCTTCATATTTGAGCCAGAACAACTCAGTTCAGCATGGAAATATCATTGCAACAGCTTTTATTTAGCCAGAAATCAAGAGTGTAAGTTTTTATGCGCTTAAAAGCATTTTCAGGCCGAATGAGCAAATATGCTTGTTTCTGCCAATTGCAGCAAAATACTGAAAGGAAAGTGGGTTTGCCTTCATATTTGAGCTAGAACAACTCAGTTCAGCATGGAAATATCATTGCAACAGCTTTTATTTAGCCAGAAATCAAGAGTGTAAGTTTTTATGCGCTTAAAAGCATTATCAGGCCAAATAAGCTGATTTCTGCCAATTGCAGCAAAATACTGAAAGGAAAGTGGGTTTGCCTTCATATTTGAGCCAGAACAACTCAGTTCAGCATGGAAATATCATTGCAACAGCTTTTATTTAGCCAGAAATCAAGAGTGTAAGTTTTTATGCGCTTAAAAGCATTTTCAGGCCGAATGAGCAAATATGCTTGTTTCTGCCAATTGCAGCAAAATACTGAAAGGAAAGTGGGTTTGCCTTCATATTTGAGACAGAACAACTCAGTTCAGCATGGAAATATCATTGCAACAGCTTTTATTTAGCCAGAAATCAAGAGTGTAAGTTTTTATGCGCTTAAAAGCATTTTCAGGCCGAATGAGCAAATATGCTTGTTTCTGCCAATTGCAGCAAAATACTGAAAGGAAAGTAGGTTTGCCTTCATATTTGAGCCAGAACAACTCAGTTCAGCGTGGAAATATCATTGCAACAGCTTTTATTTAGCCAGAAATCAAGAGTGTAAGTTTTTATGCGCTTAAAAGCATTTTCAGGCCGAATGAGCTGATTTCTGCCAAATGCAGCAAAATACTGAAGGGAAAGTGGGTTTGCCTTCTTAGTTGACCCAGAACAACTCAGTTCAATATGGAAATATCATTGCAACAGCTTTTATTTAGCCAGAAATCAAGAGTGTAAGTTTTATGCGCTTAAAAGCATTTTCAGGCCGAATGAGCTGATTTCTGCCAAATGCAGCAAAATACTGAAAGGAAAGTGGGTTTGCCTTCATAGTTGAGCCAGAACAACTCAGTTCAGCATGGAAATATCATTGCAACAGCTTTTATTTAGCCAGAAATCAAGAGTGTAAGTTTTTATGCGCTTAAAAGCATTTTCAGGCCGAATGAGCAAATATGCTTGTTTCTGCCAATTGCAGCAAAATACTGAAAGGAAAGTAGGTTTGCCTTCATATTTGAGCCAGAACAACTCAGTTCAGCGTGGAAATATCATTGCAACAGCTTTTATTTAGCCAGAAATCAAGAGTGTAAGTTTTTATGCGCTTAAAAGCATTTTCAGGCCGAATGAGCAAATATGCTTGTTTCTGCCAATTGCAGCAAAATACTGAAAGGAAAGTGGGTTTGCCTTCATATTTGAGCCAGAACAACTCAGTTCAGCATGGAAATATCATTGCAACAGCTTTTATTTAGCCAGAAATCAAGAGTGTAAGTTTTTATGCGCTTAAAAGCATTTTCAGGCCGAATGAGCAAATATGCTTGTTTCTGCCAATTGCAGCAAAATACTGAAAGGAAAGTGGGTTTGCCTTCATATTTGAGCTAGAACAACTCAGTTCAGCATGGAAATATCATTGCAACAGCTTTTATTTAGCCAGAAATCAAGAGTGTAAGTTTTTATGCGCTTAAAAGCATTATCAGGCCAAATAAGCTGATTTCTGCCAATTGCAGCAAAATACTGAAAGGAAAGTGGGTTTGCCTTCATATTTGAGCCAGAACAACTCAGTTCAGCATGGAAATATCATTGCAACAGCTTTTATTTAGCCAGAAATCAAGAGTGTAAGTTTTTATGCGCTTAAAAGCATTTTCAGGCCGAATGAGCATATATGCTTGTTTCTGCCAATTGCAGCAAAATACTGAAAGGAAAGTGGGTTTGCCTTCATATTTGAGCCAGAACAACTCAGTTCAGCATGGAAATATCATTGCAACAGCTTTTATTTAGCCAGAAATCAAGAGTGTAAGTTTTTATGCGCTTAAAAGCATTTTCAGGTCGAATGAGCAAATATGCTTGTTTCTGCCAATTGCAGCAAAATACTGAAAGGAAAGTGGGTTTGCCTTCATATTTGAGCCAGAACAACTCAGTTCAGCATGGAAATATTATTGCAACAGCTTTTATTTAGCCAGAAATCAAGAGTGTAAGTTTTTATGTGCTTAAAAGCATTTTCAGGCCAAATAAGCTGATTTCTGCCAATTGCAGCAAAATACTGAAAGGAAAGTGGGTTTGCCTTCATATTTGAGCCAGAACAACTCAGTTCAGCATGGAAATATCATTGCAACAGCTTTTATTTAGCCAGAAATCAAGAGTGTACGTTTTTATGCGCTTAAAAGCATTTTCAGGCCGAATGAGCAAATATGCTTGTTTCTGCCAATTGCAGCAAAATACTGAAAGGAAAGTGGGTTTGCCTTCATATTTGAGCCAGAACAACTCAGTTCAGCATGGAAATATCATTGCAACAGCTTTTATTTAGCCAGAAATCAAGACTGTAAGTTTTTATGTGCTTAAAAGCATTTTCAGGCCAAATAAGCTGATTTCTGCCAATTGCAGCAAAATACTGAAAGGAAAGTGGGTTTGCCTTCATATTTGAGCCAGAACAATTCGGTTCAGCATGGAAATATCATTGCAACAGCTTTTATTTAGCCAGAAATCAAGAGTGTAAGTTTTTATGTGCTTAATAGCATTTTCAGGCCAAATATGCTGATTTCTGCCAATTGCAGCAAAATACTGAAAGGAAAGTGGGTTTGCCTTCATATTTGAGCCAGAACAACTCAGTTCAGCATGGAAATATCATTGCAACAGCTTTTATTTAGCCAGAAATCAAGAGTGTACGTTTTTATGCGCTTAAAAGCATTTTCAGGCCGAATGAGCAAATATGCTTGTTTCTGCCAATTGCAGCAAAATACTGAAAGGAAAGTGGGTTTGCCTTCATATTTGAGCCAGAACAACTCAGTTCAGCATGGAAATATCATTGCAACAGCTTTTATTTAGCCAGAAATAAAGATTGTAAGTTTTTATGCGCTTAAAAGCATTTTCAGGCCGAATGAGCAAATATGCTTGTTTCTGCCAAATGCAGCAAAATACTGAAAGGAAAGTGGGTTTGCCTTCATATTTGACCCAGAACAACTCAGTTCAGCATGGAAATATCATTGCAACAGCTTTTATTTAGCCAGAAATCAAGACTGTACGTTTTTATGCGCTTAAAAGCATTTTCAGGCTGAATGAGCAAATATGCTTGTTTCTGCCAATTGCAGCAATATACTGAAAGGAAAGTGGGTTTGCCTTCATATTTGAGCCAAAACAACTCAGTTCAGCATGGAAATATCATTGCAACAGCTTTTATTTAGCCAGAAATCAAGAGTGTAAGTTTTTATGCGCTTAAAAGCATTTTCAGGCCGAATGAGCAAATATGCTTGTTTCTGCCAATTGCAGCAAAAGACTGAAAGGAAAGTGGGTTTGCCTTCATATTTGACACAGAACAACTCAGTTCAGCATGGAAATATCATTGCAACAGCTTTTTATTTAGCCAGAAATCAAGAGTGTAAGTTTTTATGCGCTTAAAAGTATTTTCAGGCCACATAAGCTGATTTCGGCCAATTGCAGCAAAATAATGAAAGGAAAGTGGGTTTGCCTTCATATTTGAGCTAGAACAACTCAGTTCAGCATGGAAATATCATTGCAACAGCTTTTATTTAGCCAGAAATCAAGAGTGTACGTTTTTTTGCGCTTAAAAGCATTTTCAGGCCGAATGAGCTGATTTATGCCAATTGCAGCAAAATACTGAAAGGAAAGTGGGTTTTCCTTCATATTTGAACCAGAACTACTGAATTCAGCATGGAAATATCATTCCAACAGCTTTTATTTAGCCAGAAATCAAGAGTGTAAGTTTTTATGCGCTGAAAAGCATTTTCAGGCCGAATGAGCAAATATGCTTGTTTCTGCCAATTGCAGCAAAATACTGAAAGGAAAGTGGGTTTGCCTTCATATTTGAGCCAGAACAACTCAGTTCAGCATGGAAATATCATTGCAACAGCTTTTATTTAGCCAGAAATAAAGATTGTAAGTTTTTATGCGCTAAAAAGCATTTACAGGCCGAATAAGCTGATTTCTGCCAATTGCAGCAAAATACTGAAAGGAAAGTGGGTTTGCCTTCATATTTGACCCAGAACAACTCAGTTCATCATGGAAATATCATTGCAACAGTTTTTTTTAACCAGAAATCAAGAGTGTACGTTTTTACGCGTTTAAAAGCATTTTCAGGCCGGATGAGCAAATATGCTTGTTTCTGCCAATTGCAGCAAAATACTGAAAGGAAAGTGTGTTTGCCTTCATATTTGAGCCAAAACAACTCAGTTCAGCATGGAAATATCATTGCAACAGCTTTCATTAAGCCAGAAATCAAGAGTGTAAGTTTTTATGCGCTTAAAAGCATTTTCAAGCCGAATGAGCAAATATGCTTGTTTTTGCCAATTGCAGCAAAATACTGAAAGGAAAGTGGGTTTGTCTTCATATTTTCCCCAGAACAACTCAGTTCAGCATGGAAATATCATTGCAACAGCTTTTATTTAGCCAGAAATCAAGAGTGTACGTTTTTATGCGCTTAAAAGCATTTACAGGCCGAATAAGCTGATTTCTGCCAATTTCAGCAAAATACTGAAAGGAAAGTGGGTTTGCCTTCATATTTGACCCAGAACAACTCAGTTCAGCATGGAAATATCATTGCAACAGCATTTATTTAGCCAGAAATCAAGAGTGTAAGTTTTTATGCGCTTAAAAGCATTTTCAGGCCGAATGAGCTGATTTCTGCCAATTGCAGCAAAATACTGAAAGGAAAATGGGTTTTCCTTCATATTTGAACCAGAACTACTGAATTCAACATGGAAATATCATTCCAACAGTTTTTATTTAGCCAGAAATCAAGAGTGTAAGTTTTTATGCGCTTAAAAGCATTTTCAGGCCGAAGGAGCTGATTTCTGCCAATTGCAGCAAAATTATAAAAGGAAAGTGGGTTTGCCTTCATATTTGACCCAGAACAACTCAGTTCAGAATGGAAATATCATTGCAACAGCTTTTATTTAGCCAGAAATCAAGAGTGTACGTTTTTATGCGCTTAAAATCATTTTCAGGCCGAATGAGCAAATATGCTTGTTTCTGCCAATTGCAGCAAAATACTGAAAGGAAAGTGGGTTTGTCTTCATATTTGAGCCAAAACAACTCAGTTTAGCATGGAAATATCATTGCAACAGCTTTTATTTAGCCAGAAATCAAGAGTGTAAGTTTTTATGCGCTTAAAAGCATTTTTCAGGCCGAATGAGCAAATATGCTTGTTTATGCCAATTGCAGCAAAAGACTGAAAGGAAAGTGGGTTTGCCTTCACATTTGACACAGAACAACTCAGTTCAGCATGGAAATATCATTGCAACAGCTTTTTATTTAGCCAGAAATCAAGAGTGTAAGTTTTTATGCGCTTAAAAGTATTTTCAGTCCACATAAGCTGATTTCTGCCAATTGCAGCAAAATACTGAAAGGAAAGTGGGTTTGCCTTCATATTTGACCCAGAACAACTCAGTTCAGCATGGAAATATCATTGCAACAGCATTTATTTAGCCAGAAATCAAGAGTGTACGTTTTTTTGCGCTTAAAAGCATTTTCAGGCCGAATGAGCTGATTTATGCCAATTGCAGCAAAATACTGAAAGGAAAGTGGGTTTTCCTTCATATTTGAACCAGAACTACTGAATTCAGCATGGAAATATCATTCCAACAGCTTTTATTTAGCCAGAAATCAAGAGTGTATGTTTTTATGCGCTTAAAAGTATTTCCAGGCTGAATGAGCAAATATGCTTGTTTCTGCCAATTGCAGCAAAATACTGAAAGGAAAGTGGGTCTGCCTTCATATTTGAGCCAGAACAACTCAGTTCAGCATGGAAATATCATTGCAACAGCTTTTATTTAGCCAGAAATCAAGAGTGTAAGTTTTTATGCGCTTAAAAACATTTTCAGGCCGAATGAGCAAATATGCTTGTTTCTGCCAATTGCAGCAAAATACTGAAAGGAAAGTGGGTTTGCCTTCATATTTGAGCCAGAACAACTCAGTTCAGCATGGAAATATCATTGCAACAGCTTTTATTTAGCCAGAAATCAAGACTGTAAGTTTTTATGCGCTTAAAAGCATTTACAGGCCGAATAATCTGATTTCTGCCAATTGCAGCAAAATACTGAAAGGAAAGTGGGTTTGCCTTCATATTTGACCCAGAACAACTCAGTTCAGCATGGAAATATCATTGCAACTGTTTTTTTTAGCCAGAAATCAAGAGTGTAAGTTTTTATGCGCTTAAAAGCTTTTTCAGGCCGAATGAGCAAATATGCTTGTTTCTGCCAATTGCAGCAAAATACTGAAAGGAAAGTGGGTTTGCCTTCATATTTGAGCCAAAACAACTCAGTTCAGCATGGAAATATCATTGCAACAGCTTTTATTTAGCCAGAAATCAAGACTGTAAGTTTTTATGTGCTTAAAAGCATTTTCAGGCCAAATAAGTTGATTTCTGCCAATTGCAGCAAAATACTGAAAGGAAAGTGGGTTTGCCTTCAAATTTGAGCCAGAACAACTCAGTTCAGCATGGAAATATCATTGCAACAGCTTTTATTTAGCCAGAAATCAAGAGTGTAAGTTTTTATGCGCTTAAAAGCATTTTCAGGCCGAATGAGCAAATATGCTTGTTTCTGCCAATTGCAGCAGAATACTGAAAGGAAAGTGGGTTTGCCTTCATATTTGAGCCAGAACAACTCAGTTCAGCATGGAAATATCATTGCAACAGCTTTTATTTAGCCAGAAATCAAGACTGTAAGTTTTTATGTGCTTAAAAGCATTTTCAGGCCAAATAAGCTGATTTCTGCCAATTGCAGCAAAATACTGAAAGGAAAGTGGGTTTGCCTTCATATTTGAGCCAGAACAACTCAGTTCAGCATGGAAATATCATTGCAACAGCTTTTATTTAGCCAGAAATCAAGAGTGTAAGTTTTTATGCGCTTAAAAGCATTTTCAGGCCGAATGAGCAAATATGCTTGTTTCTGCCAATTGCAGCAAAATACTGAAAGGAAAGTGAGTTTGCCTTCATATTTGAGCCAGAACAACTCAGTTCAGCATGGAAATATCATTGCAACAGCTTTTATTTAGCCAGAAATCAAGACTGTAAGTTTTTATGTGCTTAAAAGCATTTTCAGGCCAAATAAGCTGATTTCTGCCAATTGCAGCAAAATACTGAAAGGAAAGTGGATTTGCCTTCATATTTGAGCCAAAACAACTCAGTTCAGCATGGAAATATCATTGCAACAGTTTTTATTTAGCCACAAATCAAGAGTGTAAGTTTTTATGCGCTTAAAAGCATTTTCAGGCCGAATGAGCAAATATGCTTGTTTCTGCCAATTGCTGCAAAATACTGAAAGGAAAGTAGGTTTGCCTTCATATTTGAGCCAAAACAACTCAGTTCAGCATGGAAATATCATTGCAACAGCTTTTATTTAGCCAGAAATCAAGAGTGTAAGTTTTTATGCGCTTAAAAGCATTTTCAGGCCGAATGAGCAAATATGCTTGTTTCTGCCAAATGCAGCAAAATACTGAAAGGAAAGTGGGTTTGCCTTCATATTTGACCCAGAACAACTCAGTTCAGCATGGAAATATCATTGCAACAGCTTTTATTTAGCCAGAAATAAAGACTGTACGTTTTTATGCGCTTAAAAGCATTTTCAGGCTGAATGAGCAAATATGCTTGTTTCTGCCAATTGCAGCAAAATACTGAAAGGAAAGTGGGTTTGCCTTCATATTTGACCCAGAACAACTCAGTTCAGCATGGAAATATCATTGCAGTAGATTTTATTTAGCCAGAAATCAAGAGTGTACGTTTTTATGCGCTTAAAAGCATTTCCAGGCCGAATGAGCAAATATGCTTGTTTCTGCCAATTGCAGCAAAATACTGAAAGGAAAGTGGGTCTGCCTTCATATTTGAGCCAGAACAACTCAGTTCAGCATGGAAATATCATTGCAACAGCTTTTATTTAGCCAGAAATCAATACTTTAAGTTTTTTTGCGCTTAAAAGCATTTTCAGGTCAAATAAGCTGATTTCTGACAATTGCAAAAAAATACTGAAAGGAAAGTGGGTTTGCCTTCATATTTGACACAGAACAACTCAGTTCAGCATGGAAATATCATTGCAACAGCTTTTATTTAGCCAGAAATCAAGACTGTAAGTTTTTATGTGCTTAAAAGCATTTTCAGGCCAAATAAGATGATTTCTGACAATTGCAAAAAAATACTGAAAGGAAAGTGGGTTTGCCTTCATATTTGACACAGAACAACTCAGTTCAGCATGGAAATATCATTGCAACAGCTTTTATTTAGCCAGAAATCAAGACTGTAAGTTTTTATGCGCTTAAAAGCATTTTCAGGCCGAATGAGCATATATGCTTGTTTCTGCCAATTGCAGCAAAATACTGAAAGGAAAGTGGGTTTGCCTTCATATTTGAGCCAGAACAACTCAGTTCAGCATGGAAATATCATTGCAACAGCTTTTATTTAGCCAGAAATCAAGAGTGTAAGTTTTTATGCGCTTAAAAGCATTTTCAGGTCGAATGAGCAAATATGCTTGTTTCTGCCAATTGCAGCAAAATACTGAAAGGAAAGTGGGTTTGCCTTCATATTTGAGCCAGAACAACTCAGTTCAGCATGGAAATATTATTGCAACAGCTTTTATTTAGCCAGAAATCAAGAGTGTAAGTTTTTATGTGCTTAAAAGCATTTTCAGGCCAAATAAGCTGATTTCTGCCAATTGCAGCAAAATACTGAAAGGAAAGTGGGTTTGCCTTCATATTTGAGCCAGAACAACTCAGTTCAGCATGGAAATATCATTGCAACAGCTTTTATTTAGCCAGAAATAAAGATTGTAAGTTTTTATGCGCTTAAAAGCATTTTCAGGCCGAATGAGCAAATATGCTTGTTTCTGCCAAATGCAGCAAAATACTGAAAGGAAAGTGGGTTTGCCTTCATATTTGAGCCAGAACAACTCAGTTCAGCATGGAAATATCATTGCAACAGCTTTTATTTAGCCAGAAATCAAGACTGTAAGTTTTTATGTGCTTAAAAGCATTTTCAGGCCAAATAAGCTGATTTCTGCCAATTGCAGCAAAATACTGAAAGGAAAGTGGGTTTGCCTTCATATTTGAGCCAGAACAATTCGGTTCAGCATGGAAATATCATTGCAACAGCTTTTATTTAGCCAGAAATCAAGAGTGTAAGTTTTTATGTGCTTAATAGCATTTTCAGGCCAAATATGCTGATTTCTGCCAATTGCAGCAAAATACTGAAAGGAAAGTGGGTTTGCCTTCATATTTGAGCCAGAACAACTCAGTTCAGCATGGAAATATCATTGCAACAGCTTTTATTTAGCCAGAAATCAAGACTGTAAGTTTTTATGTGCTTAAAAGCATTTTCAGGCCAAATAAGCTGATTTCTGCCAATTGCAGCAAAATACTGAAAGGAAAGTGGGTTTGCCTTCATATTTGAGCCAGAACAACTCAGTTCAGCATGGAAATATCATTGCAACAGCTTTTATTTAGCCAGGAATCAAGACTGTAAGTTTTTATGCGCTTAAAAGCATTTTCAGGCCGAATGAGCAAATATGCTTGTTTCTGCCAATTGCAGCAAAATACTGAAAGGAAAGTGGGTTTGTCTTCATATTTGAGCCAAAACAACTCAGTTTAGCATGGAAATATCATTGCAACAGCTTTTATTTAGCCAGAAATCAAGAGTGTAAGTTTTTATGCGCTTAAAAGCATTTTTCAGGCCGAATGAGCAAATATGCTTGTTTATGCCAATTGCAGCAAAAGACTGAAAGGAAAGTGGGTTTGCCTTCACATTTGACACAGAACAACTCAGTTCAGCATGGAAATATCATTGCAACAGCTTTTTATTTAGCCAGAAATCAAGAGTGTAAGTTTTTATGCGCTTAAAAGTATTTTCAGTCCACATAAGCTGATTTCTGCCAATTGCAGCAAAATACTGAAAGGAAAGTGGGTTTGCCTTCATATTTGACCCAGAACAACTCAGTTCAGCATGGAAATATCATTGCAACAGCATTTATTTAGCCAGAAATCAAGAGTGTACGTTTTTTTGCGCTTAAAAGCATTTTCAGGCCGAATGAGCTGATTTATGCCAATTGCAGCAAAATACTGAAAGGAAAGTGGGTTTTCCTTCATATTTGAACCAGAACTACTGAATTCAGCATGGAAATATCATTCCAACAGCTTTTATTTAGCCAGAAATCAAGAGTGTATGTTTTTATGCGCTTAAAAGTATTTCCAGGCTGAATGAGCAAATATGCTTGTTTCTGCCAATTGCAGCAAAATACTGAAAGGAAAGTGGGTCTGCCTTCATATTTGAGCCAGAACAACTCAGTTCAGCATGGAAATATCATTGCAACAGCTTTTATTTAGCCAGAAATCAAGAGTGTAAGTTTTTATGCGCTTAAAAGCATTTTCAGGCCGAATGAGCAAATATGCTTGTTTCTGCCAATTGCAGCAGAATACTGAAAGGAAAGTGGGTTTGCCTTCATATTTGAGCCAGAACAACTCAGTTCAGCATGGAAATATCATTGCAACAGCTTTTATTTAGCCAGAAATCAAGACTGTAAGTTTTTATGTGCTTAAAAGCATTTTCAGGCCAAATAAGCTGATTTCTGCCAATTGCAGCAAAATACTGAAAGGAAAGTGGGTTTGCCTTCATATTTGAGCCAGAACAACTCAGTTCAGCATGGAAATATCATTGCAACAGCTTTTATTTAGCCAGAAATCAAGAGTGTAAGTTTTTATGCGCTTAAAAGCATTTTCAGGCCGAATGAGCAAATATGCTTGTTTCTGCCAATTGCAGCAAAATACTGAAAGGAAAGTGAGTTTGCCTTCATATTTGAGCCAGAACAACTCAGTTCAGCATGGAAATATCATTGCAACAGCTTTTATTTAGCCAGAAATCAAGACTGTAAGTTTTTATGTGCTTAAAAGCATTTTCAGGCCAAATAAGCTGATTTCTGCCAATTGCAGCAAAATACTGAAAGGAAAGTGGATTTGCCTTCATATTTGAGCCAAAACAACTCAGTTCAGCATGGAAATATCATTGCAACAGTTTTTATTTAGCCACAAATCAAGAGTGTAAGTTTTTATGCGCTTAAAAGCATTTTCAGGCCGAATGAGCAAATATGCTTGTTTCTGCCAATTGCTGCAAAATACTGAAAGGAAAGTAGGTTTGCCTTCATATTTGAGCCAAAACAACTCAGTTCAGCATGGAAATATCATTGCAACAGCTTTTATTTAGCCAGAAATCAAGAGTGTAAGTTTTTATGCGCTTAAAAGCATTTTCAGGCCGAATGAGCAAATATGCTTGTTTCTGCCAAATGCAGCAAAATACTGAAAGGAAAGTGGGTTTGCCTTCATATTTGACCCAGAACAACTCAGTTCAGCATGGAAATATCATTGCAACAGCTTTTATTTAGCCAGAAATAAAGACTGTACGTTTTTATGCGCTTAAAAGCATTTTCAGGCTGAATGAGCAAATATGCTTGTTTCTGCCAATTGCAGCAAAATACTGAAAGGAAAGTGGGTTTGCCTTCATATTTGACCCAGAACAACTCAGTTCAGCATGGAAATATCATTGCAGTAGATTTTATTTAGCCAGAAATCAAGAGTGTACGTTTTTATGCGCTTAAAAGCATTTCCAGGCCGAATGAGCAAATATGCTTGTTTCTGCCAATTGCAGCAAAATACTGAAAGGAAAGTGGGTCTGCCTTCATATTTGAGCCAGAACAACTCAGTTCAGCATGGAAATATCATTGCAACAGCTTTTATTTAGCCAGAAATCAATACTTTAAGTTTTTTTGCGCTTAAAAGCATTTTCAGGTCAAATAAGCTGATTTCTGACAATTGCAAAAAAATACTGAAAGGAAAGTGGGTTTGCCTTCATATTTGACACAGAACAACTCAGTTCAGCATGGAAATATCATTGCAACAGCTTTTATTTAGCCAGAAATCAAGACTGTAAGTTTTTATGTGCTTAAAAGCATTTTCAGGCCAAATAAGATGATTTCTGACAATTGCAAAAAAATACTGAAAGGAAAGTGGGTTTGCCTTCATATTTGACACAGAACAACTCAGTTCAGCATGGAAATATCATTGCAACAGCTTTTATTTAGCCAGAAATCAAGACTGTAAGTTTTTATGCGCTTAAAAGCATTTTCAGGCCGAATGAGCATATATGCTTGTTTCTGCCAATTGCAGCAAAATACTGAAAGGAAAGTGGGTTTGCCTTCATATTTGAGCCAGAACAACTCAGTTCAGCATGGAAATATCATTGCAACAGCTTTTATTTAGCCAGAAATCAAGAGTGTAAGTTTTTATGCGCTTAAAAGCATTTTCAGGTCGAATGAGCAAATATGCTTGTTTCTGCCAATTGCAGCAAAATACTGAAAGGAAAGTGGGTTTGCCTTCATATTTGAGCCAGAACAACTCAGTTCAGCATGGAAATATTATTGCAACAGCTTTTATTTAGCCAGAAATCAAGAGTGTAAGTTTTTATGTGCTTAAAAGCATTTTCAGGCCAAATAAGCTGATTTCTGCCAATTGCAGCAAAATACTGAAAGGAAAGTGGGTTTGCCTTCATATTTGAGCCAGAACAACTCAGTTCAGCATGGAAATATCATTGCAACAGCTTTTATTTAGCCAGAAATAAAGATTGTAAGTTTTTATGCGCTTAAAAGCATTTTCAGGCCGAATGAGCAAATATGCTTGTTTCTGCCAAATGCAGCAAAATACTGAAAGGAAAGTGGGTTTGCCTTCATATTTGAGCCAGAACAACTCAGTTCAGCATGGAAATATCATTGCAACAGCTTTTATTTAGCCAGAAATCAAGACTGTAAGTTTTTATGTGCTTAAAAGCATTTTCAGGCCAAATAAGCTGATTTCTGCCAATTGCAGCAAAATACTGAAAGGAAAGTGGGTTTGCCTTCATATTTGAGCCAGAACAATTCGGTTCAGCATGGAAATATCATTGCAACAGCTTTTATTTAGCCAGAAATCAAGAGTGTAAGTTTTTATGTGCTTAATAGCATTTTCAGGCCAAATATGCTGATTTCTGCCAATTGCAGCAAAATACTGAAAGGAAAGTGGGTTTGCCTTCTTATTTGAGCCAGAACAACTCAGTTCAGCATGGAAATATCATTGCAACAGCTTTTATTTAGCCAGAAATCAAGAGTGTACGTTTTTATGCGCTTAAAAGCATTTTCAGGCCGAATGAGCAAATATGCTTGTTTCTGCCAATTGCAGCAAAATACTGAAAGGAAAGTGGGTTTGCCTTCATATTTGAGCCAGAACAACTCAGTTCAGCATGGAAATATCATTGCAACAGCTTTTATTTAGCCAGAAATAAAGATTGTAAGTTTTTATGCGCTTAAAAGCATTTTCAGGCCGAATGAGCAAATATGCTTGTTTCTGCCAAATGCAGCAAAATACTGAAAGGAAAGTGGGTTTGCCTTCATATTTGACCCAGAACAACTCAGTTCAGCATGGAAATATCATTGCAACAGCTTTTATTTAGCCAGAAATCAAGAGTGTAAGTTTTTATGCGCTTAAAAGCATTTTCAGGCCGAATGAGCAAATATGCTTGTTTCTGCCAATTGCAGCAAAAGACTGAAAGGAAAGTGGGTTTGCCTTCATATTTGACACAGAACAACTCAGTTCAGCATGGAAATATCATTGCAACAGCTTTTATTTAGCCAGAAATCAAGAGTGTAAGTTTTTATGCGCTTAAAAGCATTTTCAGGCCGAATGAGCAAATATGCTTGTTTCTGCCAATTGCAGCAAAATACTGAAAGGAAAGTGGGTTTGCCTTCATATTTGAGCCAGAACAACTCAGTTCAGCATGGAAATATCATTGCAACAGCTTTTATTTAGCCAGAAATCAAGAGTGTAAGTTTTTATGCGCTTAATAGCATTTTCAGGCCGAATGAGCAAATATGCTTGTTTCTGCCAATTGCAGCAAAATACTGAAAGGAAAGTGGGTTTGCCTTCATATTTGAGCCAGAACAACTCAGTTCAGCATGGAAATATCATTGCAACAGCTTTTATTTAGCCAGAAATCAAGAGTGTAAGTTTTTATGCGCTTAAAAGCATTTTCAGGCCGAATGAGCAAATATGCTTGTTTCTGCCAATTGCAGCAAAATACTGAAAGGAAAGTAGGTTTGCCTTCATATTTGAGCCAGAACAACTCAGTTCAGCGTGGAAATATCATTGCAACAGCTTTTATTTAGCCAGAAATCAAGAGTGTAAGTTTTTATGCGCTTAAAAGCATTTTCAGGCCGAATGAGCAAATATGCTTGTTTCTGCCAATTGCAGCAAAATACTGAAAGGAAAGTGGGTTTGCCTTCATATTTGAGCCAGAACAACTCAGTTCAGCATGGAAATATCATTGCAACAGCTTTTATTTAGCCAGAAATCAAGAGTGTAAGTTTTTATGCGCTTAAAAGCATTTTCAGGCCGAATGAGCAAATATGCTTGTTTCTGCCAATTGCAGCAAAATACTGAAAGGAAAGTGGGTTTGCCTTCATATTTGAGCTAGAACAACTCAGTTCAGCATGGAAATATCATTGCAACAGCTTTTATTTAGCCAGAAATCAAGAGTGTAAGTTTTTATGCGCTTAAAAGCATTATCAGGCCAAATAAGCTGATTTCTGCCAATTGCAGCAAAATACTGAAAGGAAAGTGGGTTTGCCTTCATATTTGAGCCAGAACAACTCAGTTCAGCATGGAAATATCATTGCAACAGCTTTTATTTAGCCAGAAATCAAGAGTGTAAGTTTTTATGCGCTTAAAAGCATTTTCAGGCCGAATGAGCATATATGCTTGTTTCTGCCAATTGCAGCAAAATACTGAAAGGAAAGTGGGTTTGCCTTCATATTTGAGCCAGAACAACTCAGTTCAGCATGGAAATATCATTGCAACAGCTTTTATTTAGCCAGAAATCAAGAGTGTAAGTTTTTATGCGCTTAAAAGCATTTTCAGGTCGAATGAGCAAATATGCTTGTTTCTGCCAATTGCAGCAAAATACTGAAAGGAAAGTGGGTTTGCCTTCATATTTGAGCCAGAACAACTCAGTTCAGCATGGAAATATTATTGCAACAGCTTTTATTTAGCCAGAAATCAAGAGTGTAAGTTTTTATGTGCTTAAAAGCATTTTCAGGCCAAATAAGCTGATTTCTGCCAATTGCAGCAAAATACTGAAAGGAAAGTGGGTTTGCCTTCATTTTTGAGCCAGAACAACTCAGTTCAGCATGGAAATATCATTGCAACAGCTTTTATTAAGCCAGAAATCAAGAGTGTACGTTTTTATGCGCTTAAAAGCATTTTCAGGCCGAATGAGCAAATATGCTTGTTTCTGCCAATTGCAGCAAAATACTGAAAGGAAAGTGGGTTTGCCTTCATATTTGAGCCAGAACAACTCAGTTCAGCATGGAAATATCATTGCAACAGCTTTTATTTAGCCAGAAATCAAGACTGTAAGTTTTTATGTGCTTAAAAGCATTTTCAGGCCAAATAAGCTGATTTCTGCCAATTGCAGCAAAATACTGAAAGGAAAGTGGGTTTGCCTTCATATTTGAGCCAGAACAATTCGGTTCAGCATGGAAATATCATTGCAACAGCTTTTATTTAGCCAGAAATCAAGAGTGTAAGTTTTTATGTGCTTAATAGCATTTTCAGGCCAAATATGCTGATTTCTGCCAATTGCAGCAAAATACTGAAAGGAAAGTGGGTTTGCCTTCATATTTGAGCCAGAACAACTCAGTTCAGCATGGAAATATCATTGCAACAGCTTTTATTTAGCCAGAAATCAAGAGTGTACGTTTTTATGCGCTTAAAAGCATTTTCAGGCCGAATGAGCAAATATGCTTGTTTCTGCCAATTGCAGCAAAATACTGAAAGGAAAGTGGGTTTGCCTTCATATTTGAGCCAGAACAACTCAGTTCAGCATGGAAATATCATTGCAACAGCTTTTATTTAGCCAGAAATAAAGATTGTAAGTTTTTATGCGCTTAAAAGCATTTTCAGGCCGAATGAGCAAATATGCTTGTTTCTGCCAAATGCAGCAAAATACTGAAAGGAAAGTGGGTTTGCCTTCATATTTGACCCAGAACAACTCAGTTCAGCATGGAAATATCATTGCAACAGCTTTTATTTAGCCAGAAATCAAGACTGTACGTTTTTATGCGCTTAAAAGCATTTTCAGGCTGAATGAGCAAATATGCTTGTTTCTGCCAATTGCAGCAATATACTGAAAGGAAAGTGGGTTTGCCTTCATATTTGAGCCAAAACAACTCAGTTCAGCATGGAAATATCATTGCAACAGCTTTTATTTAGCCAGAAATCAAGAGTGTAAGTTTTTATGCGCTTAAAAGCATTTTCAGGCCGAATGAGCAAATATGCTTGTTTCTGCCAATTGCAGCAAAAGACTGAAAGGAAAGTGGGTTTGCCTTCATATTTGACACAGAACAACTCAGTTCAGCATGGAAATATCATTGCAACAGCTTTTTATTTAGCCAGAAATCAAGAGTGTAAGTTTTTATGCGCTTAAAAGTATTTTCAGGCCACATAAGCTGATTTCGGCCAATTGCAGCAAAATAATGAAAGGAAAGTGGGTTTGCCTTCATATTTGAGCTAGAACAACTCAGTTCAGCATGGAAATATCATTGCAACAGCTTTTATTTAGCCAGAAATCAAGAGTGTACGTTTTTTTGCGCTTAAAAGCATTTTCAGGCCGAATGAGCTGATTTATGCCAATTGCAGCAAAATACTGAAAGGAAAGTGGGTTTTCCTTCATATTTGAACCAGAACTACTGAATTCAGCATGGAAATATCATTCCAACAGCTTTTATTTAGCCAGAAATCAAGAGTGTAAGTTTTTATGCGCTGAAAAGCATTTTCAGGCCGAATGAGCAAATATGCTTGTTTCTGCCAATTGCAGCAAAATACTGAAAGGAAAGTGGGTTTGCCTTCATATTTGAGCCAGAACAACTCAGTTCAGCATGGAAATATCATTGCAACAGCTTTTATTTAGCCAGAAATAAAGATTGTAAGTTTTTATGCGCTAAAAAGCATTTACAGGCCGAATAAGCTGATTTCTGCCAATTGCAGCAAAATACTGAAAGGAAAGTGGGTTTGCCTTCATATTTGACCCAGAACAACTCAGTTCATCATGGAAATATCATTGCAACAGTTTTTTTTAACCAGAAATCAAGAGTGTACGTTTTTACGCGTTTAAAAGCATTTTCAGGCCGGATGAGCAAATATGCTTGTTTCTGCCAATTGCAGCAAAATACTGAAAGGAAAGTGTGTTTGCCTTCATATTTGAGCCAAAACAACTCAGTTCAGCATGGAAATATCATTGCAACAGCTTTCATTAAGCCAGAAATCAAGAGTGTAAGTTTTTATGCGCTTAAAAGCATTTTCAAGCCGAATGAGCAAATATGCTTGTTTTTGCCAATTGCAGCAAAATACTGAAAGGAAAGTGGGTTTGTCTTCATATTTTCCCCAGAACAACTCAGTTCAGCATGGAAAAATCATTGCAACAGCTTTTATTTAGCCAGAAATCAAGAGTGTACGTTTTTATGCGCTTAAAAGCATTTACAGGCCGAATAAGCTGATTTCTGCCAATTTCAGCAAAATACTGAAAGGAAAGTGGGTTTGCCTTCATATTTGACCCAGAACAACTCAGTTCAGCATGGAAATATCATTGCAACAGCATTTATTTAGCCAGAAATCAAGAGTGTAAGTTTTTATGCGCTTAAAAGCATTTTCAGGCCGAATGAGCTGATTTCTGCCAATTGCAGCAAAATACTGAAAGGAAAATGGGTTTTCCTTCATATTTGAACCAGAACTACTGAATTCAACATGGAAATATCATTCCAACAGTTTTTATTTAGCCAGAAATCAAGAGTGTAAGTTTTTATGCGCTTAAAAGCATTTTCAGGCCGAAGGAGCTGATTTCTGCCAATTGCAGCAAAATTATAAAAGGAAAGTGGGTTTGCCTTCATATTTGACCCAGAACAACTCAGTTCAGAATGGAAATATCATTGCAACAGCTTTTATTTAGCCAGAAATCAAGAGTGTACGTTTTTATGCGCTTAAAATCATTTTCAGGCCGAATGAGCAAATATGCTTGTTTCTGCCAATTGCAGCAAAATACTGAAAGGAAAGTGGGTTTGTCTTCATATTTGAGCCAAAACAACTCAGTTTAGCATGGAAATATCATTGCAACAGCTTTTATTTAGCCAGAAATCAAGAGTGTAAGTTTTTATGCGCTTAAAAGCATTTTTCAGGCCGAATGAGCAAATATGCTTGTTTATGCCAATTGCAGCAAAAGACTGAAAGGAAAGTGGGTTTGCCTTCACATTTGACACAGAACAACTCAGTTCAGCATGGAAATATCATTGCAACAGCTTTTTATTTAGCCAGAAATCAAGAGTGTAAGTTTTTATGCGCTTAAAAGTATTTTCAGTCCACATAAGCTGATTTCTGCCAATTGCAGCAAAATACTGAAAGGAAAGTGGGTTTGCCTTCATATTTGACCCAGAACAACTCAGTTCAGCATGGAAATATCATTGCAACAGCATTTATTTAGCCAGAAATCAAGAGTGTACGTTTTTTTGCGCTTAAAAGCATTTTCAGGCCGAATGAGCTGATTTATGCCAATTGCAGCAAAATACTGAAAGGAAAGTGGGTTTTCCTTCATATTTGAACCAGAACTACTGAATTCAGCATGGAAATATCATTCCAACAGCTTTTATTTAGCCAGAAATCAAGAGTGTATGTTTTTATGCGCTTAAAAGTATTTCCAGGCTGAATGAGCAAATATGCTTGTTTCTGCCAATTGCAGCAAAATACTGAAAGGAAAGTGGGTCTGCCTTCATATTTGAGCCAGAACAACTCAGTTCAGCATGGAAATATCATTGCAACAGCTTTTATTTAGCCAGAAATCAAGAGTGTAAGTTTTTATGCGCTTAAAAACATTTTCAGGCCGAATGAGCAAATATGCTTGTTTCTGCCAATTGCAGCAAAATACTGAAAGGAAAGTGGGTTTGCCTTCATATTTGAGCCAGAACAACTCAGTTCAGCATGGAAATATCATTGCAACAGCTTTTATTTAGCCAGAAATCAAGACTGTAAGTTTTTATGCGCTTAAAAGCATTTACAGGCCGAATAATCTGATTTCTGCCAATTGCAGCAAAATACTGAAAGGAAAGTGGGTTTGCCTTCATATTTGACCCAGAACAACTCAGTTCAGCATGGAAATATCATTGCAACTGTTTTTTTTAGCCAGAAATCAAGAGTGTAAGTTTTTATGCGCTTAAAAGCTTTTTCAGGCCGAATGAGCAAATATGCTTGTTTCTGCCAATTGCAGCAAAATACTGAAAGGAAAGTGGGTTTGCCTTCATATTTGAGCCAAAACAACTCAGTTCAGCATGGAAATATCATTGCAACAGCTTTTATTTAGCCAGAAATCAAGACTGTAAGTTTTTATGTGCTTAAAAGCATTTTCAGGCCAAATAAGTTGATTTCTGCCAATTGCAGCAAAATACTGAAAGGAAAGTGGGTTTGCCTTCAAATTTGAGCCAGAACAACTCAGTTCAGCATGGAAATATCATTGCAACAGCTTTTATTTAGCCAGAAATCAAGAGTGTAAGTTTTTATGCGCTTAAAAGCATTTTCAGGCCGAATGAGCAAATATGCTTGTTTCTGCCAATTGCAGCAGAATACTGAAAGGAAAGTGGGTTTGCCTTCATATTTGAGCCAGAACAACTCAGTTCAGCATGGAAATATCATTGCAACAGCTTTTATTTAGCCAGAAATCAAGACTGTAAGTTTTTATGTGCTTAAAAGCATTTTCAGGCCAAATAAGCTGATTTCTGCCAATTGCAGCAAAATACTGAAAGGAAAGTGGGTTTGCCTTCATATTTGAGCCAGAACAACTCAGTTCAGCATGGAAATATCATTGCAACAGCTTTTATTTAGCCAGAAATCAAGAGTGTAAGTTTTTATGCGCTTAAAAGCATTTTCAGGCCGAATGAGCAAATATGCTTGTTTCTGCCAATTGCAGCAAAATACTGAAAGGAAAGTGAGTTTGCCTTCATATTTGAGCCAGAACAACTCAGTTCAGCATGGAAATATCATTGCAACAGCTTTTATTTAGCCAGAAATCAAGACTGTAAGTTTTTATGTGCTTAAAAGCATTTTCAGGCCAAATAAGCTGATTTCTGCCAATTGCAGCAAAATACTGAAAGGAAAGTGGATTTGCCTTCATATTTGAGCCAAAACAACTCAGTTCAGCATGGAAATATCATTGCAACAGTTTTTATTTAGCCACAAATCAAGAGTGTAAGTTTTTATGCGCTTAAAAGCATTTTCAGGCCGAATGAGCAAATATGCTTGTTTCTGCCAATTGCTGCAAAATACTGAAAGGAAAGTAGGTTTGCCTTCATATTTGAGCCAAAACAACTCAGTTCAGCATGGAAATATCATTGCAACAGCTTTTATTTAGCCAGAAATCAAGAGTGTAAGTTTTTATGCGCTTAAAAGCATTTTCAGGCCGAATGAGCAAATATGCTTGTTTCTGCCAAATGCAGCAAAATACTGAAAGGAAAGTGGGTTTGCCTTCATATTTGACCCAGAACAACTCAGTTCAGCATGGAAATATCATTGCAACAGCTTTTATTTAGCCAGAAATAAAGACTGTACGTTTTTATGCGCTTAAAAGCATTTTCAGGCTGAATGAGCAAATATGCTTGTTTCTGCCAATTGCAGCAAAATACTGAAAGGAAAGTGGGTTTGCCTTCATATTTGACCCAGAACAACTCAGTTCAGCATGGAAATATCATTGCAGTAGATTTTATTTAGCCAGAAATCAAGAGTGTACGTTTTTATGCGCTTAAAAGCATTTCCAGGCCGAATGAGCAAATATGCTTGTTTCTGCCAATTGCAGCAAAATACTGAAAGGAAAGTGGGTCTGCCTTCATATTTGAGCCAGAACAACTCAGTTCAGCATGGAAATATCATTGCAACAGCTTTTATTTAGCCAGAAATCAATACTTTAAGTTTTTTTGCGCTTAAAAGCATTTTCAGGTCAAATAAGCTGATTTCTGACAATTGCAAAAAAATACTGAAAGGAAAGTGGGTTTGCCTTCATATTTGACACAGAACAACTCAGTTCAGCATGGAAATATCATTGCAACAGCTTTTATTTAGCCAGAAATCAAGACTGTAAGTTTTTATGTGCTTAAAAGCATTTTCAGGCCAAATAAGATGATTTCTGACAATTGCAAAAAAATACTGAAAGGAAAGTGGGTTTGCCTTCATATTTGACACAGAACAACTCAGTTCAGCATGGAAATATCATTGCAACAGCTTTTATTTAGCCAGAAATCAAGACTGTAAGTTTTTATGCGCTTAAAAGCATTTTCAGGCCGAATGAGCAAATATGCTTGTTTCTGCCAATTGCAGCAAAATACTGAAAGGAAAGTGGGTTTGCCTTCATATTTGAGCCAAAACAACTCAGTTCAGCATGGAAATATCATTGCAACAGCTTTTATTTAGCCAGAAATCAAGAGTGTAAGTTTTTATGCGCTTAAAAGCATTTTCAGGCCGAATGAGCAAATATGCTTGTTTCTGCCAATTGCAGCAAAATACTGAAAGGAAACTGGGTTTGCCTTCATATTTGAGCCAGAACAACTCAGTTCAGCATGGAAATATCATTGCAACAGCTTTTATTTAGCCAGAAATCAAGACTGTAAGTTTTTATGTGCTTAAAAGCATTTTCAGGCCAAATAAGTTGATTTCTGCCAATTGCAGCAAAATACTGAAAGGAAAGTGGGTTTGCCTTCAAATTTGAGCCAGAACAACTCAGTTCAGCATGGAAATATCATTGCAACAGCTTTTATTTAGCCAGAAATCAAGAGTATAAGTTTTTATGCGCTTAAAAGCATTTTCAGGCCGAATGAGCAAATATGCTTTTTTCTGCCAATTGCAGCAAAATACTGAAAGGAAAGTGGGTTTGCCTTCATATTTGAGCCAGAACAACTCAGTTCAGCATGGAAATATCATTGCAACAGCTTTTATTTAGCCAGAAATCAAGAGTGTAAGTTTTTATGTGCTTAAAAGCATTTTCAGGCCAAATAAGCTGATTTCTGCCAATTGCAGCAAAATACTGAAAGGAAAGTGGGTTTGCCTTCATATTTGAGCCAAAACAACTCAGTTCAGCATGGAAATATCATTGCAACAGCTTTTATTTAGCCAGAAATCAAGAGTGTAAGTTTTTATGCGCTTAAAAGCATTTTCAGGCCGAATGAGCAAATATGCTTGTTTCTGCCAATTGCAGCAAAATACTGAAAGGAAAGTGGGTTTGCCCTCATATTTGAGCCAGAACAACTCAGTTCAGCATGGAAATATCATTGCAACAGCTTTTATTTAGCCAGAAATCAAGACTGTAAGTTTTTATGTGCTTAAAAGCATTTTCAGGCCAAATAAGTTGATTTCTGCCAATTGCAGCAAAATACTGAAAGGAAAGTGGGTTTGCCTTCATATTTGAGCCAAAACAACTCAGTTCAGCATGGAAATATCATTGCAACAGCTTTTATTTAGCCAGAAATCAAGAGTGTAAGTTTTTATGCGCTTAAAAGCATTTTCAGGCCGAATGAGCAAATATGCTTGTTTCTGCCAATTGCAGCAAAATACTGAAAGGAAAGTGGGTTTGCCCTCATATTTGAGCCAGAACAACTCAGTTCAGCATGGAAATATCATTGCAACAGCTTTTATTTAGCCAGAAATCAAGACTGTAAGTTTTTATGTGCTTAAAAGCATTTTCAGGCCAAATAAGTTGATTTCTGCCAATTGCAGCAAAATACTGAAAGGAAAGTGGGTTTGCCTTCATATTTGAGCCAAAACAACTCAGTTCAGCATGGAAATATCATTGCAACAGCTTTTATTTAGCCAGAAATTAAGAGTGTAAGTTTTTATGCGCGTAAAAGCATTTTCAGGCCGAATGAGCAAATATGCTTGTTTCTGCCAATTGCAGCAAAATACTGAAAGGAAAGTGGGTTTGCCTTCATATTTGAGCCAGAACAACTCAGTTCAGCATGGAAATATCATTGCAACAGCTTTTATTTAGCCAGAAATCAAGACTGTAAGTTTTTATGTGCTTAAAAGCATTTTCAGGCCAAATAAGCTGATTTCTGCCAATTGCTGCAAAATACTGAAAGGAAAGTGGGTTTGCCTTCATATTTGAGCCAAAACAACTCAGTTCAGCATGGAAATATCATTGCAACAGCTTTTATTTAGCCAGAAATCAAGAGTGTAAGTTTTTATGCGCTTAAAAGCATTTTCAGGCCGAATGAGCAAATATGCTTGTTTCTGCCAATTGCAGCAAAATACTGAAAGGAAAGTAGGTTTGCCTTCATATTTGAGCCAGAAAAACTCAGTTCAGCATGGAAATATCATTGCAACAGCTTTTATTTAGCCAGAAATCAAGAGTGTAAGTTTTTATGCGCTTAAAAGCATTTTCAGGCCGAATGAGCAAATATGCTTGTTTCTGCCAATTGCAGCAGAATACTGAAAGGAAAGTGGGTTTGCCTTCATATTTGAGCCAGAACAATTCAGTTCAGCATGGAAATATCATTGCAACAGTTTTTATTTAGCCACAAATCAAGAGTGTAAGTTTTTATGCGCTTAAAAGCATTTTCAGGCCGAATGAGCAAATATGCTTGTTTCTGCCAATTGCTGCAAAATACTGAAAGGAAAGTGGGTTTGCCTTCATATTTGAGCCAGAACAACTCAGTTCAGCATGGAAATATCATTGCAACAGCTTTTATTTAGCCAGAAATCAAGAGTGTAAGTTTTTATGCGCTTAAAAGCATTTTCAGGCCGAATGAGCAAATATGCTTGTTTCTGCCAATTGCAGCAAAATACTGAAAGGAAAGTGGGTTTGCCTTCATATTTGAGCCAGAACAACTCAGTTCAGCATGGAAATATCATTGCAACAGCTTTTATTTAGCCAGAAATCAAGACTGTAAGTTTTTATGTGCTTAAAAGCATTTTCACGCCAAATAAGTTGATTTCTGCCAATTGCAGCAAAATACTGAAAGGAAAGTGGGTTTGCCTTCATATTTGAGCCAGAACAACTCAGTTCAGCATGGAAATATCATTGCAACAGCTTTTATTTAGCCAGAAATTAAGAGTGTAAGTTTTTATGCGCTTACAAGCATTTTCAGGCCGAATGAGCAAATATGCTTGTTTCTGCCAATTGCAGCAAAATACTGAAAGGAAAGTGGGTTTGCCTTCATATTTGAGCCAGAACAACTCAGTTCAGCATGGAAATATCATTGCAACAGCTTTTATTTAGCCAGAAATAAAGATTGTAAGTTTTTATGCGCTTAAAAGCATTTTCAGGCCGAATGAGCAAATATGCTTGTTTCTGCCAAATGCAGCAAAATACTGAAAGGAAAGTGGGTTTGCCTTCATATTTGACCCAGAACAACTCAGTTCAGCATGGAAATATCATTGCAACAGCTTTTATTTAGCCAGAAATCAAGACTGTACGTTTTTATGCGCTTAAAAGCATTTTCAGGCTGAATGAGCAAATATGCTTGTTTCTGCCAATTGCAGCAATATACTGAAAGGAAAGTGGGTTTGCCTTCATATTTGAGCCAAAACAACTCAGTTCAGCATGGAAATATCATTGCAACAGCTTTTATTTAGCCAGAAATCAAGAGTGTAAGTTTTTATGCGCTTAAAAGCATTTTCAGGCCGAATGAGCAAATATGCTTGTTTCTGCCAATTGCAGCAAAAGACTGAAAGGAAAGTGGGTTTGCCTTCATATTTGACACAGAACAACTCAGTTCAGCATGGAAATATCATTGCAACAGCTTTTTATTTAGCCAGAAATCAAGAGTGTAAGTTTTTATGCGCTTAAAAGTATTTTCAGGCCACATAAGCTGATTTCTGCCAATTGCAGCAAAATAATGAAAGGAAAGTGGGTTTGCCTTCATATTTGACCCAGAACAACTCAGTTCAGAATGGAAATATCATTGCAACAGCTTTTATTTAGCCAGAAATCAAGAGTGTACGTTTTTATGCGCTTAAAATCATTTTCAGGCCGAATGAGCAAATATGCTTGTTTCTGCCAATTGCAGCAAAATACTGAAAGGAAAGTGGGTTTGTCTTCATATTTGAGCCAAAACAACTCAGTTTAGCATGGAAATATCATTGCAACAGCTTTTATTTAGCCAGAAATCAAGAGTGTAAGTTTTTATGCGCTTAAAAGCATTTTTCAGGCCGAATGAGCAAATATGCTTGTTTATGCCAATTGCAGCAAAAGACTGAAAGGAAAGTGGGTTTGCCTTCACATTTGACACAGAACAACTCAGTTCAGCATGGAAATATCATTGCAACAGCTTTTTATTTAGCCAGAAATCAAGAGTGTAAGTTTTTATGCGCTTAAAAGTATTTTCAGTCCACATAAGCTGATTTCTGCCAATTGCAGCAAAATACTGAAAGGAAAGTGGGTTTGCCTTCATATTTGACCCAGAACAACTCAGTTCAGCATGGAAATATCATTGCAACAGCATTTATTTAGCCAGAAATCAAGAGTGTACGTTTTTTTGCGCTTAAAAGCATTTTCAGGCCGAATGAGCTGATTTATGCCAATTGCAGCAAAATACTGAAAGGAAAGTGGGTTTGCCTTCATATTTGACCCAGAACAACTCAGTTCAGCATGGAAATATCATTCCAACAGCTTTTATTTAGCCAGAAATCAAGAGTGTATGTTTTTATGCGCTTAAAAGTATTTCCAGGCTGAATGAGCAAATATGCTTGTTTCTGCCAATTGCAGCAAAATACTGAAAGGAAAGTGGGTTTGCCTTCATATTTGAGCCAGAACAACTCAGTTCAGCATGGAAATATCATTGCAACAGCTTTTATTTAGCCAGAAATCAAGAGTGTAAGTTTTTATGCGCTTAAAAACATTTTCAGGCCGAATGAGCAAATATGCTTGTTTCTGCCAATTGCAGCAAAATACTGAAAGGAAAGTGGGTTTGCCTTCATATTTGAGCCAGAACAACTCAGTTCAGCATGGAAATATCATTGCAACAGCTTTTATTTAGCCAGAAATCAAGACTGTAAGTTTTTATGCGCTTAAAAGCATTTACAGGCCGAATAATCTGATTTCTGCCAATTGCAGCAAAATACTGAAAGGAAAGTGGGTTTGCCTTCATATTTGACCCAGAACAACTCAGTTCAGCATGGAAATATCATTGCAACTGTTTTTTTTAGCCAGAAATCAAGAGTGTAAGTTTTTATGCGCTTAAAAGCTTTTTCAGGCCGAATGAGCAAATATGCTTGGTTCTGCCAATTGCAGCAAAATACTGAAAGGAAAGTGGGTTTGCCTTCATATTTGAGCCAAAACAACTCAGTTCAGCATGGAAATATCATTGCAACAGCTTTTATTTAGCCAGAAATCAAGACTGTAAGTTTTTATGTGCTTAAAAGCATTTTCAGGCCAAATAAGTTGATTTCTGCCAATTGCAGCAAAATACTGAAAGGAAAGTGGGTTTGCCTTCAAATTTGAGCCAGAACAACTCAGTTCAGCATGGAAATATCATTGCAACAGCTTTTATTTAGCCAGAAATCAAGAGTGTAAGTTTTTATGCGCTTAAAAGCATTTTCAGGCCGAATGAGCAAATATGCTTGTTTCTGCCAATTGCAGCAGAATACTGAAAGGAAAGTGGGTTTGCCTTCATATTTGAGCCAGAACAACTCAGTTCAGCATGGAAATATCATTGCAACAGCTTTTATTTAGCCAGAAATCAAGACTGTAAGTTTTTATGTGCTTAAAAGCATTTTCAGGCCAAATAAGCTGATTTCTGCCAATTGCAGCAAAATACTGAAAGGAAAGTGGGTTTGCCTTCATATTTGAGCCAGAACAACTCAGTTCAGCATGGAAATATCATTGCAACAGCTTTTATTTAGCCAGAAATCAAGAGTGTAAGTTTTTATGCGCTTAAAAGCATTTTCAGGCCGAATGAGCAAATATGCTTGTTTCTGCCAATTGCAGCAAAATACTGAAAGGAAAGTGGGTTTGCCTTCATATTTGAGCCAGAACAACTCAGTTCAGCATGGAAATATCATTGCAACAGCTTTTATTTAGCCAGAAATCAAGACTGTAAGTTTTTATGTGCTTAAAAGCATTTTCAGGCCAAATAAGCTGATTTCTGCCAATTGCAGCAAAATACTGAAAGGAAAGTGGATTTGCCTTCATATTTGAGCCAAAACAACTCAGTTCAGCATGGAAATATCATTGCAACAGTTTTTATTTAGCCACAAATCAAGAGTGTAAGTTTTTATGCGCTTAAAAGCATTTTCAGGCCGAATGAGCAAATATGCTTGTTTCTGCCAATTGCTGCAAAATACTGAAAGGAAAGTGGGTTTGCCTTCATATTTGAGCCAGAACAACTCAGTTCAGCATGGAAATATCATTGCAACAGCTTTTATTTAGCCAGAAATCAAGAGTGTAAGTTTCTATGCGCTTAAAAGCATTTTCAGGCCGAATGAGCAAATATGCTTGTTTCTGCCAATTGCAGCAAAATACTGAAAGGAAAGTAGGTTTGCCTTCATATTTGACCCAGAACAACTCAGTTCAGCATGGAAATATCATTGCAACAGCTATTATTTAGCCAGAAATAAAGACTGTACGTTTTTATGCGCTTAAAAGCATTTTCAGGCTGAATGAGCAAATATGCTTGTTTCTGCCAATTGCAGCAAAATACTGAAAGGAAAGTGGGTTTGCCTTCATATTTGACCCAGAACAACTCAGTTCAGCATGGAAATATCATTGCAGTAGATTTTATTTAGCCAGAAATCAAGAGTGTAAGTTTTTATGCGCTTAAAAGCATTTCCAGGCTGAATGAGCAAATATGCTTGTTTCTGCCAATTGCAGCAAAATACTGAAAGGAAAGTGGGTCTGCCTTCATATTTGAGCCAGAACAACTCAGTTCAGCATGGAAATATCATTGCAACAGCTTTTATTTAGCCAGAAATCAATACTTTAAGTTTTTTTGCGCTTAAAAGCATTTTCAGGTCAAATAAGCTGATTTCTGACAATTGCAAAAAAATACTGAAAGGAAAGTGGGTTTGCCTTCATATTTGACACAGAACAACTCAGTTCAGCATGGAAATATCATTGCAACAGTTTTTATTAACCAGAAATCAAGAGTGTACGTTTTTACGCGTTTAAAAGCATTTTCAGGCCGGATGAGCAAATATGCTTGTTTCTGCCAATTGCAGCAAAATACTGAAAGGAAAGTGGGTTTGCCTTCATATTTGAGCCAGAACAACTCAGTTCAGCATGGAAATATCATTGCAACAGCTTTTATTTAGCCAGAAATCAAGAGTGTAAGTTTTTATGTGCTTAAAAGCATTTTCAGGCCAAATAAGCTGATTTCTGCCAATTGCAGCAAAATACTGAAAGGAAAGTGGGTTTGCCTTCAAATTTGAGCCAGAACAACTCAGTTCAGCATGGAAATATCATTGCAACAGCTTTTATTTAGCCAGAAATCAAGAGTATAAGTTTTTATGCGCTTAAAAGCATTTTCAGGCCGAATGAGCAAATATGCTTTTTTCTGCCAATTGCAGCAAAATACTGAAAGGAAAGTGGGTTTGCCTTCATATTTGAGCCAGAACAACTCAGTTCAGCATGGAAATATCATTGCAACAGCTTTTATTTAGCCAGAAATCAAGACTGTACGTTTTTATGCGCTTAAAAGCATTTTCAGGCTGAATGAGCAAATATGCTTGTTTCTGCCAATTGCAGCAATATACTGAAAGGAAAGTGGGTTTGCCTTCATATTTGAGCCAAAACAACTCAGTTCAGCATGGAAATATCATTGCAACAGCTTTTATTTAGCCAGAAATCAAGAGTGTAAGTTTTTATGCGCTTAAAAGCATTTTCAGGCCGAATGAGCAAATATGCTTGTTTCTGCCAATTGCAGCAAAAGACTGAAAGGAAAGTGGGTTTGCCTTCATATTTGACACAGAACAACTTAGTTCAGCATGGAAATATCATTGCAACAGCTTTTTATTTAGCCAGAAATCAAGAGTGTAAGTTTTTATGCGCTTAAAAGTATTTTCAGGCCACATAAGCTGATTTCGGCCAATTGCAGCAAAATAATGAAAGGAAAGTGGGTTTGCCTTCATATTTGAGCTAGAACAACTCAGTTCAGCATGGAAATATCATTGCAACAGCTTTTATTTAGCCAGAAATCAAGAGTGTACGTTTTTTTGCGCTTAAAAGCATTTTCAGGCCGAATGAGCTGATTTATGCCAATTGCAGCAAAATACTGAAAGGAAAGTGGGTTTTCCTTCATATTTGAACCAGAACTACTGAATTCAGCATGGAAATATCATTCCAACAGCTTTTATTTAGCCAGAAATCAAGAGTGTAAGTTTTTATGCGCTGAAAAGCATTTTCAGGCCGAATGAGCAAATATGCTTGTTTCTGCCAATTGCAGTTAAATACTGAAAGGAAAGTGGGTTTGCCTACATATTTGACCCAGAACAACTCAGTTCAGCATGAAAATATCATTGCAACAGCTTTTATTTAGCCAGAAATCAATACTGTAAGTTTTTATGCGCTAAAAAGCATTTACAGGCCGAATAAGCTGATTTCTGCCAATTGCAGCAAAATACTGAAAGGAAAGTGGGTTTGCCTTCATATTTGACCCAGAACAACTCAGTTCAGCATGGAAATATCATTGCAACAGTTTTTTTTAACCAGAAATCAAGAGTGTACGTTTTTACGCGTTTAAAAGCATTTTCAGGCCGGATGAGCAAATATGCTTGTTTCTGCCAATTGCAGCAAAATACTGAAAGGAAAGTGTGTTTGCCTTCATATTTGAGCCAAAACAACTCAGTTCAGCATGGAAATATCATTGCAACAGCTTTCATTAAGCCAGAAATCAAGAGTGTAAGTTTTTATGCGCTTAAAAGCATTTTCAAGCCGAATGAGCAAATATGCTTGTTTTTGCCAATTGCAGCAAAATACTGAAAGGAAAGTGGGTTTGTCTTCATATTTTCCCCAGAACAACTCAGTTCAGCATGGAAATATCATTGCAACAGCTTTTATTTAGCCAGAAATCAAGAGTGTACGTTTTTATGCGCTTAAAAGCATTTACAGGCCGAATAAGCTGATTTCTGCCAATTTCAGCAAAATACTGAAAGGAAAGTGGGTTTGCCTTCATATTTGACCCAGAACAACTCAGTTCAGCATGGAAATATCATTGCAACAGCATTTATTTAGCCAGAAATCAAGAGTGTAAGTTTTTATGCGCTTAAAAGCATTTTCAGGCCGAATGAGCTGATTTCTGCCAATTGCAGCAAAATACTGAAAGGAAAATGGGTTTTCCTTCATATTTGAACCAGAACTACTGAATTCAACATGGAAATATCATTCCAACAGTTTTTATTTAGCCAGAAATCAAGAGTGTAAGTTTTTATGCGCTTAAAAGCATTTTCAGGCCGAAGGAGCTGATTTCTGCCAATTGCAGCAAAATACTGAAAGGAAAGTGGGTTTGCCTTCATATTTGACCCAGAACAACTCAGTTCAGAATGGAAATATCATTGCAACAGCTTTTATTTAGCCAGAAATCAAGAGTGTACGTTTTTATGCGCTTAAAATCATTTTCAGGCCGAATGAGCAAATATGCTTGTTTCTGCCAATTGCAGCAAAATACTGAAAGGAAAGTGGGTTTGTCTTCATATTTGAGCCAAAACAACTCAGTTTAGCATGGAAATATCATTGCAACAGCTTTTATTTAGCCAGAAATCAAGAGTGTAAGTTTTTATGCGCTTAAAAGCATTTTTCAGGCCGAATGAGCAAATATGCTTGTTTATGCCAATTGCAGCAAAAGACTGAAAGGAAAGTGGGTTTGCCTTCACATTTGACACAGAACAACTCAGTTCAGCATGGAAATATCATTGCAACAGCTTTTTATTTAGCCAGAAATCAAGAGTGTAAGTTTTTATGCGCTTAAAAGTATTTTCAGTCCACATAAGCTGATTTCTGCCAATTGCAGCAAAATACTGAAAGGAAAGTGGGTTTGCCTTCATATTTGACCCAGAACAACTCAGTTCAGCATGGAAATATCATTGCAACAGCATTTATTTAGCCAGAAATCAAGAGTGTACGTTTTTTTGCGCTTAAAAGCATTTTCAGGCCGAATGAGCTGATTTATGCCAATTGCAGCAAAATACTGAAAGGAAAGTGGGTTTTCCTTCATATTTGAACCAGAACTACTGAATTCAGCATGGAAATATCATTCCAACAGCTTTTATTTAGCCAGAAATCAAGAGTGTATGTTTTTATGCGCTTAAAAGTATTTCCAGGCTGAATGAGCAAATATGCTTGTTTCTGCCAATTGCAGCAAAATACTGAAAGGAAAGTGGGTCTGCCTTCATATTTGAGCCAGAACAACTCAGTTCAGCATGGAAATATCATTGCAACAGCTTTTATTTAGCCAGAAATCAAGAGTGTAAGTTTTTATGCGCTTAAAAACATTTTCAGGCCGAATGAGCAAATATGCTTGTTTCTGCCAATTGCAGCAAAATACTGAAAGGAAAGTGGGTTTGCCTTCATATTTGAGCCAGAACAACTCAGTTCAGCATGGAAATATCATTGCAACAGCTTTTATTTAGCCAGAAATCAAGACTGTAAGTTTTTATGCGCTTAAAAGCATTTACAGGCCGAATAATCTGATTTCTGCCAATTGCAGCAAAATACTGAAAGGAAAGTGGGTTTGCCTTCATATTTGACCCAGAACAACTCAGTTCAGCATGGAAATATCATTGCAACTGTTTTTTTTAGCCAGAAATCAAGAGTGTAAGTTTTTATGCGCTTAAAAGCTTTTTCAGGCCGAATGAGCAAATATGCTTGTTTCTGCCAATTGCAGCAAAATACTGAAAGGAAAGTGGGTTTGCCTTCATATTTGAGCCAAAACAACTCAGTTCAGCATGGAAATATCATTGCAACAGCTTTTATTTAGCCAGAAATCAAGACTGTAAGTTTTTATGTGCTTAAAAGCATTTTCAGGCCAAATAAGTTGATTTCTGCCAATTGCAGCAAAATACTGAAAGGAAAGTGGGTTTGCCTTCAAATTTGAGCCAGAACAACTCAGTTCAGCATGGAAATATCATTGCAACAGCTTTTATTTAGCCAGAAATCAAGAGTGTAAGTTTTTATGCGCTTAAAAGCATTTTCAGGCCGAATGAGCAAATATGCTTGTTTCTGCCAATTGCAGCAGAATACTGAAACGAAAGTGGGTTTGCCTTCATATTTGAGCCAGAACAACTCAGTTCAGCATGGAAATATCATTGCAACAGCTTTTATTTAGCCAGAAATCAAGACTGTAAGTTTTTATGTGCTTAAAAGCATTTTCAGGCCAAATAAGCTGATTTCTGCCAATTGCAGCAAAATACTGAAAGGAAAGTGGGTTTGCCTTCATATTTGAGCCAGAACAACTCAGTTCAGCATGGAAATATCATTGCAACAGCTTTTATTTAGCCAGAAATCAAGAGTGTAAGTTTTTATGCGCTTAAAAGCATTTTCAGGCCGAATGAGCAAATATGCTTGTTTCTGCCAATTGCAGCAAAATACTGAAAGGAAAGTGGGTTTGCCTTCATATTTGAGCCAGAACAACTCAGTTTAGCATGGAAATATCATTGCAACAGCTTTTATTTAGCCAGAAATCAAGACTGTAAGTTTTTATGTGCTTAAAAGCATTTTCAGGCCAAATAAGCTGATTTCTGCCAATTGCAGCAAAATACTGAAAGGAAAGTGGATTTGCCTTCATATTTGAGCCAAAACAACTCAGTTCAGCATGGAAATATCATTGCAACAGTTTTTATTTAGCCACAAATCAAGAGTGTAAGTTTTTATGCGCTTAAAAGCATTTTCAGGCCGAATGAGCAAATATGCTTGTTTCTGCCAATTGCTGCAAAATACTGAAAGGAAAGTAGGTTTGCCTTCATATTTGAGCCAGAACAACTCAGTTCAGCATGGAAATATCATTGCAACAGCTTTTATTTAGCCAGAAATCAAGAGTGTAAGTTTCTATGCGCTTAAAAGCATTTTCAGGCCGAATGAGCAAATATGCTTGTTTCTGCCAATTGCAGCAAAATACTGAAAGGAAAGTAGGTTTGCCTTCATATTTGAGCCAAAACAACTCAGTTCAGCATGGAAATATCATTGCAACAGCTTTTATTTAGCCAGAAATCAAGAGTGTAAGTTTTTATGCGCTTAAAAGCATTTTCAGGCCGAATGAGCAAATATGCTTGTTTCTGCCAAATGCAGCAAAATACTGAAAGGAAAGTGGGTTTGCCTTCATATTTGACCCAGAACAACTCAGTTCAGCATGGAAATATCATTGCAACAGCTTTTATTTAGCCAGAAATAAAGACTGTACGTTTTTATGCGCTTAAAAGCATTTTCAGGCTGAATGAGCAAATATGCTTGTTTCTGCCAATTGCAGCAAAATACTGAAAGGAAAGTGGGTTTGCCTTCATATTTGAGCCAGAACAACTCAGTTCAGCATGGAAATATCATTGCAGTAGATTTTATTTAGCCAGAAATCAAGAGTGTACGTTTTTATGCGCTTAAAAGCATTTCCAGGCTGAATGAGCAAATATGCTTGTTTCTGCCAATTGCAGCAAAATACTGAAAGGAAAGTGGGTTTGCCTTCATATTTGACCCAGAACAACTCAGTTCAGCATGGAAATATCATTGCAACAGCTTTTATTTAGCCAGAAATCAATACTTTAAGTTTTTTTGCGCTTAAAAGCATTTTCAGGTCAAATAAGCTGATTTCTGACAATTGCAAAAAAATACTGAAAGGAAAGTGGGTTTGCCTTCATATTTGACACAGAACAACTCAGTTCAGCATGGAAATATCATTGCAACAGTTTTTATTAACCAGAAATCAAGAGTGTACGTTTTTACGCGTTTAAAAGCATTTTCAGGCCGGATGAGCAAATATGCTTGTTTCTGCTAATTGTAGCAAAATACTGAAAGGAAAGTGGGTTTGCCTTCATATTTGAGCCAGAACAACTCAGTTCAGCATGGAAATATCATTGCAACAGCTTTTATTTAGCCAGAAATCAAGACTGTAAGTTTTTATGTGCTTAAAAGCATTTTCAGGCCAAATAAGATGATTTCTGCCAATTGCAGCAAAATACTGAAAGGAAAGTGGGTTTGCCTTCATATTTGAGCCAGAACAACTCAGTTCAGCATGGAAATATCATTGCAACAGCTTTTATTTAGCCAGAAATCAAGAGTGTAAGTTTTTATGTGCTTAAAAGCATTTTCAGGCCAAATAAGCTGATTTCTGAAAAATTGCAGCAAAATACTGAAAGGAAAGTGGGTTTGCCTTCATATTTGAGCCAAAACAACTCAGTTCAGCATGGAAATATCATTGCAACAGCTTTTATTTAGCCAGAAATCAAGAGTGTAAGTTTTTATGCGCTTAAAAGCATTTTCAGGCCGAATGAGCAAATATGCTTGTTTCTGCCAATTGCAGCAAAATACTGAAAGGAAAGTGGGTTTGCCTTCATATTTGAGCCAGAACAACTCAGTTCAGCATGGAAATATCATTGCAACAGCTTTTATTTAGCCAGAAATCAAGACTGTAAGTTTTTATGTGCTTAAAAGCATTTTCAGGCCAAATAAGTTGATTTCTGCCAATTGCAGCAAAATACTGAAAGGAAAGTGGGTTTGCCTTCAAATTTGAGCCAGAACAACTCAGTTCAGCATGGAAATATCATTGCAACAGCTTTTATTTAGCCAGAAATCAAGAGTATAAGTTTTTATGCGCTTAAAAGCATTTTCAGGCCGAATGAGCAAATATGCTTTTTTCTGCCAATTGCAGCAAAATACTGAAAGGAAAGTGGGTTTGCCCTCATATTTGAGCCAGAACAACTCAGTTCAGCATGGAAATATCATTGCAACAGCTTTTATTTAGCCAGAAATCAAGACTGTAAGTTTTTATGTGCTTAAAAGCATTTTCAGGCCAAATAAGTTGATTTCTGCCAATTGCAGCAAAATACTGAAAGGAAAGTGGGTTTGCCTTCATATTTGAGCCAAAACAACTCAGTTCAGCATGGAAATATCATTGCAACAGCTTTTATTTAGCCAGAAATTAAGAGTGTAAGTTTTTATGCGCGTAAAAGCATTTTCAGGCCGAATGAGCAAATATGCTTGTTTCTGCCAATTGCAGCAAAATACTGAAAGGAAAGTGGGTTTGCCTTCATATTTGAGCCAGAACAACTCAGTTCAGCATGGAAATATCATTGCAACAGCTTTTATTTAGCCAGAAATCAAGACTGTAAGTTTTTATGTGCTTAAAAGCATTTTCAGGCCAAATAAGCTGATTTCTGCCAATTGCTGCAAAATACTGAAAGGAAAGTGGGTTTGCCTTCATATTTGAGCCAAAACAACTCAGTTCAGCATGGAAATATCATTGCAACAGCTTTTATTTAGCCAGAAATCAAGAGTGTAAGTTTTTATGCGCTTAAAAGCATTTTTCAGGCCGAATGAGCAAATATGCTTGTTTATGCCAATTGCAGCAAAAGACTGAAAGGAAAGGGGGTTTGCCTTCACATTTGACACAGAACAACTCAGTTCAGCATGGAAATATCATTGCAACAGCTTTTTATTTAGCCAGAAATCAAGAGTGTAAGTTTTTATGCGCTTAAAAGTATTTTCAGTCCACATAAGCTGATTTCTGCCAATTGCAGCAAAATACTGAAAGGAAAGTGGGTTTGCCTTCATATTTGACCCAGAACAACTCAGTTCAGCATGGAAATATCATTGCAACAGCATTTATTTAGCCAGAAATCAAGAGTGTACGTTTTTTTGCGCTTAAAAGCATTTTCAGGCCGAATGAGCTGATTTATGCCAATTGCAGCAAAATACTGAAAGGAAAGTGGGTTTTCCTTCATATTTGAACCAGAACTACTGAATTCAGCATGGAAATATCATTCCAACAGCTTTTATTTAGCCAGAAATCAAGAGTGTATGTTTTTATGCGCTTAAAAGTATTTCCAGGCTGAATGAGCAAATATGCTTGTTTCTGCCAATTGCAGCAAAATACTGAAAGGAAAGTGGGTTTGCCTTCATATTTGAGCCAGAACAACTCAGTTCAGCATGGAAATATCATTGCAACAGCTTTTATTTAGCCAGAAATCAAGAGTGTAAGTTTTTATGCGCTTAAAAGCATTTTCAGGCCGAATGAGCAAATATGCTTGTTTCTGCCAATTGCAGCAAAATACTGAAAGGAAAGTGGGTTTGCCTTCATATTTGAGCCAGAACAACTCAGTTCAGCATGGAAATATCATTGCAACAGCTTTTATTTAGCCAGAAATCAAGACTGTAAGTTTTTATGTGCTTAAAAGCATTTTCACGCCAAATAAGTTGATTTCTGCCAATTGCAGCAAAATACTGAAAGGAAAGTGGGTTTGCCTTCATATTTGAGCCAGAACAACTCAGTTCAGCATGGAAATATCATTGCAACAGCTTTTATTTAGCCAGAAATTAAGAGTGTAAGTTTTTATGCGCTTAAAAGCATTTTCAGGCCGAATGAGCAAATATGCTTGTTTCTGCCAATTGCAGCAAAATACTGAAAGGAAAGTGGGTTTGCCTTCATATTTGAGCCAGAACAACTCAGTTCAGCATGGAAATATCATTGCAACAGCTTTTATTTAGCCAGAAATAAAGATTGTAAGTTTTTATGCGCTTAAAAGCATTTTCAGGCCGAATGAGCAAATATGCTTGTTTCTGCCAAATGCAGCAAAATACTGAAAGGAAAGTGGGTTTGCCTTCATATTTGACCCAGAACAACTCAGTTCAGCATGGAAATATCATTGCAACAGCTTTTATTTAGCCAGAAATCAAGACTGTACGTTTTTATGCGCTTAAAAGCATTTTCAGGCTGAATGAGCAAATATGCTTGTTTCTGCCAATTGCAGCAATATACTGAAAGGAAAGTGGGTTTGCCTTCATATTTGAGCCAAAACAACTCAGTTCAGCATGGAAATATCATTGCAACAGCTTTTATTTAGCCAGAAATCAAGAGTGTAAGTTTTTATGCGCTTAAAAGCATTTTCAGGCCGAATGAGCAAATATGCTTGTTTCTGCCAATTGCAGCAAAAGACTGAAAGGAAAGTGGGTTTGCCTTCATATTTGACACAGAACAACTCAGTTCAGCATGGAAATATCATTGCAACAGCTTTTTATTTAGCCAGAAATCAAGAGTGTAAGTTTTTATGCGCTTAAAAGTATTTTCAGGCCACATAAGCTGATTTCTGCCAATTGCAGCAAAATAATGAAAGGAAAGTGGGTTTGCCTTCATATTTGACCCAGAACAACTCAGTTCAGAATGGAAATATCATTGCAACAGCTTTTATTTAGCCAGAAATCAAGAGTGTACGTTTTTATGCGCTTAAAATCATTTTCAGGCCGAATGAGCAAATATGCTTGTTTCTGCCAATTGCAGCAAAATACTGAAAGGAAAGTGGGTTTGTCTTCATATTTGAGCCAAAACAACTCAGTTTAGCATGGAAATATCATTGCAACAGCTTTTATTTAGCCAGAAATCAAGAGTGTAAGTTTTTATGCGCTTAAAAGCATTTTTCAGGCCGAATGAGCAAATATGCTTGTTTATGCCAATTGCAGCAAAAGACTGAAAGGAAAGTGGGTTTGCCTTCACATTTGACACAGAACAACTCAGTTCAGCATGGAAATATCATTGCAACAGCTTTTTATTTAGCCAGAAATCAAGAGTGTAAGTTTTTATGCGCTTAAAAGTATTTTCAGTCCACATAAGCTGATTTCTGCCAATTGCAGCAAAATACTGAAAGGAAAGTGGGTTTGCCTTCATATTTGACCCAGAACAACTCAGTTCAGCATGGAAATATCATTGCAACAGCATTTATTTAGCCAGAAATCAAGAGTGTACGTTTTTTTGCGCTTAAAAGCATTTTCAGGCCGAATGAGCTGATTTATGCCAATTGCAGCAAAATACTGAAAGGAAAGTGGGTTTTCCTTCATATTTGAACCAGAACTACTGAATTCAGCATGGAAATATCATTCCAACAGCTTTTATTTAGCCAGAAATCAAGAGTGTATGTTTTTATGCGCTTAAAAGTATTTCCAGGCTGAATGAGCAAATATGCTTGTTTCTGCCAATTGCAGCAAAATACTGAAAGGAAAGTGGGTCTGCCTTCATATTTGAGCCAGAACAACTCAGTTCAGCATGGAAATATCATTGCAACAGCTTTTATTTAGCCAGAAATCAAGAGTGTAAGTTTTTATGCGCTTAAAAACATTTTCAGGCCGAATGAGCAAATATGCTTGTTTCTGCCAATTGCAGCAAAATACTGAAAGGAAAGTGGGTTTGCCTTCATATTTGAGCCAGAACAACTCAGTTCAGCATGGAAATATCATTGCAACAGCTTTTATTTAGCCAGAAATCAAGACTGTAAGTTTTTATGCGCTTAAAAGCATTTACAGGCCGAATAATCTGATTTCTGCCAATTGCAGCAAAATACTGAAAGGAAAGTGGGTTTGCCTTCATATTTGACCCAGAACAACTCAGTTCAGCATGGAAATATCATTGCAACTGTTTTTTTTAGCCAGAAATCAAGAGTGTAAGTTTTTATGCGCTTAAAAGCTTTTTCAGGCCGAATGAGCAAATATGCTTGTTTCTGCCAATTGCAGCAAAATACTGAAAGGAAAGTGGGTTTGCCTTCATATTTGAGCCAAAACAACTCAGTTCAGCATGGAAATATCATTGCAACAGCTTTTATTTAGCCAGAAATCAAGACTGTAAGTTTTTATGTGCTTAAAAGCATTTTCAGGCCAAATAAGTTGATTTCTGCCAATTGCAGCAAAATACTGAAAGGAAAGTGGGTTTGCCTTCAAATTTGAGCCAGAACAACTCAGTTCAGCATGGAAATATCATTGCAACAGCTTTTATTTAGCCAGAAATCAAGAGTGTAAGTTTTTATGCGCTTAAAAGCATTTTCAGGCCGAATGAGCAAATATGCTTGTTTCTGCCAATTGCAGCAGAATACTGAAAGGAAAGTGGGTTTGCCTTCATATTTGAGCCAGAACAACTCAGTTCAGCATGGAAATATCATTGCAACAGCTTTTATTTAGCCAGAAATCAAGACTGTAAGTTTTTATGTGCTTAAAAGCATTTTCAGGCCAAATAAGCTGATTTCTGCCAATTGCAGCAAAATACTGAAAGGAAAGTGGGTTTGCCTTCATATTTGAGCCAGAACAACTCAGTTCAGCATGGAAATATCATTGCAACAGCTTTTATTTAGCCAGAAATCAAGAGTGTAAGTTTTTATGCGCTTAAAAGCATTTTCAGGCCGAATGAGCAAATATGCTTGTTTCTGCCAATTGCAGCAAAATACTGAAAGGAAAGTGGGTTTGCCTTCATATTTGAGCCAGAACAACTCAGTTCAGCATGGAAATATCATTGCAACAGCTTTTATTTAGCCAGAAATCAAGACTGTAAGTTTTTATGTGCTTAAAAGCATTTTCAGGCCAAATAAGCTGATTTCTGCCAATTGCAGCAAAATACTGAAAGGAAAGTGGATTTGCCTTCATATTTGAGCCAAAAAAACTCAGTTCAGCATGGAAATATCATTGCAACAGTTTTTATTTAGCCACAAATCAAGAGTGTAAGTTTTTATGCGCTTAAAAGCATTTTCAGGCCGAATGAGCAAATATGCTTGTTTCTGCCAATTGCTGCAAAATACTGAAAGGAAAGTGGGTTTGCCTTCATATTTGAGCCAGAACAACTCAGTTCAGCATGGAAATATCATTGCAACAGCTTTTATTTAGCCAGAAATCAAGAGTGTAAGTTTCTATGCGCTTAAAAGCATTTTCAGGCCGAATGAGCAAATATGCTTGTTTCTGCCAATTGCAGCAAAATACTGAAAGGAAAGTAGGTTTGCCTTCATATTTGAGCCAAAACAACTCAGTTCAGCATGGAAATATCATTGCAACAGCTTTTATTTAGCCAGAAATCAAGAGTGTAAGTTTTTATGCGCTTAAAAGCATTTTCAGGCCGAATGAGCAAATATGCTTGTTTCTGCCAAATGCAGCAAAATACTGAAAGGAAAGTGGGTTTGCCTTCATATTTGACCCAGAACAACTCAGTTCAGCATGGAAATATCATTGCAACAGCTTTTATTTAGCCAGAAATAAAGACTGTACGTTTTTATGCGCTTAAAAGCATTTTCAGGCTGAATGAGCAAATATGCTTGTTTCTGCCAATTGCAGCAAAATACTGAAAGGAAAGTGGGTTTGCCTTCATATTTGACCCAGAACAACTCAGTTCAGCATGGAAATATCATTGCAGTAGATTTTATTTAGCCAGAAATCAAGAGTGTACGTTTTTATGCGCTTAAAAGCATTTCCAGGCTGAATGAGCAAATATGCTTGTTTCTGCCAATTGCAGCAAAATACTGAAAGTAAAGTGGGTCTGCCTTCATATTTGAGCCAGAACAACTCAGTTCAGCATGGAAATATCATTGCAACAGCTTTTATTTAGCCAGAAATCAATACTTTAAGTTTTTTTGCGCTTAAAAGCATTTTCAGGTCAAATAAGCTGATTTCTGACAATTGCAAAAAAATACTGAAAGGAAAGTGGGTTTGCCTTCATATTTGACACAGAACAACTCAGTTCAGCATGGAAATATCATTGCAACAGTTTTTATTAACCAGAAATCAAGAGTGTACGTTTTTACGCGTTTAAAAGCATTTTCAGGCCGGATGAGCAAATATGCTTGTTTCTGCCAATTGCAGCAAAATACTGAAAGGAAAGTGGGTTTGCCTTCATATTTGAGCCAGAACAACTCAGTTCAGCATGGAAATATCATTGCAACAGCTTTTATTTAGCCAGAAATCAAGACTGTAAGTTTTTATGTGCTTAAAAGCATTTTCAGGCCAAATAAGATGATTTCTGCCAATTGCAGCAAAATACTGAAAGGAAAGTGGGTTTGCCTTCATATTTGAGCCAGAACAACTCAGTTCAGCATGGAAATATCATTGCAACAGCTTTTATTTAGCCAGAAATCAAGAGTGTAAGTTTTTATGTGCTTAAAAGCATTTTCAGGCCAAATAAGCTGATTTCTGAAAAATTGCAGCAAAATACTGAAAGGAAAGTGGGTTTGCCTTCATATTTGAGCCAAAACAACTCAGTTCAGCATGGAAATATCATTGCAACAGCTTTTATTTAGCCAGAAATCAAGAGTGTAAGTTTTTATGCGCTTAAAAGCATTTTCAGGCCGAATGAGCAAATATGCTTGTTTCTGCCAATTGCAGCAAAATACTGAAAGGAAAGTGGGTTTGCCTTCATATTTGAGCCAGAACAACTCAGTTCAGCATGGAAATATCATTGCAACAGCTTTTATTTAGCCAGAAATCAAGACTGTAAGTTTTTATGTGCTTAAAAGCATTTTCAGGCCAAATAAGTTGATTTCTGCCAATTGCAGCAAAATACTGAAAGGAAAGTGGGTTTGCCTTCAAATTTGAGCCAGAACAACTCAGTTCAGCATGGAAATATCATTGCAACAGCTTTTATTTAGCCAGAAATCAAGAGTATAAGTTTTTATGCGCTTAAAAGCATTTTCAGGCCGAATGAGCAAATATGCTTTTTTCTGCCAATTGCAGCAAAATACTGAAAGGAAAGTGGGTTTGCCTTCATATTTGAGCCAGAACAACTCAGTTCAGCATGGAAATATCATTGCAACAGCTTTTTTTTAGCCAGAAATCAAGAGTGTAAGTTTTTATGTGCTTAAAAGCATTTTCAGGCCAAATAAGCTGATTTCTGCCAATTGCAGCAAAATACTGAAAGGAAAGTGGGTTTGCCTTCATATTTGAGCCAAAACAACTCAGTTCAGCATGGAAATATCATTGCAACAGCTTTTATTTAGCCAGAAATCAAGAGTGTAAGTTTTTATGCGCTTAAAAGCATTTTCAGGCCGAATGAGCAAATATGCTTGTTTCTGCCAATTGCAGCAAAATACTGAAAGGAAAGTGGGTTTGCCCTCATATTTGAGCCAGAACAACTCAGTTCAGCATGGAAATATCATTGCAACAGCTTTTATTTAGCCAGAAATCAAGACTGTAAGTTTTTATGTGCTTAAAAGCATTTTCAGGCCAAATAAGTTGATTTCTGCCAATTGCAGCAAAATACTGAAAGGAAAGTGGGTTTGCCTTCATATTTGAGCCAAAACAACTCAGTTCAGCATGGAAATATCATTGCAACAGCTTTTATTTAGCCAGAAATTAAGAGTGTAAGTTTTTATGCGCGTAAAAGCATTTTCAGGCCGAATGAGCAAATATGCTTGTTTCTGCCAATTGCAGCAAAATACTGAAAGGAAAGTGGGTTTGCCTTCATATTTGAGCCAGAACAACTCAGTTCAGCATGGAAATATCATTGCAACAGCTTTTATTTAGCCAGAAATCAAGACTGTAAGTTTTTATGTGCTTAAAAGCATTTTCAGGCCAAATAAGCTGATTTCTGCCAATTGCTGCAAAATACTGAAAGGAAAGTGGGTTTGCCTTCATATTTGAGCCAAAACAACTCAGTTCAGCATGGAAATATCATTGCAACAGCTTTTATTTAGCCAGAAATCAAGAGTGTAAGTTTTTATGCGCTTAAAAGCATTTTCAGGCCGAATGAGCAAATATGCTTGTTTCTGCCAATTGCAGCAAAATACTGAAAGGAAAGTAGGTTTGCCTTCATATTTGAGCCAGAAAAACTCAGTTCAGCATGGAAATATCATTGCAACAGCTTTTATTTAGCCAGAAATCAAGAGTGTAAGTTTTTATGCGCTTAAAAGCATTTTCAGGCCGAATGAGCAAATATGCTTGTTTCTGCCAATTGCAGCAGAATACTGAAAGGAAAGTGGGTTTGCCTTCATATTTGAGCCAGAACAACTCAGTTCAGCATGGAAATATCATTGCAACAGTTTTTATTTAGCCACAAATCAAGAGTGTAAGTTTTTATGCGCTTAAAAGCATTTTCAGGCCGAATGAGCAAATATGCTTGTTTCTGCCAATTGCTGCAAAATACTGAAAGGAAAGTGGGTTTGCCTTCATATTTGAGCCAGAACAACTCAGTTCAGCATGGAAATATCATTGCAACAGCTTTTATTTAGCCAGAAATCAAGAGTGTAAGTTTTTATGCGCTTAAAAGCATTTTCAGGCCGAATGAGCAAATATGCTTGTTTCTGCCAATTGCAGCAAAATACTGAAAGGAAAGTGGGTTTGCCTTCATATTTGAGCCAGAACAACTCAGTTCAGCATGGAAATATCATTGCAACAGCTTTTATTTAGCCAGAAATCAAGAGTGTAAGTTTTTATGCGCTTAAAAGCATTTTCAGGCCGAATGAGCAAATATGCTTGTTTCTGCCAATTGCAGCAAAATACTGAAAGGAAAGTGGGTTTGCCTTCATATTTGAGCCAGAACAACTCAGTTCAGCATGGAAATATCATTGCAACAGCTTTTATTTAGCCAGAAATCAAGACTGTAAGTTTTTATGTGCTTAAAAGCATTTTCACGCCAAATAAGTTGATTTCTGCCAATTGCAGCAAAATACTGAAAGGAAAGTGGGTTTGCCTTCATATTTGAGCCAGAACAACTCAGTTCAGCATGGAAATATCATTGCAACAGCTTTTATTTAGCCAGAAATTAAGAGTGTAAGTTTTTATGCGCTTAAAAGCATTTTCAGGCCGAATGAGCAAATATGCTTGTTTCTGCCAATTGCAGCAAAATACTGAAAGGAAAGTGGGTTTGCCTTCATATTTGAGCCAGAACAACTCAGTTCAGCATGGAAATATCATTGCAACAGCTTTTATTTAGCCAGAAATCAAGACTGTACGTTTTTATGCGCTTAAAAGCATTTTCAGGCTGAATGAGCAAATATGCTTGTTTCTGCCAATTGCAGCAATATACTGAAAGGAAAGTGGGTTTGCCTTCATATTTGAGCCAAAACAACTCAGTTCAGCATGGAAATATCATTGCAACAGCTTTTATTTAGCCAGAAATCAAGAGTGTAAGTTTTTATGCGCTTAAAAGCATTTTCAGGCCGAATGAGCAAATATGCTTGTTTCTGCCAATTGCAGCAAAAGACTGAAAGGAAAGTGGGTTTGCCTTCATATTTGACACAGAACAACTCAGTTCAGCATGGAAATATCATTGCAACAGCTTTTTATTTAGCCAGAAATCAAGAGTGTAAGTTTTTATGCGCTTAAAAGTATTTTCAGGCCACATAAGCTGATTTCTGCCAATTGCAGCAAAATAATGAAAGGAAAGTGGGTTTGCCTTCATATTTGACCCAGAACAACTCAGTTCAGAATGGAAATATCATTGCAACAGCTTTTATTTAGCCAGAAATCAAGAGTGTACGTTTTTATGCGCTTAAAATCATTTTCAGGCCGAATGAGCAAATATGCTTGTTTCTGCCAATTGCAGCAAAATACTGAAAGGAAAGTGGGTTTGTCTTCATATTTGAGCCAAAACAACTCAGTTTAGCATGGAAATATCATTGCAACAGCTTTTATTTAGCCAGAAATCAAGAGTGTAAGTTTTTATGCGCTTAAAAGCATTTTTCAGGCCGAATGAGCAAATATGCTTGTTTATGCCAATTGCAGCAAAAGACTGAAAGGAAAGTGGGTTTGCCTTCACATTTGACACAGAACAACTCAGTTCAGCATGGAAATATCATTGCAACAGCTTTTTATTTAGCCAGAAATCAAGAGTGTAAGTTTTTATGCGCTTAAAAGTATTTTCAGTCCACATAAGCTGATTTCTGCCAATTGCAGCAAAATACTGAAAGGAAAGTGGGTTTGCCTTCATATTTGACCCAGAACAACTCAGTTCAGCATGGAAATATCATTGCAACAGCATTTATTTAGCCAGAAATCAAGAGTGTACGTTTTTTTGCGCTTAAAAGCATTTTCAGGCCGAATGAGCTGATTTATGCCAATTGCAGCAAAATACTGAAAGGAAAGTGGGTTTTCCTTCATATTTGAACCAGAACTACTGAATTCAGCATGGAAATATCATTCCAACAGCTTTTATTTAGCCAGAAATCAAGAGTGTATGTTTTTATGCGCTTAAAAGTATTTCCAGGCTGAATGAGCAAATATGCTTGTTTCTGCCAATTGCAGCAAAATACTGAAAGGAAAGTGGGTCTGCCTTCATATTTGAGCCAGAACAACTCAGTTCAGCATGGAAATATCATTGCAACAGCTTTTATTTAGCCAGAAATCAAGAGTGTAAGTTTTTATGCGCTTAAAAACATTTTCAGGCCGAATGAGCAAATATGCTTGTTTCTGCCAATTGCAGCAAAATACTGAAAGGAAAGTGGGTTTGCCTTCATATTTGAGCCAGAACAACTCAGTTCAGCATGGAAATATCATTGCAACAGCTTTTATTTAGCCAGAAATCAAGACTGTAAGTTTTTATGCGCTTAAAAGCATTTACAGGCCGAATAATCTGATTTCTGCCAATTGCAGCAAAATACTGAAAGGAAAGTGGGTTTGCCTTCATATTTGACCCAGAACAACTCAGTTCAGCATGGAAATATCATTGCAACTGTTTTTTTTAGCCAGAAATCAAGAGTGTAAGTTTTTATGCGCTTAAAAGCTTTTTCAGGCCGAATGAGCAAATATGCTTGTTTCTGCCAATTGCAGCAAAATACTGAAAGGAAAGTGGGTTTGCCTTCATATTTGAGCCAAAACAACTCAGTTCAGCATGGAAATATCATTGCAACAGCTTTTATTTAGCCAGAAATCAAGACTGTAAGTTTTTATGTGCTTAAAAGCATTTTCAGGCCAAATAAGTTGATTTCTGCCAATTGCAGCAAAATACTGAAAGGAAAGTGGGTTTGCCTTCAAATTTGAGCCAGAACAACTCAGTTCAGCATGGAAATATCATTGCAACAGCTTTTATTTAGCCAGAAATCAAGAGTGTAAGTTTTTATGCGCTTAAAAGCATTTTCAGGCCGAATGAGCAAATATGCTTGTTTCTGCCAATTGCAGCAGAATACTGAAAGGAAAGTGGGTTTGCCTTCATATTTGAGCCAGAACAACTCAGTTCAGCATGGAAATATCATTGCAACAGCTTTTATTTAGCCAGAAATCAAGACTGTAAGTTTTTATGTGCTTAAAAGCATTTTCAGGCCAAATAAGCTGATTTCTGCCAATTGCAGCAAAATACTGAAAGGAAAGAGGGTTTGCCTTCATATTTGAGCCAGAACAACTCAGTTCAGCATGGAAATATCATTGCAACAGCTTTTATTTAGCCAGAAATCAAGAGTGTAAGTTTTTATGCGCTTAAAAGCATTTTCAGGCCGAATGAGCAAATATGCTTGTTTCTGCCAATTGCAGCAAAATACTGAAAGGAAAGTGGGTTTGCCTTCATATTTGAGCCAGAACAACTCAGTTCAGCATGGAAATATCATTGCAACAGCTTTTATTTAGCCAGAAATCAAGACTGTAAGTTTTTATGTGCTTAAAAGCATTTTCAGGCCAAATAAGCTGATTTCTGCCAATTGCAGCAAAATACTGAAAGGAAAGTGGATTTGCCTTCATATTTGAGCCAAAACAACTCAGTTCAGCATGGAAATATCATTGCAACAGTTTTTATTTAGCCACAAATCAAGAGTGTAAGTTTTTATGCGCTTAAAAGCATTTTCAGGCCGAATGAGCAAATATGCTTGTTTCTGCCAATTGCTGCAAAATACTGAAAGGAAAGTGGGTTTGCCTTCATATTTGAGCCAGAACAACTCAGTTCAGCATGGAAATATCATTGCAACAGCTTTTATTTAGCCAGAAATCAAGAGTGTAAGTTTCTATGCGCTTAAAAGCATTTTCAGGCCGAATGAGCAAATATGCTTGTTTCTGCCAATTGCAGCAGAATACTGAAAGGAAAGTGGGTTTGCCTTCATATTTGAGCCAAAACAACTCAGTTCAGCATGGAAATATCATTGCAACAGCTTTTATTTAGCCAGAAATCAAGAGTGTAAGTTTTTATGCGCTTAAAAGCATTTTCAGGCCGAATGAGCAAATATGCTTGTTTCTGCCAAATGCAGCAAAATACTGAAAGGAAAGTGGGTTTGCCTTCATATTTGACCCAGAACAACTCAGTTCAGCATGGAAATATCATTGCAACAGCTTTTATTTAGCCAGAAATAAAGACTGTACGTTTTTATGCGCTTAAAAGCATTTTCAGGCTGAATGAGCAAATATGCTTGTTTCTGCCAATTGCAGCAAAATACTGAAAGGAAAGTGGGTTTGCCTTCATATTTGACCCAGAACAACTCAGTTCAGCATGGAAATATCATTGCAGTAGATTTTATTTAGCCAGAAATCAAGAGTGTACGTTTTTATGCGCTTAAAAGCATTTCCAGGCTGAATGAGCAAATATGCTTGTTTCTGCCAATTGCAGCAAAATACTGAAAGGAAAGTGGGTTTGCCTTCATATTTGAGCCAGAACAACTCAGTTCAGCATGGAAATATCATTGCAACAGCTTTTATTTAGCCAGAAATCAATACTTTAAGTTTTTTTGCGCTTAAAAGCATTTTCAGGTCAAATAAGCTGATTTCTGACAATTGCAAAAAAATACTGAAAGGAAAGTGGGTTTGCCTTCATATTTGACACAGAACAACTCAGTTCAGCATGGAAATATCATTGCAACAGTTTTTATTAACCAGAAATCAAGAGTGTACGTTTTTACGCGTTTAAAAGCATTTTCAGGCCGGATGAGCAAATATGCTTGTTTCTGCCAATTGCAGCAAAATACTGAAAGGAAAGTGGGTTTGCCTTCATATTTGAGCCAGAACAACTCAGTTCAGCATGGAAATATCATTGCAACAGCTTTTATTTAGCCAGAAATCAAGAGTGTAAGTTTTTATGTGCTTAAAAGCATTTTCAGGCCAAATAAGCTGATTTCTGCCAATTGCAGCAAAATACTGAAAGGAAAGTGGGTTTGCCTTCATATTTGAGCCAAAACAACTCAGTTCAGCATGGAAATATCATTGCAACAGCTTTTATTTAGCCAGAAATCAAGAGTGTAAGTTTTTATGCGCTTAAAAGCATTTTCAGGCCGAATGAGCAAATATGCTTGTTTCTGCCAATTGCAGCAAAATACTGAAAGGAAAGTGGGTTTGCCTTCATATTTGAGCCAGAACAACTCAGTTCAGCATGGAAATATCATTGCAACAGCTTTTATTTAGCCAGAAATCAAGACTGTAAGTTTTTATGTGCTTAAAAGCATTTTCAGGCCAAATAAGTTGATTTCTGCCAATTGCAGCAAAATACTGAAAGGAAAGTGGGTTTGCCTTCAAATTTGAGCCAGAACAACTCAGTTCAGCATGGAAATATCATTGCAACAGCTTTTATTTAGCCAGAAATCAAGAGTATAAGTTTTTATGCGCTTAAAAGCATTTTCAGGCCGAATGAGCAAATATGCTTTTTTCTGCCAATTGCAGCAAAATACTGAAAGGAAAGTGGGTTTGCCTTCATATTTGAGCCAGAACAACTCAGTTCAGCATGGAAATATCATTGCAACAGCTTTTATTTAGCCAGAAATCAAGAGTGTAAGTTTTTATGTGCTTAAAAGCATTTTCAGGCCAAATAAGCTGATTTCTGCCAATTGCAGCAAAATACTGAAAGGAAAGTGGGTTTGCCTTCATATTTGAGCCAAAACAACTCAGTTCAGCATGGAAATATCATTGCAACAGCTTTTATTTAGCCAGAAATCAAGAGTGTAAGTTTTTATGCGCTTAAAAGCATTTTCAGGCCGAATGAGCAAATATGCTTGTTTCTGCCAATTGCAGCAAAATACTGAAAGGAAAGTGGGTTTGCCTTCATATTTGAGCCAGAACAACTCAGTTCAGCATGGAAATATCATTGCAACAGCTTTTATTTAGCCAGAAATCAAGACTGTAAGTTTTTATGTGCTTAAAAGCATTTTCAGGCCAAATAAGTTGATTTCTGCCAATTGCAGCAAAATACTGAAAGGAAAGTGGGTTTGCCTTCATATTTGAGCCAGAACAACTCAGTTCAGCATGGAAATATCATTGCAACAGCTTTTATTTAGCCAGAAATCAAGACTGTAAGTTTTTATGTGCTTAAAAGCATTTTCAGGCCAAATAAGCTGATTTCTGCCAATTGCTGCAAAATACTTAAAGGAAAGTAGGTTTGCCTTCATATTTGAGCCAGAAAAACTCAGTTCAGCATGGAAATATCATTGCAACAGCTTTTATTTAGCCAGAAATCAAGAGTGTAAGTTTTTATGCGCTTAAAAGCATTTTCAGGCCGAATGAGCAAATATGCTTGTTTCTGCCAATTGCAGCAAAATACTGAAAGGAAAGTGGGTTTGCCTTCATATTTGAGCCAGAACAACTCAGTTCAGCATGGAAATATCATTGCAACAGCTTTTATTTAGCCAGAAATCAAGAGTGTAAGTTTTTATGCGCTTAAAAGCATTTTCAGGCCGAATGAGCAAATATGCTTGTTTCTGCCAATTGCAGCAAAATACTGAAAGGAAAGTGGGTTTGCCTTCATATTTGAGCCAGAACAACTCAGTTCAGCATGGAAATATCATTGCAACAGCTTTTATTTAGCCAGAAATCAAGACTGTAAGTTTTTATGTGCTTAAAAGCATTTTCACGCCAAATAAGTTGATTTCTGCCAATTGCAGCAAAATACTGAAAGGAAAGTGGGTTTGCCTTCATATTTGAGCCAGAACAACTCAGTTCAGCATGGAAATATCATTGCAACAGCTTTTATTTAGCCAGAAATTAAGAGTGTAAGTTTTTATGCGCTTAAAAGCATTTTCAGGCCGAATGAGCAAATATGCTTGTTTCTGCCAATTGCAGCAAAATACTGAAAGGAAAGTGGGTTTGCCTTCATATTTGAGCCAGAACAACTCAGTTCAGCATGGAAATATCATTGCAACAGCTTTTATTTAGCCAGAAATAAAGATTGTAAGTTTTTATGCGCTTAAAAGCATTTTCAGGCCGAATGAGCAAATATGCTTGTTTCTGCCAAATGCAGCAAAATACTGAAAGGAAAGTGGGTTTGCCTTCATATTTGACCCAGAACAACTCAGTTCAGCATGGAAATATCATTGCAACAGCTTTTATTTAGCCAGAAATCAAGACTGTACGTTTTTATGCGCTTAAAAGCATTTTCAGGCTGAATGAGCAAATATGCTTGTTTCTGCCAATTGCAGCAATATACTGAAAGGAAAGTGGGTTTGCCTTCATATTTGAGCCAAAACAACTCAGTTCAGCATGGAAATATCATTGCAACAGCTTTTATTTAGCCAGAAATCAAGAGTGTAAGTTTTTATGCGCTTAAAAGCATTTTCAGGCCGAATGAGCAAATATGCTTGTTTCTGCCAATTGCAGCAAAAGACTGAAAGGAAAGTGGGTTTGCCTTCATATTTGACACAGAACAACTCAGTTCAGCATGGAAATATCATTGCAACAGCTTTTTATTTAGCCAGAAATCAAGAGTGTAAGTTTTTATGCGCTTAAAAGTATTTTCAGGCCACATAAGCTGATTTCTGCCAATTGCAGCAAAATAATGAAAGGAAAGTGGGTTTGCCTTCATATTTGAGCTAGAAAAACTCAGTTCAGCATGGAAATATCATTGCAACAGCATTTATTTAGCCAGAAATCAAGAGTGTACGTTTTTTTGCGCTTAAAAGCATTTTCAGGCCGAATGAGCTGATATATGCCAATTGCAGCAAAATACTGAAAGGAAAGTGGGTTTTCCTTCATATTTGAACCAGAACTACTGAATTCAGCATGGAAATATCATTCCAACAGCTTTTATTTAGCCAGAAATCAAGAGTGTAAGTTTTTATGCGCTGAAAAGCATTTTCAGGCCGAATGAGCAAATATGCTTGTTTCTGCCAATTGCAGCAAAATACTGAAAGGAAAGTGGGTTTGCCTTCATATTTGAGCCAAAACAACTCAGTTCAGCATGGAAATATCATTGCAACAGCTTTCATTAAGCCAGAAATAAAGAGTGTAAGTTTTTATGCGCTTAAAAGCATTTTCAAGCCGAATGAGCAAATATGCTTGTTTTTGCCAATTGCAGCAAAATACTGAAAGGAAAGTGGGTTTGTCTTCATATTTTCCCCAGAACAACTCAGTTCAGCATGGAAATATCATTGCAACAGCTTTTATTTAGCCAGAAATCAAGAGTGTACGTTTTTATGCGCTTAAAAGCATTTACAGGCCGAATAAGCTGGTTTCTGCCAATTGCAGCAAAATACTGAAAGGAAAGTGGGTTTGCCTTCATATTTGACCCAGAACAACTCAGTTCAGCATGGAAATATCATTGCAACAGCATTTATTTAGCCAGAAATCAAGAGTGTAAGTTTTTATGCGCTTAAAAGCATTTTCAGGCCGAATGAGCTGATTTCTGCCAATTGCAGCAAAATACTGAAAGGAAAATGGGTTTTCCTTCATATTTGAACCAGAACTACTGAATTCAGCATGGAAATATCATTCCAACAGTTTTTATTTAGCCAGAAATCAAGAGTGTAAGTTTTTATGCGCTTAAAAGCATTTTCAGGCCGAAGGAGCTGATTTCTGCCAATTGCAGCAAAATTATAAAAGGAAAGTGGGTTTGCCTTCATATTTGACCCAGAACAACTCAGTTCAGAATGGAAATATCATTGCAACAGCTTTTATTTAGCCAGAAATCAAGAGTGTACGTTTTTATGCGCTTAAAATCATTTTCAGGCCGAATGAGCAAATATGCTTGTTTCTGCCAATTGCAGCAAAATACTGAAAGGAAAGTGGGTTTGTCTTCATATTTGAGCCAAAACAACTCAGTTTAGCATGGAAATATCATTGCAACAGCTTTTATTTAGCCAGAAATCAAGAGTGTAAGTTTTTATGCGCTTAAAAGCATTTTCAGGCCGAATGAGCAAATATGCTTGTTTATGCCAATTGCAGCAAAAGACTGAAAGGAAAGTGGGTTTGCCTTCATATTTGACACAGAACAACTCAGTTCAGCATGGAAATATCATTGCAACAGCTTTTTATTTAGCCAGAAATCAAGAGTGTAAGTTTTTATGCGCTTAAAAGTATTTTCAGGCCACATAAGCTGATTTCTGCCAATTGCAGCAAAATTATAAAAGGAAAGTGGGTTTGCCTTCATATTTGACCCAGAACAACTCAGTTCAGAATGGAAATATCATTGCAACAGCTTTTATTTAGCCAGAAATCAAGAGTGTACGTTTATATGCGCTTAAAATCATTTTCAGGCCGAATGAGCAAATATGCTTGTTTCTGCCAATTGCAGCAAAATACTGAAAGGAAAGTGGGTTTGTCTTCATATTTGAGCCAAAACAACTCAGTTTAGCATGGAAATATCATTGCAACAGCTTTTATTTAGCCAGAAATCAAGAGTGTAAGTTTTTATGCGCTTAAAAGCATTTTCAGGCCGAATGAGCAAATATGCTTGTTTATGCCAATTGCAGCAAAAGACTGAAAGGAAAGTGGGTTTGCCTTCATATTTGACCCAGAACAACTCAGTTCAGCATGGAAATATCATTGCAACAGCATTTATTTAGCCAGAAATCAAGAGTGTACGTTTTTTTGCGCTTAAAAGCATTTTCAGGCCGAATGAGCTGATTTATGCCAATTGCAGCAAAATACTGAAAGGAAAGTGGGTTTTCCTTCATATTTGAACCAGAACTACTGAATTCAGCATGGAAATATCATTCCAACAGCTTTTATTTAGCCAGAAATCAAGAGTGTATGTTATTATGCGCTTAAAAGTATTTCCAGGCTGAATGAGCAAATATGCTTGTTTCTGCCAATTGCAGCAAAATACTGAAAGGAAAGTGGGTCTGCCTTCATATTTGAGCCAGAACAACTCAGTTCAGCATGGAAATATCATTGCAACAGCTTTTATTTAGCCAGAAATCAAGAGTGTAAGTTTTTATGCGCTTAAAAGCATTTTCAGGCCGAATGAGCAAATATGCTTGTTTCTGCCAATTGCAGCAAAATACTGAAAGGAAAGTGGGTTTGCCTTCATATTTGAGCCAGAACAACTCAGTTCAGCATGGAAATATCATTGCAACAGCTTTTATTTAGCCAGAAATCAAGACTGTAAGTTTTTATGTGCTTAAAAGCATTTTCAGGCCAAATAAGTTGATTTCTGCCAATTGCAGCAAAATACTGAAAGGAAAGTGGGTTTGCCTTCATATTTGAGCCAGAACAACTCAGTTCAGCATGGAAATATCATTGCAACAGCTTTTATTTAGCCAGAAATCAAGAGTGTAAGTTTTTATGCGCTTAAAAGCATTTTCAGGCCGAATGAGCAAATATGCTTGTTTCTGCCAATTGCAGCAAAATACTGAAAGGAAAGTAGGTTTGCCTTCATATTTGAGCCAGAAAAACTCAGTTCAGCATGGAAATATCATTGCAACAGCTTTTATTTAGCCAGAAATCAAGAGTGTAAGTTTTTATGCGCTTAAAAGCATTTTCAGGCCGAATGAGCAAATATGCTTGTTTCTGCCAATTGCAGCAGAATACTGAAAGGAAAGTGGGTTTGCCTTCATATTTGAGCCAGAACAACTCAGTTCAGCATGGAAATATCATTGCAACAGTTTTTATTTAGCCAGAAATCAAGAGTGTAAGTTTTTATGCGCTTAAAAGCATTTTCAGGCCGAATGAGCAAATATGCTTGTTTATGCCAATTGCAGCAAAAGACTGAAAGGAAAGTGGGTTTGCCTTCATATTTGACACAGAACAACTCAGTTCAGCATGGAAATATCATTGCAACAGCTTTTTATTTAGCCAGAAATCAAGAGTGTAAGTTTTTATGCGCTTAAAAGTATTTTCAGGCCACATAAGCTGATTTCTGCCAATTGCAGCAAAATACTGAAAGGAAAGTGGGTTTGCCTTCATATTTGACCCAGAACAACTCAGTTCAGCATGGAAATATCATTGCAACAGCATTTATTTAGCCAGAAATCAAGAGTGTACATTTTTTTGCGCTTAAAAGCATTTTCAGGCCGAATGAGCTGATTTATGCCAAATGCAGAAAAATACTGAAAGGAAAGTGGGTTTTCCTTCATATTTGAACCAGAACTACTGAATTCAGCATGGAAATATCATTCCAACAGCTTTTATTTAGCCAGAAATCAAGAGTGTAAGTTTTTATGCGCTTAAAAGCATTTTCAGGCCGAATGAGCAAATATGCTTGTTTCTGCCAATTGCAGCAAAATACTGAAAGGAAAGTGGGTTTGCCTTCATATTTGAGCCAGAACAACTCAGTTCAGCATGGAAATATCATTGCAACAGCTTTTATTTAGCCAGAAATCAAGACTGTAAGTTTTTATGTGCTTAAAAGCATTTTCAGGCCAAATAAGTTGATTTCTGCCAATTGCAGCAAAATACTGAAAGGAAAGTGGGTTTGCCTTCATATTTGAGCCAGAACAACTCAGTTCAGCATGGAAATATCATTGCAACAGCTTTTATTTAGCCAGAAATCAAGAGTGTAAGTTTTTATGCGCTTAAAAGCATTTTCAGGCCGAATGAGCAAATATGCTTGTTTCTGCCAATTGCAGCAGAATGCTGAAAGGAAAGTGGGTTTGCCTTCATATTTGAGCCAGAACAACTCAGTTCAGCATGGAAATATCATTGCAACAGCTTTTATTTAGCCAGAAATCAAGACTGTAAGTTTTTATGTGCTTAAAAGCATTTTCAGGCCAAATAAGCTGATTTCTGCCAATTGCAGCAAAATACTGAAAGGAAAGTGGGTTTGCCTTCATATTTGAGCCAGAACAACTCAGTTCAGCATGGAAATATCATTGCAACAGCTTTTATTTAGCCAGAAATCAAGAGTGTAAGTTTTTATGCGCTTAAAAGCATTTTCAGGCCGAATGAGCAAATATGCTTGTTTCTGCCAATTGCAGCAAAATACTGAAAGGAAAGTGGGTTTGCCTTCATATTTGAGCCAGAACAACTCAGTTCAGCATGGAAATATCATTGCAACAGCTTTTATTTAGCCAGAAATCAAGACTGTAAGTTTTTATGTGCTTAAAAGCATTTTCAGGCCAAATAAGCTGATTTCTGCCAATTGCAGCAAAATACTGAAAGGAAAGTGGGTTTGCCTACATATTTGACCCAGAACAACTCAGTTCAGCATGGAAATATCATTGCAACAGCTTTTATTTAGCCAGAAATCAAGAGTGTAAGTTTTTATGCGCTTAAAAGCATTTTCAGGCCGAATGAGCAAATATGCTTGTTTCTGCCAATTGCAGCAAAATACTGAAAGGAAAGTGGGTTTGCCTTCATATTTGAGCCAGAACAACTCAGTTCAGCATGGAAATATCATTGCAACAGCTTTTATTTAGCCAGAAATCAAGACTGTAAGTTTTTATGTGCTTAAAAGCATTTTCAGGCCAAATAAGCTGATTTCTGCCAATTGCTGCAAAATACTGAAAGGAAAGTGGGTTTGCCTTCATATTTGAGCCAGAACAACTCAGTTCAGCATGGAAATATCATTGCAACAGCTTTTATTTAGCCAGAAATCAAGAGTGTAAGTTTTTATGCGCTTAAAAGCATTTTCAGGCCGAATGAGCAAATATGCTTGTTTCTGCCAATTGTAGCAAAATACTGAAAGGAAAGTGGGTTTGCCTTCATATTTGAGCCAGAACAACTCAGTTCAGCATGGAAATATCATTGCAACAGCTTTTATTTAGCCAGAAATCAAGAGTGTAAGTTTTTATGTGCTTAAAAGCTTTTTCAGGCCAAATAAGCTGATTTCTGCCAATTGCAGCAAAATACTGAAAGGAAAGTGGGTTTGCCTTCATATTTGAGCCAAAACAACTCAGTTCAGCATGGAAATATCATTGCAACAGCTTTTATTTAGCCAGAAATCAAGAGTGTAAGTTTTTATGCGCTTAAAAGCATTTTCAGGCCGAATGAGCAAATATGCTTGTTTCTGCCAATTGCAGCAGAATACTGAAAGGAAAGTGGGTTTGCCTTCATATTTGAGCCAGAACAACTCAGTTTAGCATGGAAATATCATTGCAACAGCTTTTATTTAGCCAGAAATCAAGAGTGTAAGTTTTTATGCGCTTAAAAGCATTTTCAGGCCGAATGAGCAAATATGCTTGTTTCTGCCAATTGCAGCAAAATACTGAAAGGAAAGTGGGTTTGCCTTCATATTTGAGCCAGAACAACTCAGTTCAGCATGGAAATATCATTGCAACAGCTTTTATTTAGCCAGAAATCAAGACTGTAAGTTTTTATGTGCTTAAAAGCATTTTCAGGCCAAATAAGTTGATTTCTGCCAATTGCAGCAAAATACTGAAAGGAAAGTGGGTTTGCCTTCATATTTGAGCCAGAACAACTCAGTTCAGCATGGAAATATCATTGCAACAGCTTTTATTTAGCCAGAAATCAAGAGTGTAAGTTTTTATGCGCTTAAAAGCATTTTCAGGCCGAATGAGCAAATATGCTTGTTTCTGCCAATTGTAGCAAAATACTGAAAGGAAAGTGGGTTTGCCTTCATATTTGAGCCAGAACAACTCAGTTCAGCATGGAAATATCATTGCAACAGCTTTTATTTAGCCAGAAATCAAGACTGTAAGTTTTTATGTGCTTAAAAGCATTTTCAGGCCAAATAAGTTGATTTCTGCCAATTGCAGCAAAATACTGAAAGGAAAGTGGGTTTGCCTTCAAATTTGAGCCAGAACAACTCAGTTCAGCATGGAAATATCATTGCAACAGCTTTTATTTAGCCAGAAATCAAGAGTGTAAGTTTTTATGCGCTTAAAAGCATTTTCAGGCCGAATGAGCAAATATGCTTTTTTCTGCCAATTGCAGCAAAATACTGAAAGGAAAGTGGGTTTGCCTTCATATTTGAGCCAGAACATCTCAGTTCAGCATGGAAATATCATTGCAACAGCTTTTATTTAGCCAGAAATCAAGAGTGTAAGTTTTTATGTGCTTAAAAGCATTTTCAGGCCAAATAAGCTGATTTCTGCCAATTGCAGCAAAATACTGAAAGGAAAGTGGGTTTGCCTTCATATTTGAGCCAAAACAACTCAGTTCAGCATGGAAATATCATTGCAACAGCTTTTATTTAGCCAGAAATCAAGAGTGTAAGTTTTTATGCGCTTAAAAGCATTTTCAGGCCGAATGAGCAAATATGCTTGTTTCTGCCAATTGCAGCAGAATACTGAAAGGAAAGTGGGTTTGCCTTCATATTTGAGCCAGAACAACTCAGTTCAGCATGGAAATATCATTGCAACAGCTTTTATTTAGCCAGAAATCAAGAGTGTACGTTTTTATGCGCTTAAAAGCATTTTCAGGCCGAATGAGCAAATATGCTTGTTTCTGCCAATTGCAGCAAAATACTGAAAGGAAAGTGGGTTTGCCTTCATATTTGAGCCAGAACAACTCAGTTCAGCATGGAAATATCATTGCAACAGCTTTTATTTAGCCAGAAATCAAGACTGTAAGTTTTTATGTGCTTAAAAGCATTTTCAGGCCAAATAAGTTGATTTCTGCCAATTGCAGCAAAATACTGAAAGGAAAGTGGGTTTGCCTTCATATTTGAGCCAGAACAACTCAGTTCAGCATGGAAATATCATTGCAACAGCTTTTATTTAGCCAGAAATCAAGAGTGTAAGTTTTTATGCGCTTAAAAGCATTTTCAGGCCGAATGAGCAAATATGCTTGTTTCTGCCAATTGCAGCAAAATACTGAAAGGAAAGTAGGTTTGCCTTCATATTTGAGCCAGAAAAACTCAGTTCAGCATGGAAATATCATTGCAACAGCTTTTATTTAGCCAGAAATCAAGAGTGTAAGTTTTTATGCGCTTAAAAGCATTTTCAGGCCGAATGAGCAAATATGCTTGTTTCTGCCAATTGCAGCAGAATACTGAAAGGAAAGTGGGTTTGCCTTCATATTTGAGCCAGAACAACTCAGTTCAGCATGGAAATATCATTGCAACAGTTTTTATTTAGCCAGAAATCAAGAGTGTAAGTTTTTATGCGCTTAAAAGCCTTTTCAGGCCGAATGAGCAAATATGCTTGTTTATGCCAATTGCAGCAAAAGACTGAAAGGAAAGTGGGTTTGCCTTCATATTTGACACAGAACAACTCAGTTCAGCATGGAAATATCATTGCAACAGCTTTTTATTTAGCCAGAAATCAAGAGTGTAAGTTTTTATGCGCTTAAAAGTATTTTCAGGCCACATAAGCTGATTTCTGCCAATTGCAGCAAAATACTGAAAGGAAAGTGGGTTTGCCTTCATATTTGACCCAGAACAACTCAGTTCAGCATGGAAATATCATTGCAACAGCATTTATTTAGCCAGAAATCAAGAGTGTACGTTTTTTTGCGCTTAAAAGCATTTTCAGGCCGAATGAGCTGATTTATGCCAATTGCAGCAAAATACTGAAAGGAAAGTGGGTTTTCCTTCATATTTGAACCAGAACTACTGAATTCAGCATGGAAATATCATTCCAACAGCTTTTATTTAGCCAGAAATCAAGAGTGTATGTTTTTATGCGCTTAAAAGTATTTCCAGGCTGAATGAGCAAATATGCTTGTTTCTGCCAATTGCAGCAAAATACTGAAAGGAAAGTGGGTCTGCCTTCATATTTGAGCCAGAACAACTCAGTTCAGCATGGAAATATCATTGCAACAGCTTTTATTTAGCCAGAAATCAAGAGTGTAAGTTTTTATGCGCTTAAAAGCATTTTCAGGCCGAATGAGCAAATATGCTTGTTTCTGCCAATTGCAGCAAAATACTGAAAGGAAAGTGGGTTTGCCTTCATATTTGAGCCAGAACAACTCAGTTCAGCATGGAAATATCATTGCAACAGCTTTTATTTAGCCAGAAATCAAGACTGTAAGTTTTTATGTGCTTAAAAGCATTTTCAGGCCAAATAAGTTGATTTCTGCCAATTGCAGAAAAATACTGAAAGGAAAGTGGGTTTGCCTTCATATTTGAGCCAGAACAACTCAGTTCAGCATGGAAATATCATTGCAACAGCTTTTATTTAGCCAGAAATCAAGAGTGTAAGTTTTTATGCGCTTAAAAGCATTTTCAGGCCGAATGAGCAAATATGCTTGTTTCTGCCAATTGCAGCAGAATACTGAAAGGAAAGTGGGTTTGCCTTCATATTTGAGCCAGAACAACTCAGTTCAGCATGGAAATATCATTGCAACAGCTTTTATTTAGCCAGAAATCAAGACTGTAAGTTTTTATGTGCTTAAAAGCATTTTCAGGCCAAATAAGCTGATTTCTGCCAATTGCAGCAAAATACTGAAAGGAAAGTGGGTTTGCCTTCATATTTGAGCCAGAACAACTCAGTTCAGCATGGAAATATCATTGCAACAGCTTTTATTTAGCCAGAAATCAAGAGTGTAAGTTTTTATGCGCTTAAAAGCATTTTCAGGCCGAATGAGCAAATATGCTTGTTTCTGCCAATTGCAGCAAAATACTGAAAGGAAAGTGGGTTTGCCTTCATATTTGAGCCAGAACAACTCAGTTCAGCATGGAAATATCATTGCAACAGCTTTTATTTAGCCAGAAATCAAGACTGTAAGTTTTTATGTGCTTAAAAGCATTTTCAGGCCAAATAAGCTGATTTCTGCCAATTGCAGCAAAATACTGAAAGGAAAGTGGGTTTGCCTACATATTTGACCCAGAACAACTCAGTTCAGCATGGAAATATCATTGCAACAGCTTTTATTTAGCCAGAAATCAAGAGTGTAAGTTTTTATGCGCTTAAAAGCATTTTCAGGCCGAATGAGCAAATATGCTTGTTTCTGCCAATTGCAGCAAAATACTGAAAGGAAAGTGGGTTTGCCTTCATATTTGAGCCAGAACAACTCAGTTCAGCATGGAAATATCATTGCAACAGCTTTTATTTAGCCAGAAATCAAGACTGTAAGTTTTTATGTGCTTAAAAGCATTTTCAGGCCAAATAAGCTGATTTCTGCCAATTGCTGCAAAATACTGAAAGGAAAGTGGGTTTGCCTTCATATTTGAGCCAGAACAACTCAGTTCAGCATGGAAATATCATTGCAACAGCTTTTATTTAGCCAGAAATCAAGAGTGTAAGTTTTTATGCGCTTAAAAGCATTTTCAGGCCGAATGAGCAAATATGCTTGTTTCTGCCAATTGTAGCAAAATACTGAAAGGAAAGTGGGTTTGCCTTCATATTTGAGCCAGAACAACTCAGTTCAGCATGGAAATATCATTGCAACAGCTTTTATTTAGCCAGAAATCAAGAGTGTAAGTTTTTATGTGCTTAAAAGCTTTTTCAGGCCAAATAAGCTGATTTCTGCCAATTGCAGCAAAATACTGAAAGGAAAGTGGGTTTGCCTTCATATTTGAGCCAAAACAACTCAGTTCAGCATGGAAATATCATTGCAACAGCTTTTATTTAGCCAGAAATCAAGAGTGTAAGTTTTTATGCGCTTAAAAGCATTTTCAGGCCGAATGAGCAAATATGCTTGTTTCTGCCAATTGCAGCAGAATACTGAAAGGAAAGTGGGTTTGCCTTCATATTTGAGCCAGAACAACTCAGTTTAGCATGGAAATATCATTGCAACAGCTTTTATTTAGCCAGAAATCAAGAGTGTAAGTTTTTATGCGCTTAAAAGCATTTTCAGGCCGAATGAGCAAATATGCTTGTTTCTGCCAATTGCAGCAAAATACTGAAAGGAAAGTGGGTTTGCCTTCATATTTGAGCCAGAACAACTCAGTTCAGCATGGAAATATCATTGCAACAGCTTTTATTTAGCCAGAAATCAAGACTGTAAGTTTTTATGTGCTTAAAAGCATTTTCAGGCCAAATAAGTTGATTTCTGCCAATTGCAGCAAAATACTGAAAGGAAAGTGGGTTTGCCTTCATATTTGAGCCAGAACAACTCAGTTCAGCATGGAAATATCATTGCAACAGCTTTTATTTAGCCAGAAATCAAGAGTGTAAGTTTTTATGCGCTTAAAAGCATTTTCAGGCCGAATGAGCAAATATGCTTGTTTCTGCCAATTGTAGCAAAATACTGAAAGGAAAGTGGGTTTGCCTTCATATTTGAGCCAGAACAACTCAGTTCAGCATGGAAATATCATTGCAACAGCTTTTATTTAGCCAGAAATCAAGACTGTAAGTTTTTATGTGCTTAAAAGCATTTTCAGGCCAAATAAGTTGATTTCTGCCAATTGCAGCAAAATACTGAAAGGAAAGTGGGTTTGCCTTCAAATTTGAGCCAGAACAACTCAGTTCAGCATGGAAATATCATTGCAACAGCTTTTATTTAGCCAGAAATCAAGAGTGTAAGTTTTTATGCGCTTAAAAGCATTTTCAGGCCGAATGAGCAAATATGCTTTTTTCTGCCAATTGCAGCAAAATACTGAAAGGAAAGTGGGTTTGCCTTCATATTTGAGCCAGAACATCTCAGTTCAGCATGGAAATATCATTGCAACAGCTTTTATTTAGCCAGAAATCAAGAGTGTAAGTTTTTATGTGCTTAAAAGCATTTTCAGGCCAAATAAGCTGATTTCTGCCAATTGCAGCAAAATACTGAAAGGAAAGTGGGTTTGCCTTCATATTTGAGCCAAAACAACTCAGTTCAGCATGGAAATATCATTGCAACAGCTTTTATTTAGCCAGAAATCAAGAGTGTAAGTTTTTATGCGCTTAAAAGCATTTTCAGGCCGAATGAGCAAATATGCTTGTTTCTGCCAATTGCAGCAGAATACTGAAAGGAAAGTGGGTTTGCCTTCATATTTGAGCCAGAACAACTCAGTTCAGCATGGAAATATCATTGCAACAGCTTTTATTTAGCCAGAAATCAAGAGTGTACGTTTTTATGCGCTTAAAAGCATTTTCAGGCCGAATGAGCAAATATGCTTGTTTCTGCCAATTGCAGCAAAATACTGAAAGGAAAGTGGGTTTGCCTTCATATTTGAGCCAGAACAACTCAGTTCAGCATGGAAATATCATTGCAACAGCTTTTATTTAGCCAGAAATCAAGACTGTAAGTTTTTATGTGCTTAAAAGCATTTTCAGGCCAAATAAGCTGATTTCTGCCAATTGCTGCAAAATACTGAAAGGAAAGTGGGTTTGCCTTCATATTTGAGCCAAAACAACTCAGTTCAACATGGAAATATCATTGCAACAGCTTTTATTTAGCCAGAAATCAAGAGTGTAAGTTTTTATGCGCTTAAAAGCATTTTCAGGCCGAATGAGCAAATATGCTTGTTTCTGCCAATTGCAGCAAAATACTGAAAGGAAAGTAGGTTTGCCTTCATATTTGAGCCAGAACAACTCAGTTCAGCATGGAAATATCATTGCAACAGCTTTTATTTAGCCAGAAATCAAGAGTGTAAGTTTTTATGCGCTTAAAAGCATTTTCAGGCCGAATGAGCAAATATGCTTGTTTCTGCCAATTGCAGCAGAATACTGAAAGGAAAGTGGGTTTGCCTTCATATTTGAGCCAGAACAACTCAGTTCAGCATGGAAATATCATTGCAACAGTTTTTATTTAGCCACAAATCAAGAGTGTAAGTTTTTATGCGCTTAAAAGCATTTTCAGGCCGAATGAGCAAATATGCTTGTTTCTGCCAATTGCTGCAAAATACTGAAAGGAAAGTGGGTTTGCCTTCATATTTGAGCCAGAACAACTCAGTTCAGCATGGAAATATCATTGCAACAGCTTTTATTTAGCCAGAAATCAAGAGTGTAAGTTTTTATGCGCTTAAAAGCATTTTCAGGCCGAATGAGCAAATATGCTTGTTTCTGCCAATTGCAGCAAAATACTGAAAGGAAAGTGGGTTTGCCTTCATATTTGAGCCAGAACAACTCAGTTCAGCATGGAAATATCATTGCAACAGCTTTTATTTAGCCAGAAATCAAGAGTGTAAGTTTTTATGCGCTTAAAAGCATTTTCAGGCCGAATGAGCAAATATGCTTGTTTCTGCCAATTGCAGCAAAATACTGAAAGGAAAGTGGGTTTGCCTTCATATTTGAGCCAGAACAACTCAGTTCAGCATGGAAATATCATTGCAACAGCTTTTATTTAGCCAGAAATCAAGACTGTAAGTTTTTATGTGCTTAAAAGCATTTTCACGCCAAATAAGTTGATTTCTGCCAATTGCAGCAAAATACTGAAAGGAAAGTGGGTTTGCCTTCATATTTGAGCCAGAACAACTCAGTTCAGCATGGAAATATCATTGCAACAGCTTTTATTTAGCCAGAAATTAAGAGTGTAAGTTTTTATGCGCGTAAAAGCATTTTCAGGCCGAATGAGCAAATATGCTTGTTTCTGCCAATTGCAGCAAAATACTGCAAGGAAAGTGGGTTTGCCTTCATATTTGAGCCAGAACAACTCAGTTCAGCATGGAAATATCATTGCAACAGCTTTTATTTAGCCAGAAATCAAGACTGTAAGTTTTTATGTGCTTAAAAGCATTTTCAGGCCAAATAAGCTGATTTCTGCCAATTGCTGCAAAATACTGAAAGGAAAGTGGGTTTGCCTTCATATTTGAGCCAAAACAACTCAGTTCAGCATGGAAATATCATTGCAACAGCTTTTATTTAGCCAGAAATCAAGAGTGTAAGTTTTTATGCGCTTAAAAGCATTTTCAGGCCGAATGAGCAAATATGCTTGTTTCTGCCAATTGCAGCAGAATACTGAAAGGAAAGTGGGTTTGCCTTCATATTTGAGCCAGAACAACTCAGTTCAGCATGGAAATATCATTGCAACAGTTTTTATTTAGCCACAAATCAAGAGTGTAAGTTTTTATGCGCTTAAAAGCATTTTCAGGCCGAATGAGCAAATATGCTTGTTTCTGCCAATTGCTGCAAAATACTGAAAGGAAAGTGGGTTTGCCTTCATATTTGAGCCAGAACAACTCAGTTCAGCATGGAAATATCATTGCAACAGCTTTTATTTAGCCAGAAATCAAGAGTGTAAGTTTTTATGCGCTTAAAAGCATTTTCAGGCCGAATGAGCAAATATGCTTGTTTCTGCCAATTGCAGCAAAATACTGAAAGGAAAGTGGGTTTGCCTTCATATTTGAGCCAGAACAACTCAGTTCAGCATGGAAATATCATTGCAACAGCTTTTATTTAGCCAGAAATCAAGAGTGTAAGTTTTTATGCGCTTAAAAGCATTTTCAGGCCGAATGAGCAAATATGCTTGTTTCTGCCAATTGCAGCAAAATACTGAAAGGAAAGTGGGTTTGCCTTCATATTTGAGCCAGAACAACTCAGTTCAGCATGGAAATATTATTGCAACAGCTTTTATTTAGCCAGAAATCAAGACTGTAAGTTTTTATGTGCTTAAAAGCATTTTCACGCCAAATAAGTTGATTTCTGCCAATTGCAGCAAAATACTGAAAGGAAAGTGGGTTTGCCTTCATATTTGAGCCAGAACAACTCAGTTCAGCATGGAAATATCATTGCAACAGCTTTTATTTAGCCAGAAATTAAGAGTGTAAGTTTTTATGCGCTTAAAAGCATTTTCAGGCCGAATGAGCAAATATGCTTGTTTCTGCCAATTGCAGCAGAATACTGAAAGGAAAGTGGGTTTGCCTTCATATTTGAGCCAGAACAACTCAGTTCAGCATGGAAATATCATTGCAACAGCTTTTATTTAGCCAAAAATCAAGACTGTAAGTTTTTATGTGCTTAAAAGCATTTTCAGGCCAAATAAGCTGATTTCTGCCAATTGCAGCAAAATACTGAAAGGAAAGTGGGTTTGCCTTCGTATTTGAGCCAGAACAACTCAGTTCAGCATGGAAATATCATTGCAACAGCTTTTATTTAGCCAGAAATCAAGAGTGTAAGTTTTTATGTGCTTAAAAGCATTTTCAGGCCAAATAAGCTGATTTCTGCCAATTGCAGCAAAATACTGAAAGGAAAGTGGGTTTGCCTTCATATTTGAGCCAAAACAACTCAGTTCAGCATGGAAATATCATTGCAACAGCTTTTATTTAGCCAGAAATCAAGAGTGTAAGTTTTTATGCGCTTAAAAGCATTTTCAGGCCGAATGAGCAAATATGCTTGTTTCTGCCAATTGCAGCAGAATACTGAAAGGAAAGTGGGTTTGCCTTCATATTTGAGCCAGAACAACTCAGTTTAGCATGGAAATATCATTGCAACAGCTTTTATTTAGCCAGAAATCAAGAGTGTAAGTTTTTATGCGCTTAAAAGCATTTTCAGGCCGAATGAGCAAATATGCTTGTTTCTGCCAATTGCAGCAAAATACTGAAAGGAAAGTGGGTTTGCCTTCATATTTGAGCCAGAACAACTCAGTTCAGCATGGAAATATCATTGCAACAGCTTTTATTTAGCCAGAAATCAAGACTGTAAGTTTTTATGTGCTTAAAAGCATTTTCAGGCCAAATAAGTTGATTTCTGCCAATTGCAGCAAAATACTGAAAGGAAAGTGGGTTTGCCTTCATATTTGAGCCAGAACAACTCAGTTCAGCATGGAAATATCATTGCAACAGCTTTTATTTAGCCAGAAATCAAGAGTGTAAGTTTTTATGCGCTTAAAAGCATTTTCAGGCCGAATGAGCAAATATGCTTGTTTCTGCCAATTGTAGCAAAATACTGAAAGGAAAGTGGGTTTGCCTTCATATTTGAGCCAGAACAACTCAGTTCAGCATGGAAATATCATTGCAACAGCTTTTATTTAGCCAGAAATCAAGACTGTAAGTTTTTATGTGCTTAAAAGCATTTTCAGGCCAAATAAGTTGATTTCTGCCAATTGCAGCAAAATACTGAAAGGAAAGTGGGTTTGCCTTCAAATTTGAGCCAGAACAACTCAGTTCAGCATGGAAATATCATTGCAACAGCTTTTATTTAGCCAGAAATCAAGAGTGTAAGTTTTTATGCGCTTAAAAGCATTTTCAGGCCGAATGAGCAAATATGCTTTTTTCTGCCAATTGCAGCAAAATACTGAAAGGAAAGTGGGTTTGCCTTCATATTTGAGCCAGAACATCTCAGTTCAGCATGGAAATATCATTGCAACAGCTTTTATTTAGCCAGAAATCAAGAGTGTAAGTTTTTATGTGCTTAAAAGCATTTTCAGGCCAAATAAGCTGATTTCTGCCAATTGCAGCAAAATACTGAAAGGAAAGTGGGTTTGCCTTCATATTTGAGCCAAAACAACTCAGTTCAGCATGGAAATATCATTGCAACAGCTTTTATTTAGCCAGAAATCAAGAGTGTAAGTTTTTATGCGCTTAAAAGCATTTTCAGGCCGAATGAGCAAATATGCTTGTTTCTGCCAATTGCAGCAGAATACTGAAAGGAAAGTGGGTTTGCCTTCATATTTGAGCCAGAACAACTCAGTTCAGCATGGAAATATCATTGCAACAGCTTTTATTTAGCCAGAAATCAAGAGTGTAAGTTTTTATGCGCTTAAAAGCATTTTCAGGCCGAATGAGCAAATATGCTTGTTTCTGCCAATTGCAGCAAAATACTGAAAGGAAAGTGGGTTTGCCTTCATATTTGAGCCAGAACAACTCAGTTCAGCATGGAAATATCATTGCAACAGCTTTTATTTAGCCAGAAATCAAGACTGTAAGTTTTTATGTGCTTAAAAGCATTTTCAGGCCAAATAAGCTGATTTCTGCCAATTGCTGCAAAATACTGAAAGGAAAGTGGGTTTGCCTTCATATTTGAGCCAAAACAACTCAGTTCAACATGGAAATATCATTGCAACAGCTTTTATTTAGCCAGAAATCAAGAGTGTAAGTTTTTATGCGCTTAAAAGCATTTTCAGGCCGAATGAGCAAATATGCTTGTTTCTGCCAATTGCAGCAAAATACTGAAAGGAAAGTAGGTTTGCCTTCATATTTGAGCCAGAACAACTCAGTTCAGCATGGAAATATCATTGCAACAGCTTTTATTTAGCCAGAAATCAAGAGTGTAAGTTTTTATGCGCTTAAAAGCATTTTCAGGCCGAATGAGCAAATATGCTTGTTTCTGCCAATTGCAGCAGAATACTGAAAGGAAAGTGGGTTTGCCTTCATATTTGAGCCAGAACAACTCAGTTCAGCATGGAAATATCATTGCAACAGTTTTTATTTAGCCACAAATCAAGAGTGTAAGTTTTTATGCGCTTAAAAGCATTTTCAGGCCGAATGAGCAAATATGCTTGTTTCTGCCAATTGCTGCAAAATACTGAAAGGAAAGTGGGTTTGCCTTCATATTTGAGCCAGAACAACTCAGTTCAGCATGGAAATATCATTGCAACAGCTTTTATTTAGCCAGAAATCAAGAGTGTAAGTTTTTATGCGCTTAAAAGCATTTTCAGGCCGAATGAGCAAATATGCTTGTTTCTGCCAATTGCAGCAAAATACTGAAAGGAAAGTGGGTTTGCCTTCATATTTGAGCCAGAACAACTCAGTTCAGCATGGAAATATCATTGCAACAGCTTTTATTTAGCCAGAAATCAAGAGTGTAAGTTTTTATGCGCTTAAAAGCATTTTCAGGCCGAATGAGCAAATATGCTTGTTTCTGCCAATTGCAGCAAAATACTGAAAGGAAAGTGGGTTTGCCTTCATATTTGAGCCAGAACAACTCAGTTCAGCATGGAAATATCATTGCAACAGCTTTTATTTAGCCAGAAATCAAGACTGTAAGTTTTTATGTGCTTAAAAGCATTTCCACGCCAAATAAGTTGATTTCTGCCAATTGCAGCAAAATACTGAAAGGAAAGTGGGTTTGCCTTCATATTTGAGCCAGAACAACTCAGTTCAGCATGGAAATATCATTGCAACAGCTTTTATTTAGCCAGAAATTAAGATTGTAAGTTTTTATGCGCGTAAAAGCATTTTCAGGCCGAATGAGCAAATATGCTTGTTTCTGCCAATTGCAGCAAAATACTGAAAGGAAAGTAGGTTTGCCTTCATATTTGAGCCAGAACAACTCAGTTCAGCATGGAAATATCATTGCAACAGCTTTTATTTAGCCAGAAATCAAGAGTGTAAGTTTTTATGCGCTTAAAAGCATTTTCAGGCCGAATGAGCAAATATGCTTGTTTCTGCCAATTGCAGCAGAATACTGAAAGGAAAGTGGGTTTGCCTTCATATTTGAGCCAGAACAACTCAGTTCAGCATGGAAATATCATTGCAACAGTTTTTATTTAGCCACAAATCAAGAGTGTAAGTTTTTATGCGCTTAAAAGCATTTTCAGGCCGAATGAGCAAATATGCTTGTTTCTGCCAATTGCTGCAAAATACTGAAAGGAAAGTGGGTTTGCCTTCATATTTGAGCCAGAACAACTCAGTTCAGCATGGAAATATCATTGCAACAGCTTTTATTTAGCCAGAAATCAAGAGTGTAAGTTTTTATGCGCTTAAAAGCATTTTCAGGCCGAATGAGCAAATATGCTTGTTTCTGCCAATTGCAGCAAAATACTGAAAGAAAAGTGGGTTTGCCTTCATATTTGAGCCAGAACAACTCAGTTCAGCATGGAAATATCATTGCAACAGCTTTTATTTAGCCAGAAATCAAGAGTGTAAGTTTTTATGCGCTTAAAAGCATTTTCAGGCCGAATGAGCAAATATGCTTGTTTCTGCCAATTGCAGCAAAATACTGAAAGGAAAGTGGGTTTGCCTTCATATTTGAGCCAGAACAACTCAGTTCAGCATGGAAATATCATTGCAACAGCTTTTATTTAGCCAGAAATCAAGACTGTAAGTTTTTATGTGCTTAAAAGCATTTTCACGCCAAATAAGTTGATTTCTGCCAATTGCAGCAAAATACTGAAAGGAAAGTGGGTTTGCCTTCATATTTGAGCCAGAACAACTCAGTTCAGCATGGAAATATCATTGCAACAGCTTTTATTTAGCCAGAAATTAAGAGTGTAAGTTTTTATGCGCTTAAAAGCATTTTCAGGCCGAATGAGCAAATATGCTTGTTTCTGCCAATTGCAGCAGAATACTGAAAGGAAAGTGGGTTTGCCTTCATATTTGAGCCAGAACAACTCAGTTCAGCATGGAAATATCATTGCAACAGCTTTTATTTAGCCAAAAATCAAGACTGTAAGTTTTTATGTGCTTAAAAGCATTTTCAGGCCAAATAAGCTGATTTCTGCCAATTGCAGCAAAATACTGAAAGGAAAGTGGGTTTGCCTTCATATTTGAGCCAGAACAACTCAGTTCAGCATGGAAATATCATTGCAACAGCTTTTATTTAGCCAGAAATCAAGAGTGTAAGTTTTTATGTGCTTAAAAGCATTTTCAGGCCAAATAAGCTGATTTCTGCCAATTGCAGCAAAATACTGAAAGGAAAGTGGGTTTGCCTTCATATTTGAGCCAAAACAACTCAGTTCAGCATGGAAATATCATTGCAACAGCTTTTATTTAGCCAGAAATAAAGAGTGTAAGTTTTTATGCGCTTAAAAGCATTTTCAGGCCGAATGAGCAAATATGCTTGTTTCTGCCAATTGCAGCAAAATACTGAAAGGAAAGTGGGTTTGCCTTCATATTTGAGCCAGAACAACTCAGTTCAGCATGGAAATATCATTGCAACAGCTTTTATTTAGCCAGAAATCAAGACTGTAAGTTTTTATGTGCTTAAAAGCATTTTCAGGCCAAATAAGTTGATTTCTGCCAATTGCAGCAAAATACTGAAAGGAAAGTGGGTTTGCCTTCATATTTGAGCCAGAACAACTCAGTTCAGCATGGAAATATCATTGCAACAGCTTTTATTTAGCCAGAAATTAAGAGTGTAAGTTTTTATGCGCGTAAAAGCATTTTCAGGCCGAATGAGCAAATATGCTTGTTTCTGCCAATTGCAGCAAAATACTGAAAGGAAAGTGGGTTTGCCTTCATATTTGAGCCAGAACAACTCAGTTCAGCATGGAAATATCATTGCAACAGCTTTTATTTAGCCAGAAATCAAGACTGTAAGTTTTTATGTGCTTAAAAGCATTTTCAGGCCAAATAAGCTGATTTCTGCCAATTGCTGCAAAATACTGAAAGGAAAGTGGGTTTGCCTTCATATTTGAGCCAAAACAACTCAGTTCAGCATGGAAATATCATTGCAACAGCTTTTATTTAGCCAGAAATCTAGAGTGTAAGTTTTTATGCGCTTAAAAGCATTTTCAGGCCGAATGAGCAAATATGCTTGTTTCTGCCAATTGCAGCAAAATACTGAAAGGAAAGTAGGTTTGCCTTCATATTTGAGCCAGAACAACTCAGTTCAGCATGGAAATATCATTGCAACAGCTTTTATTTAGCCAGAAATCAAGAGTGTAAGTTTTTATGCGCTTAAAAGCATTTTCAGGCCGAATGAGCAAATATGCTTGTTTCTGCCAATTGCAGCAGAATACTGAAAGGAAAGTGGGTTTGCCTTCATATTTGAGCCAGAACAACTCAGTTCAGCATGGAAATATCATTGCAACAGTTTTTATTTAGCCACAAATCAAGAGTGTAAGTTTTTATGCGCTTAAAAGCATTTTCAGGCCGAATGAGCAAATATGCTTGTTTCTGCCAATTGCTGCAAAATACTGAAAGGAAAGTGGGTTTGCCTTCATATTTGAGCCAGAACAACTCAGTTCAGCATGGAAATATCATTGCAACAGCTTTTATTTAGCCAGAAATCAAGAGTGTAAGTTTTTATGCGCTTAAAAGCATTTTCAGGCCGAATGAGCAAATATGCTTGTTTCTGCCAATTGCAGCAAAATACTGAAAGGAAAGTGGGTTTGCCTTCATATTTGAGCCAGAAAAACTCAGTTCAGCATGGAAATATCATTGCAACAGCTTTTATTTAGCCAGAAATCAAGAGTGTAAGTTTTTATGCGCTTAAAAGCATTTTCAGGCCGAATGAGCAAATATGCTTGTTTCTGCCAATTGCAGCAAAATACTGAAAGGAAAGTGGGTTTGCCTTCATATTTGAGCCAGAACAACTCAGTTCAGCATGGAAATATCATTGCAACAGCTTTTATTTAGCCAGAAATCAAGACTGTAAGTTTTTATGTGCTTAAAAGCATTTTCACGCCAAATAAGTTGATTTCTGCCAATTGCAGCAAAATACTGAAAGGAAAGTGGGTTTGCCTTCATATTTGAGCCAGAACAACTCAGTTCAGCATGGAAATATCATTGCAACAGCTTTTATTTAGCCAGAAATTAAGAGTGTAAGTTTTTATGCGCGTAAAAGCATTTTCAGGCCGAATGAGCAAATATGCTTGTTTCTGCCAATTGCAGCAAAATACTGAAAGGAAAGTGGGTTTGCCTTCATATTTGAGCCAGAACAACTCAGTTCAGCATGGAAATATCATTGCAACAACTTTTATTTAGCCAGAAATCAAGACTGTAAGTTTTTATGTGCTTAAAAGCATTTTCAGGCCAAATAAGCTGATTTCTGCCAATTGCTGCAAAATACTGAAAGGAAAGTGGGTTTGCCTTCATATTTGAGCCAAAACAACTCAGTTCAGCATGGAAATATCATTGCAACAGCTTTTATTTAGCCAGAAATCAAGAGTGTAAGTTTTTATGCGCTTAAAAGCATTTTCAGGCCGAATGAGCAAATATGCTTGTTTCTGCCAATTGCAGCAAAATACTGAAAGGAAAGTAGGTTTGCCTTCATATTTGAGCCAGAACAACTCAGTTCAGCATGGAAATATCATTGCAACAGCTTTTATTTAGCCAGAAATCAAGAGTGTAAGTTTTTATGCGCTTAAAAGCATTTTCAGGCCGAATGAGCAAATATGCTTGTTTCTGCCAATTGCAGCAGAATACTGAAAGGAAAGTGGGTTTGCCTTCATATTTGAGCCAGAACAACTCAGTTCAGCATGGAAATATCATTGCAACAGTTTTTAATTTAGCCACAAATCAAGAGTGTAAGTTTTTATGCGCTTAAAAGCATTTTCAGGCCGAATGAGCAAATATGCTTGTTTCTGCCAATTGCTGCAAAATACTGAAAGGAAAGTGGGTTTGCCTTCATATTTGAGCCAGAACAACTCAGTTCAGCATGGAAATATCATTGCAACAGCTTTTATTTAGCCAGAAATCAAGAGTGTAAGTTTTTATGCGCTTAAAAGCATTTTCAGGCCGAATGAGCAAATATGCTTGTTTCTGCCAATTGCAGCAAAATACTGAAAGGAAAGTGGGTTTGCCTTCATATTTGAGCCAGAACAACTCAGTTCAGCATGGAAATATCATTGCAACAGCTTTTATTTAGCCAGAAATCAAGAGTGTAAGTTTTTATGCGCTTAAAAGCATTTTCAGGCCGAATGAGCAAATATGCTTGTTTCTGCCAATTGCAGCAAAATACTGAAAGGAAAGTGGGTTTGCCTTCATATTTGAGCCAGAACAACTCAGTTCAGCATGGAAATATCATTGCAACAGCTTTTATTTAGCCAGAAATCAAGACTGTAAGTTTTTATGTGCTTAAAAGCATTTTCATGCCAAATAAGTTGATTTCTGCCAAATGCAGCAAAATACTGAAAGGAAAGTGGGTTTGCCTTCATATTTGAGCCAGAACAACTCAGTTCAGCATGGAAATATCATTGCAACAGCTTTTATTTAGCCAGAAATTAAGAGTGTAAGTTTTTATGCGCTTAAAAGCATTTTCAGGCCGAATGAGCAAATATGCTTGTTTCTGCCAATTGCAGCAGAATACTGAAAGGAAAGTGGGTTTGCCTTCATATTTGAGCCAGAACAACTCAGTTCAGCATGGAAATATCATTGCAACAGCTTTTATTTAGCCAAAAATCAAGACTGTAAGTTTTTATGTGCTTAAAAGCATTTTCAGGCCAAATAAGCTGATTTCTGCCAATTGCAGCAAAATACTGAAAGGAAAGTGGGTTTGCCTTCATATTTGAGCCAGAACAACTCAGTTCAGCATGGAAATATCATTGCAACAGCTTTTATTTAGCCAGAAATCAAGAGTGTAAGTTTTTATGTGCTTAAAAGCATTTTCAGGCCAAATAAGCTGATTTCTGCCAATTGCAGCAAAATACTGAAAGGAAAGTGGGTTTGCCTTCATATTTGAGCCAAAACAACTCAGTTCAGCATGGAAATATCATTGCAACAGCTTTTATTTAGCCAGAAATAAAGAGTGTAAGTTTTTATGCGCTTAAAAGCATTTTCAGGCCGAATGAGCAAATATGCTTGTTTCTGCCAATTGCAGCAAAATACTGAAAGGAAAGTGGGTTTGCCTTCATATTTGAGCCAGAACAACTCAGTTCAGCATGGAAATATCATTGCAACAGCTTTTATTTAGCCAGAAATCAAGACTGTAAGTTTTTATGTGCTTAAAAGCATTTTCAGGCCAAATAAGTTGATTTCTGCCAATTGCAGCAAAATACTGAAAGGAAAGTGGGTTTGCCTTCATATTTGAGCCAGAACAACTCAGTTCAGCATGGAAATATCATTGCAACAGCTTTTATTTAGCCAGAAATTAAGAGTGTAAGTTTTTATGCGCGTAAAAGCATTTTCAGGCCGAATGAGCAAATATGCTTGTTTCTGCCAATTGCAGCAAAATACTGAAAGGAAAGTGGGTTTGCCTTCATATTTGAGCCAGAACAACTCAGTTCAGCATGGAAATATCATTGCAACAGCTTTTATTTAGCCAGAAATCAAGACTGTAAGTTTTTATGTGCTTAAAAGCATTTTCAGGCCAAATAAGCTGATTTCTGCCAATTGCTGCAAAATACTGAAAGGAAAGTGGGTTTGCCTTCATATTTGAGCCAAAACAACTCAGTTCAGCATGGAAATATCATTGCAACAGCTTTTATTTAGCCAGAAATCTAGAGTGTAAGTTTTTATGCGCTTAAAAGCATTTTCAGGCCGAATGAGCAAATATGCTTGTTTCTGCCAATTGCAGCAAAATACTGAAAGGAAAGTAGGTTTGCCTTCATATTTGAGCCAGAACAACTCAGTTCAGCATGGAAATATCATTGCAACAGCTTTTATTTAGCCAGAAATCAAGAGTGTAAGTTTTTATGCGCTTAAAAGCATTTTCAGGCCGAATGAGCAAATATGCTTGTTTCTGCCAATTGCAGCAGAATACTGAAAGGAAAGTGGGTTTGCCTTCATATTTGAGCCAGAACAACTCAGTTCAGCATGGAAATATCATTGCAACAGTTTTTATTTAGCCACAAATCAAGAGTGTAAGTTTTTATGCGCTTAAAAGCATTTTCAGGCCGAATGAGCAAATATGCTTGTTTCTGCCAATTGCTGCAAAATACTGAAAGGAAAGTGGGTTTGCCTTCATATTTGAGCCAGAACAACTCAGTTCAGCATGGAAATATCATTGCAACAGCTTTTATTTAGCCAGAAATCAAGAGTGTAAGTTTTTATGCGCTTAAAAGCATTTTCAGGCCGAATGAGCAAATATGCTTGTTTCTGCCAATTGCAGCAAAATACTGAAAGGAAAGTGGGTTTGCCTTCATATTTGAGCCAGAAAAACTCAGTTCAGCATGGAAATATCATTGCAACAGCTTTTATTTAGCCAGAAATCAAGAGTGTAAGTTTTTATGCGCTTAAAAGCATTTTCAGGCCGAATGAGCAAATATGCTTGTTTCTGCCAATTGCAGCAAAATACTGAAAGGAAAGTGGGTTTGCCTTCATATTTGAGCCAGAACAACTCAGTTCAGCATGGAAATATCATTGCAACAGCTTTTATTTAGCCAGAAATCAAGACTGTAAGTTTTTATGTGCTTAAAAGCATTTTCACGCCAAATAAGTTGATTTCTGCCAATTGCAGCAAAATACTGAAAGGAAAGTGGGTTTGCCTTCATATTTGAGCCAGAACAACTCAGTTCAGCATGGAAATATCATTGCAACAGCTTTTATTTAGCCAGAAATTAAGAGTGTAAGTTTTTATGCGCGTAAAAGCATTTTCAGGCCGAATGAGCAAATATGCTTGTTTCTGCCAATTGCAGCAAAATACTGAAAGGAAAGTGGGTTTGCCTTCATATTTGAGCCAGAACAACTCAGTTCAGCATGGAAATATCATTGCAACAACTTTTATTTAGCCAGAAATCAAGACTGTAAGTTTTTATGTGCTTAAAAGCATTTTCAGGCCAAATAAGCTGATTTCTGCCAATTGCTGCAAAATACTGAAAGGAAAGTGGGTTTGCCTTCATATTTGAGCCAAAACAACTCAGTTCAGCATGGAAATATCATTGCAACAGCTTTTATTTAGCCAGAAATCAAGAGTGTAAGTTTTTATGCGCTTAAAAGCATTTTCAGGCCGAATGAGCAAATATGCTTGTTTCTGCCAATTGCAGCAAAATACTGAAAGGAAAGTAGGTTTGCCTTCATATTTGAGCCAGAACAACTCAGTTCAGCATGGAAATATCATTGCAACAGCTTTTATTTAGCCAGAAATCAAGAGTGTAAGTTTTTATGCGCTTAAAAGCATTTTCAGGCCGAATGAGCAAATATGCTTGTTTCTGCCAATTGCAGCAGAATACTGAAAGGAAAGTGGGTTTGCCTTCATATTTGAGCCAGAACAACTCAGTTCAGCATGGAAATATCATTGCAACAGTTTTTAATTTAGCCACAAATCAAGAGTGTAAGTTTTTATGCGCTTAAAAGCATTTTCAGGCCGAATGAGCAAATATGCTTGTTTCTGCCAATTGCTGCAAAATACTGAAAGGAAAGTGGGTTTGCCTTCATATTTGAGCCAGAACAACTCAGTTCAGCATGGAAATATCATTGCAACAGCTTTTATTTAGCCAGAAATCAAGAGTGTAAGTTTTTATGCGCTTAAAAGCATTTTCAGGCCGAATGAGCAAATATGCTTGTTTCTGCCAATTGCAGCAAAATACTGAAAGGAAAGTGGGTTTGCCTTCATATTTGAGCCAGAACAACTCAGTTCAGCATGGAAATATCATTGCAACAGCTTTTATTTAGCCAGAAATCAAGAGTGTAAGTTTTTATGCGCTTAAAAGCATTTTCAGGCCGAATGAGCAAATATGCTTGTTTCTGCCAATTGCAGCAAAATACTGAAAGGAAAGTGGGTTTGCCTTCATATTTGAGCCAGAACAACTCAGTTCAGCATGGAAATATCATTGCAACAGCTTTTATTTAGCCAGAAATCAAGACTGTAAGTTTTTATGTGCTTAAAAGCATTTTCATGCCAAATAAGTTGATTTCTGCCAAATGCAGCAAAATACTGAAAGGAAAGTGGGTTTGCCTTCATATTTGAGCCAGAACAACTCAGTTCAGCATGGAAATATCATTGCAACAGCTTTTATTTAGCCAGAAATTAAGAGTGTAAGTTTTTATGCGCTTAAAAGCATTTTCAGGCCGAATGAGCAAATATGCTTGTTTCTGCCAATTGCAGCAGAATACTGAAAGGAAAGTGGGTTTGCCTTCATATTTGAGCCAGAACAACTCAGTTCAGCATGGAAATATCATTGCAACAGCTTTTATTTAGCCAGAAATCAAGAGTGTAAGTTTTTATGTGCTTAAAAGCATTTTCAGGCCAAATAAGCTGATTTCTGCCAATTGCAGCAAAATACTGAAAGGAAAGTGGGTTTGCCTTCATATTTGAGCCAAAACAACTCAGTTCAGCATGGAAATATCATTGCAACAGCTTTTATTTAGCCAGAAATCAAGACTGTAAGTTTTTATGTGCTTAAAAGCATTTTCAGGCCAAATAAGCTGATTTCTGCCAATTGCTGCAAAATACTGAAAGGAAAGTGGGTTTGCCTTCATATTTGAGCCAGAACAACTCAGTTCAGCATGGAAATATCATTGCAACAGCTTTTATTTAGCCAGAAATCAAGAGTGTAAGTTTTTATGCGCTTAAAAGCATTTTCAGGCCGAATGAGCAAATATGCTTGTTTCTGCCAATTGCAGCAAAATACTGAAAGGAAAGTAGGTTTGCCTTCATATTTGAGCCAGAACAACTCAGTTCAGCATGGAAATATCATTGCAACAGCTTTTATTTAGCCAGAAATCAAGAGTGTAAGTTTTTATGCGCTTAAAAGCATTTTCAGGCCGAATGAGCAAATATGCTTGTTTCTGCCAATTGCAGCAGAATACTGAAAGGAAAGTGGGTTTGCCTTCATATTTGAGCCAGAACAACTCAGTTCAGCATGGAAATATCATTGCAACAGCTTTTATTTAGCCAGAAATCAAGAGTGTAAGTTTTTATGCGCTTAAAAGCATTTTCAGGCCGAATGAGCAAATATGCTTGTTTCTGCCAATTGCAGCAAAATACTGAAAGGAAAGTGGGTTTGCCTTCATATTTGAGCCAGAACAACTCAGTTCAGCATGGAAATATCATTGCAACAGCTTTTATTTAGCCAGAAATCAAGAGTGTAAGTTTTTATGCGCTTAAAAGCATTTTCAGGCCGAATGAGCAAATATGCTGGTTTCTGCCAATTGCAGCAAAATACTGAAAGGAAAGTGGGTTTGCCTTCATATTTGAGCCAGAACAACTCAGTTCAGCATGGAAATATCATTGCAACAGCTTTTATTTAGCCAGAAATCAAGACTGTAAGTTTATATGTGCTTAAAAGCATTTTCACGCCAAATAAGTTGATTTCTGCCAATTGCTGCAAAATACTGAAAGGAAAGTGGGTTTGCCTTCATATTTGAGCCAGAACAACTCAGTTCAGCATGGAAATATCATTGCAACAGCTTTTATTTAGCCAGAAATCAAGAGTGTAAGTTTTTATGTGCTTAAAAGCATTTTCAGGCCAAATAAGCTGATTTCTGCCAATTGCAGCAAAATACTGAAAGGAAAGTGGGTTTGCCTTCATATTTGAGCCAGAACAACTCAGTTCAGCATGGAAATATCATTGCAACAGCTTTTATTTAGCCAGAAATCAAGAGTGTAAGTTTTTATGCGCTTAAAAGCATTATCAGGCCAAATAAGCTGATTTCTGCCAATTGCAGCAAAATACTGAAAGGAAAGTGGGTTTGCCATCATATTTGAACCAGAACAACTCAGTTCAGCATGGAAATATCATTGCAACAGCTTTTATTTAGCCAGAAATCAAGAGTGTACGTTTTTATGCGCTTAAAAGCATTTTCAGGTCGAATGAGCAAATATGCTTGTTTCTGCCAATTGCAGCAAAATACTGAAAGGAAAGTGGGTTTGCCTTCATATTTGAGCCAGAACAACTCAGTTCAGCATGGAAATATCATTGCAACAGCTTTTATTTAGCCAGAAATCAAGACTGTAAGTTTTTATGTGCTTAAAAGCATTTTCAGGCCAAATAAGCTGATTTCTGCCAATTGCTGCAAAATACTGAAAGGAAAGTGGGTTTGCCTTCATATTTGAGCCAGAACAACTCAGTTCAGCATGGAAATATCATTGCAACAGCTTTTATTTAGCCAGAAATCAAGACTGTAAGTTTTTATGTGCTTAAAAGCATTTTCAGGCCAAATAAGTTGATTTCTGCCAATTGCAGCAAAATACTGAAAGGAAAGTGGGTTTGCCTTCAAATTTGAGCCAGAACAACTCAGTTCAGCATGGAAATATCATTGCAACAGCTTTTATTTAGCCAGAAATCAAGAGTGTAAGTTTTTATGCGCTTAAAAGCATTTTCAGGCCGAATGAGCAAATATGCTTGTTTCTGCCAATTGCAGCAAAATACTGAAAGGAAAGTGGGTTTGCCTTCATATTTGAGCCAGAACAACTCAGTTCAGCATGGAAATATCATTGCAACAGCTTTTATTTAGCCAGAAATCAAGAGTGTAAGTTTTTATGTGCTTAAAAGCATTTTCAGGCCAAATAAGCTGATTTCTGCCAATTGCAGCAAAATACTGAAAGGAAAGTGGGTTTGCCTTCATATTTGAGCCAAAACAACTCAGTTCAGCATGGAAATATCATTGCAACAGCTTTTATTTAGCCAGAAATCAAGAGTGTAAGTTTTTATGCGCTTAAAAGCATTTTCAGGCCGAATGAGCAAATATGCTTGTTTCTGCCAATTGCAGCAAAATACTGAAAGGAAAGTGGGTTTGCCTTCATATTTGAGCCAGAACAACTCAGTTCAGCATGGAAATATCATTGCAACAGCTTTTATTTAGCCAGAAATCAAGAGTGTAAGTTTTTATGCGCTTAAAAGCATTTTCAGGCCGAATGAGCAAATATGCTTGTTTCTGCCAATTGCAGCAAAATACTGAAAGGAAAGTAGGTTTGCCTTCATATTTGAGCCAGAACAACTCAGTTCAGCATGGAAATATCATTGCAACAGCTTTTATTTAGCCAGAAATCAAGAGTGTAAGTTTTTATGCGCTTAAAAGCATTTTCAGGCCGAATGAGCAAATATGCTTGTTTCTGCCAATTGCAGCAGAATACTGAAAGGAAAGTGGGTTTGCCTTCATATTTGAGCCAGAACAACTCAGTTCAGCATGGAAATATCATTGCAACAGTTTTTATTTAGCCACAAATCAAGAGTGTAAGTTTTTATGCGCTTAAAAGCATTTTCAGGCCGAATGAGCAAATACGCTTGTTTCTGCCAATTGCTGCAAAATACTGAAAGGAAAGTGGGTTTGCCTTCATATTTGAGCCAGAACAACTCAGTTCAGCATGGAAATATCATTGCAACAGCTTTTATTTAGCCAGAAATCAAGAGTGTAAGTTTTTATGCGCTTAAAAGCATTTTCAGGCCGAATGAGCAAATATGCTTGTTTCTGCCAATTGCAGCAAAATACTGAAAGGAAAGTGGGTTTGCCTTCATATTTGAGCCAGAACAACTCAGTTCAGCATGGAAATATCATTGCAACAGCTTTTATTTAGCCAGAAATCAAGACTGTAAGTTTTTATGTGCTTAAAAGCATTTTCACGCCAAATAAGTTGATTTCTGCCAATTGCAGCAAAATACTGAAAGGAAAGTGGGTTTGCCTTCATATTTGAGCCAGAACAACTCAGTTCAGCATGGAAATATCATTGCAACAGCTTTTATTTAGCCAGAAATTAAGAGTGTAAGTTTTTATGCGCTTAAAAGCATTTTCAGGCCGAATGAGCAAATATGCTTGTTTCTGCCAATTGCAGCAGAATACTGAAAGGAAAGTGGGTTTGCCTTCATATTTGAGCCAGAACAACTCAGTTCAGCATGGAAATATCATTGCAACAGCTTTTATTTAGCCAAAAATCAAGACTGTAAGTTTTTATGTGCTTAAAAGCATTTTCAGGCCAAATAAGCTGATTTCTGCCAATTGCAGCAAAATACTGAAAGGAAAGTGGGTTTGCCTTCATATTTGAGCCAGAACAACTCAGTTCAGCATGGAAATATCATTGCAACAGCTTTTATTTAGCCAGAAATCAAGAGTGTAAGTTTTTATGTGCTTAAAAGCATTTTCAGGCCAAATAAGCTGATTTCTGCCAATTGCAGCAAAATACTGAAAGGAAAGTGGGTTTGCCTTCATATTTGAGCCAAAACAACTCAGTTCAGCATGGAAATATCATTGCAACAGCTTTTATTTAGCCAGAAATCAAGAGTGTAAGTTTTTATGCGCTTAAAAGCATTTTCAGGCCGAATGAGCAAATATGCTGGTTTCTGCCAATTGCAGCAAAATACTGAAAGGAAAGTGGGTTTGCCTTCATATTTGAGCCAGAACAACTCAGTTCAGCATGGAAATATCATTGCAACAGCTTTTATTTAGCCAGAAATCAAGACTGTAAGTTTTTATGTGCTTAAAAGCATTTTCAGGCCAAATAAGCTGATTTCTGCCAATTGCTGCAAAATACTGAAAGGAAAGTGGGTTTGCCTTCATATTTGAGCCAGAACAACTCAGTTCAGCATGGAAATATCATTGCAACAGCTTTTATTTAGCCAGAAATCAAGAGTGTAAGTTTTTATGCGCTTAAAAGCATTTTCAGGCCGAATGAGCAAATATGCTTGTTTCTGCCAATTGCAGCAAAATACTGAAAGGAAAGTAGGTTTGCCTTCATATTTGAGCCAGAACAACTCAGTTCAGCATGGAAATATCATTGCAACAGCTTTTATTTAGCCAGAAATCAAGAGTGTAAGTTTTTATGCGCTTAAAAGCATTTTCAGGCCGAATGAGCAAATATGCTTGTTTCTGCCAATTGCAGCAGAATACTGAAAGGAAAGTGGGTTTGCCTTCATATTTGAGCCAGAACAACTCAGTTCAGCATGGAAATATCATTGCAACAGCTTTTATTTAGCCAGAAATCAAGAGTGTACGTTTTTATGCGCTTAAAAGCATTTTCAGGCCGAATGAGCAAATATGCTTGTTTCTGCCAATTGCAGCAAAATACTGAAAGGAAAGTGGGTTTGCCTTCATATTTGAGCCAGAACAACTCAGTTCAGCATGGAAATATCATTGCAACAGCTTTTATTTAGCCAGAAATCAAGAGTGTAAGTTTTTATGCGCTTAAAAGCATTTTCAGGCCGAATGAGCAAATATGCTTGTTTCTGCCAATTGCAGCAAAATACTGAAAGGAAAGTGGGTTTGCCTTCATATTTGAGCCAGAACAACTCAGTTCAGCATGGAAATATCATTGCAACAGCTTTTATTTAGCCAGAAATCAAGAGTGTAAGTTTTTATGTGCTTAAAAGCATTTTCAGGCCAAATAAGCTGATTTCTGCCAATTGCAGCAAAATACTGAAAGGAAAGTGGGTTTGCCTTCATATTTGAGCCAGAACAACTCAGTTCAGCATGGAAATATCATTGCAACAGCTTTTATTTAGCCAGAAATCAAGAGTGTAAGTTTTTATGCGCTTAAAAGCATTATCAGGCCAAATAAGCTGATTTCTGCCAATTGCAGCAAAATACTGAAAGGAAAGTGGGTTTGCCATCATATTTGAACCAGAACAACTCAGTTCAGCATGGAAATATCATTGCAACAGCTTTTATTTAGCCAGAAATCAAGAGTGTACGTTTTTATGCGCTTAAAAGCATTTTCAGGTCGAATGAGCAAATATGCTTGTTTCTGCCAATTGCAGCAAAATACTGAAAGGAAAGTGGGTTTGCCTTCATATTTGAGCCAGAACAACTCAGTTCAGCATGGAAATATCATTGCAACAGCTTTTATTTAGCCAGAAATCAAGACTGTAAGTTTTTATGTGCTTAAAAGCATTTTCAGGCCAAATAAGCTGATTTCTGCCAATTGCTGCAAAATACTGAAAGGAAAGTGGGTTTGCCTTCATATTTGAGCCAGAACAACTCAGTTCAGCATGGAAATATCATTGCAACAGCTTTTATTTAGCCAGAAATCAAGAGTGTAAGTTTTTATGCGCTTAAAAGCATTTTCAGGCCGAATGAGCAAATATGCTTGTTTCTGCCAATTGTAGCAAAATACTGAAAGGAAAGTGGGTTTGCCTTCATATTTGAGCCAGAACAACTCAGTTCAGCATGGAAATATCATTGCAACAGCTTTTATTTAGCCAGAAATCAAGACTGTAAGTTTTTATGTGCTTAAAAGCATTTTCAGGCCAAATAAGCTGATTTCTGCCAATTGCAGCAAAATACTGAAAGGAAAGTGGGTTTGCCTTCATATTTGAGCCAAAACAACTCAGTTCAGCATGGAAATATCATTGCAACAGCTTTTATTTAGCCAGAAATAAAGAGTGTAAGTTTTTATGCGCTTAAAAGCATTTTCAGGCCGAATGAGCAAATATGCTTGTTTCTGCCAATTGCAGCAAAATACTGAAAGGAAAGTGGGTTTGCCTTCATATTTGAGCCAGAACAACTCAGTTCAGCATGGAAATATCATTGCAACAGCTTTTATTTAGCCAGAAATCAAGACTGTAAGTTTTTATGTGCTTAAAAGCATTTTCAGGCCAAATAAGTTGATTTCTGCCAATTGCAGCAAAATACTGAAAGGAAAGTGGGTTTGCCTTCATATTTGAGCCAGAACAACTCAGTTCAGCATGGAAATATCATTGCAACAGCTTTTATTTAGCCAGAAATTAAGAGTGTAAGTTTTTATGCGCGTAAAAGCATTTTCAGGCCGAATGAGCAAATATGCTTGTTTCTGCCAATTGCAGCAAAATACTGAAAGGAAAGTGGGTTTGCCTTCATATTTGAGCCAGAACAACTCAGTTCAGCATGGAAATATCATTGCAACAGCTTTTATTTAGCCAGAAATCAAGACTGTAAGTTTTTATGTGCTTAAAAGCATTTTCAGGCCAAATAAGCTGATTTCTGCCAATTGCTGCAAAATACTGAAAGGAAAGTGGGTTTGCCTTCATATTTGAGCCAAAACAACTCAGTTCAGCATGGAAATATCATTGCAACAGCTTTTATTTAGCCAGAAATCTAGAGTGTAAGTTTTTATGCGCTTAAAAGCATTTTCAGGCCGAATGAGCAAATATGCTTGTTTCTGCCAATTGCAGCAAAATACTGAAAGGAAAGTAGGTTTGCCTTCATATTTGAGCCAGAACAACTCAGTTCAGCATGGAAATATCATTGCAACAGCTTTTATTTAGCCAGAAATCAAGAGTGTAAGTTTTTATGCGCTTAAAAGCATTTTCAGGCCGAATGAGCAAATATGCTTGTTTCTGCCAATTGCAGCAGAATACTGAAAGGAAAGTGGGTTTGCCTTCATATTTGAGCCAGAACAACTCAGTTCAGCATGGAAATATCATTGCAACAGTTTTTATTTAGCCACAAATCAAGAGTGTAAGTTTTTATGCGCTTAAAAGCATTTTCAGGCCGAATGAGCAAATATGCTTGTTTCTGCCAATTGCTGCAAAATACTGAAAGGAAAGTGGGTTTGCCTTCATATTTGAGCCAGAACAACTCAGTTCAGCATGGAAATATCATTGCAACAGCTTTTATTTAGCCAGAAATCAAGAGTGTAAGTTTTTATGCGCTTAAAAGCATTTTCAGGCCGAATGAGCAAATATGCTTGTTTCTGCCAATTGCAGCAAAATACTGAAAGGAAAGTGGGTTTGCCTTCATATTTGAGCCAGAAAAACTCAGTTCAGCATGGAAATATCATTGCAACAGCTTTTATTTAGCCAGAAATCAAGAGTGTAAGTTTTTATGCGCTTAAAAGCATTTTCAGGCCGAATGAGCAAATATGCTTGTTTCTGCCAATTGCAGCAAAATACTGAAAGGAAAGTGGGTTTGCCTTCATATTTGAGCCAGAACAACTCAGTTCAGCATGGAAATATCATTGCAACAGCTTTTATTTAGCCAGAAATCAAGACTGTAAGTTTTTATGTGCTTAAAAGCATTTTCACGCCAAATAAGTTGATTTCTGCCAATTGCAGCAAAATACTGAAAGGAAAGTGGGTTTGCCTTCATATTTGAGCCAGAACAACTCAGTTCAGCATGGAAATATCATTGCAACAGCTTTTATTTAGCCAGAAATTAAGAGTGTAAGTTTTTATGCGCGTAAAAGCATTTTCAGGCCGAATGAGCAAATATGCTTGTTTCTGCCAATTGCAGCAAAATACTGAAAGGAAAGTGGGTTTGCCTTCATATTTGAGCCAGAACAACTCAGTTCAGCATGGAAATATCATTGCAACAACTTTTATTTAGCCAGAAATCAAGACTGTAAGTTTTTATGTGCTTAAAAGCATTTTCAGGCCAAATAAGCTGATTTCTGCCAATTGCTGCAAAATACTGAAAGGAAAGTGGGTTTGCCTTCATATTTGAGCCAAAACAACTCAGTTCAGCATGGAAATATCATTGCAACAGCTTTTATTTAGCCAGAAATCAAGAGTGTAAGTTTTTATGCGCTTAAAAGCATTTTCAGGCCGAATGAGCAAATATGCTTGTTTCTGCCAATTGCAGCAAAATACTGAAAGGAAAGTGGGTTTGCCTTCATATTTGAGCCAGAACAACTCAGTTCAGCATGGAAATATCATTGCAACAGCTTTTATTTAGCCAGAAATCAAGACTGTAAGTTTTTATGTGCTTAAAAGCATTTTCACGCCAAATAAGTTGATTTCTGCCAATTGCAGCAAAATACTGAAAGGAAAGTGGGTTTGCCTTCATATTTGAGCCAGAACAACTCAGTTCAGCATGGAAATATCATTGCAACAGCTTTTATTTAGCCAGAAATTAAGAGTGTAAGTTTTTATGCGCTTAAAAGCATTTTCAGGCCGAATGAGCAAATATGCTTGTTTCTGCCAATTGCAGCAGAATACTGAAAGGAAAGTGGGTTTGCCTTCATATTTGAGCCAGAACAACTCAGTTCAGCATGGAAATATCATTGCAACAGCTTTTATTTAGCCAAAAATCAAGACTGTAAGTTTTTATGTGCTTAAAAGCATTTTCAGGCCAAATAAGCTGATTTCTGCCAATTGCAGCAAAATACTGAAAGGAAAGTGGGTTTGCCTTCATATTTGAGCCAGAACAACTCAGTTCAGCATGGAAATATCATTGCAACAGCTTTTATTTAGCCAGAAATCAAGAGTGTAAGTTTTTATGTGCTTAAAAGCATTTTCAGGCCAAATAAGCTGATTTCTGCCAATTGCAGCAAAATACTGAAAGGAAAGTGGGTTTGCCTTCATATTTGAGCCAAAACAACTCAGTTCAGCATGGAAATATCATTGCAACAGCTTTTATTTAGCCAGAAATCAAGAGTGTAAGTTTTTATGCGCTTAAAAGCATTTTCAGGCCGAATGAGCAAATATGCTTGTTTCTGCCAATTGCAGCAGAATACTGAAAGGAAAGTGGGTTTGCCTTCATATTTGAGCCAGAACAACTCAGTTCAGCATGGAAATATCATTGCAACAGCTTTTATTTAGCCAGAAATCAAGAGTGTAAGTTTTTATGCGCTTAAAAGCATTTTCAGGCCGAATGAGCAAATATGCTTGTTTCTGCCAATTGCAGCAAAATACTGAAAGGAAAGTGGGTTTGCCTTCATATTTGAGCCAGAACAACTCAGTTCAGCATGGAAATATCATTGCAACAGCTTTTATTTAGCCAGAAATCAAGAGTGTAAGTTTTTATGCGCTTAAAAGCATTTTCAGGCCGAATGAGCAAATATGCTTGTTTCTGCCAATTGCAGCAAAATACTGAAAGGAAAGTGGGTTTGCCTTCATATTTGAGCCAGAACAACTCAGTTCAGCATGGAAATATCATTGCAACAGCTTTTATTTAGCCAGAAATCAAGACTGTAAGTTTTTATGTGCTTAAAAGCATTTTCACGCCAAATAAGTTGATTTCTGCCAATTGCTGCAAAATACTGAAAGGAAAGTGGGTTTGCCTTCATATTTGAGCCAGAACAACTCAGTTCAGCATGGAAATATCATTGCAACAGCTTTTATTTAGCCAGAAATCAAAAGTGTAAGTTTTTATGTGCTTAAAAGCATTTTCAGGCCAAATAAGCTGATTTCTGCCAATTGCAGCAAAATACTGAAAGGAAAGTGGGTTTGCCTTCATATTTGAGCCAGAACAACTCAGTTCAGCATGGAAATATCATTGCAACAGCTTTTATTTAGCCAGAAATCAAGAGTGTAAGTTTTTATGCGCTTAAAAGCATTATCAGGCCAAATAAGCTGATTTCTGCCAATTGCAGCAAAATACTGAAAGGAAAGTGGGTTTGCCATCATATTTGAACCAGAACAACTCAGTTCAGCATGGAAATATCATTGCAACAGCTTTTATTTAGCCAGAAATCAAGAGTGTAAGTTTTTATGCGCTTAAAAGCATTTTCAGGCCGAATGAGCAAATATGCTTGTTTCTGCCAATTGCAGCAAAATACTGAAAGGAAAGTGGGTTTGCCTTCATATTTGAGCCAGAACAACTCAGTTCAGCATGGAAATATCATTGCAACAGCTTTTATTTAGCCAGAAATCAAGACTGTAAGTTTTTATGTGCTTAAAAGCATTTTCAGGCCAAATAAGTTGATTTCTGCCAATTGCAGCAAAATACTGAAAGGAAAGTGGGTTTGCCTTCATATTTGAGCCAGAACAACTCAGTTCAGCATGGAAATATCATTGCAACAGCTTTTATTTAGCCAGAAATCAAGAGTGTAAGTTTTTATGTGCTTAAAAGCATTTTCAGGCCAAATAAGCTGATTTCTGCCAATTGCTGCAAAATACTGAAAGGAAAGTGGGTTTGCCTTCATATTTGAGCCAGAACAACTCAGTTCAGCATGGAAATATCATTGCAACAGCTTTTATTTAGCCAGAAATCAAGAGTGTAAGTTTTTATGCGCTTAAAAGCATTTTCAGGCCGAATGAGCAAATATGCTTGTTTCTGCCAATTGCAGCAAAATACTGAAAGGAAAGTAGGTTTGCCTTCATATTTGAGCCAGAACAACTCAGTTCAGCATGGAAATATCATTGCAACAGCTTTTATTTAGCCAGAAATCAAGAGTGTAAGTTTTTAGGCGCTTAAAAGCATTTTCAGGCCGAATGAGCAAATATGCTTGTTTCTGCCAATTGCAGCAGAATACTGAAAGGAAAGTGGGTTTGCCTTCATATTTGAGCCAGAACAACTCAGTTCAGCATGGAAATATCATTGCAACAGCTTTTATTTAGCCAGAAATCAAGAGTGTAAGTTTTTATGCGCTTAAAAGCATTTTCAGGCCGAATGAGCAAATATGCTTGTTTCTGCCAATTGCAGCAAAATACTGAAAGGAAAGTGGGTTTGCCTTCATATTTGAGCCAGAACAACTCAGTTCAGCATGGAAATGTCATTGCAACAGCTTTTATTTAGCCAGAAATCAAGAGTGTAAGTTTTTATGCGCTTAAAAGCATTTTCAGGCCGAATGAGCAAATATGCTTGTTTCTGCCAATTGCAGCAAAATACTGAAAGGAAAGTGGGTTTGCCTTCATATTTGAGCCAGAACAACTCAGTTCAGCATGGAAATATCATTGCAACAGCTTTTATTTAGCCAGAAATCAAGACTGTAAGTTTTTATGTGCTTAAAAGCATTTTCAGGCCAAATAAGCTGATTTCTGCCAATTGCTGCAAAATACTGAAAGGAAAGTGGGTTTGCCTTCATATTTGAGCCAGAACAACTCAGTTCAGCATGGAAATATCATTGCAACAGCTTTTATTTAGCCAGAAATCAAGAGTGTAAGTTTTTATGCGCTTAAAAGCATTTTCAGGCCGAATGAGCAAATATGCTTGTTTCTGCCAATTGCAGCAAAATACTGAAAGGAAAGTAGGTTTGCCTTCATATTTGAGCCAGAACAACTCAGTTCAGCATGGAAATATCATTGCAACAGCTTTTATTTAGCCAGAAATCAAGAGTGTAAGTTTTTATGCGCTTAAAAGCATTTTCAGGCCGAATGAGCAAATATGCTTGTTTCTGCCAATTGCAGCAAAATACTAAAAGGAAAGTGGGTTTGCCTTCATATTTGAGCCAGAACAACTCAGTTCAGCATGGAAATATCATTGCAACAGCTTTTATTTAGCCAGAAATCAAGAGTGTAAGTTTTTATGCGCTTAAAAGCATTTTCAGGCCGAATGAGCAAATATGCTTGTTTCTGCCAATTGCAGCAAAATACTGAAAGGAAAGTGGGTTTGCCTTCATTTTTGAGCCAGAACAACTCAGTTCAGCATGGAAATATCATTGCAACAGCTTTTATTTAGCCAGAAATCAAGAGTGTAAGTTTTTATGTGCTTAAAAGCATTTTCAGGCCAAATAAGCTGATTTCTGCCAATTGCAGCAAAATACTGAAAGGAAAGTGGGTTTGCCTTCATATTTGAGCCAGAACAACTCAGTTCAGCATGGAAATATCATTGCAACAGCTTTTATTTAGCCAGAAATCAAGAGTGTAAGTTTTTATGCGCTTAAAAGCATTATCAGGCCAAATAAGCTGATTTCTGCCAATTGCAGCAAAATACTGAAAGGAAAGTGGGTTTGCCATCATATTTGAACCAGAACAACTCAGTTCAGCATGGAAATATCATTGCAACAGCTTTTATTTAGCCAGAAATCAAGAGTGTACGTTTTTATGCGCTTAAAAGCATTTTCAGGTCGAATGAGCAAATATGCTTGTTTCTGCCAATTGCAGCAAAATACTGAAAGGAAAGTGGGTTTGCCTTCATATTTGAGCCAGAACAACTCAGTTCAGCATGGAAATATCATTGCAACAGCTTTTATTTAGCCAGAAATCAAGAGTGTAAGTTTTTATGCGCTTAAAAGCATTTTCAGGCCGAATGAGCAAATATGCTTGTTTCTGCCAATTGCAGCAAAATACTGAAAGGAAAGTGGGTTTGCCTTCATATTTGAGCCAGAACAACTCAGTTCAGCATGGAAATATCATTGCAACAGCTTTTATTTAGCCAGAAATCAAGAGTGTAAGTTTTTATGCGCTTAAAAGCATTTTCAGAACGAATGAGCAAATATGCTTGTTTCTGCCAATTGCAGCAAAATACTGAAAGGAAAGTGGGTTTGCCTTCATATTTGAGCCAGAACAACTCAGTTCAGCATGGAAATATCATTGCAACAGCTTTTATTTAGCCAGAAATCAAGAGTGTAAGTTTTTATGTGCTTAAAAGCATTTTCAGGCCAAATAAGCTGATTTCTGCCAATTGCTGCAAAATACTGAAAGGAAAGTAGGTTTGCCTTCATATTTGAGCCAGAACAACTCAGTTCAGCATGGAAATATCATTGCAACAGCTTTTATTTAGCCAGAAATCAAGAGTGTAAGTTTTTATGCGCTTAAAAGCATTTTCAGGCCGAATGAGCAAATATGCTTGTTTCTGCCAATTGCTGCAAAATACTGAAAGGAAAGTGGGTTTGCCTTCATATTTGAGCCAGAACAACTCAGTTCAGCATGGAAATATCATTGCAACAGCTTTTATTTAGCCAGAAATCAAGAGTGTAAGTTTTTATGCGCTTAAAAGCATTTTCAGGCCGAATGAGCAAATATGCTTTTTCTGCCAATTGCAGCAAAATACTGAAAGGAAAGTAGGTTTGCCTTCATATTTGAGCCAGAACAACTCAGTTCAGCATGGAAATATCATTGCAACAGCTTTTATTTAGCCAGAAATCAAGAGTGTAAGTTCTTATGCGCTTAAAAGCATTTTCAGGCCGAATGAGCAAATATGCTTGTTTCTGCCAATTGCAGCAAAATACTGAAAGGAAAGTGGGTTTGCCTTCATATTTGAGCCAGAACAACTCAGTTCAGCATGGAAATATCATTGCAACAGCTTTTATTTAGCCAGAAATCAAGAGTGTAAGTTTTTATGCGCTTAAAAGCATTTTCAGGCCGAATGAGCAAATATGCTTGTTTCTGCCAATTGCAGCAAAATACTGAAAGGAAAGTGGGTTTGCCTTCATATTTGAGCCAGAACAACTCAGTTCAGCATGGAAATATCATTGCAACAGCTTTTATTTAGCCAGAAATCAAGACTGTAAGTTTTTATGTGCTTAAAAGCATTTTCACGCCAAATAAGTTGATTTCTGCCAATTGCAGCAAAATACTGAAAGGAAAGTGGGTTTGCCTTCATATTTGAGCCAGAACAACTCAGTTCAGCATGGAAATATCATTGCAACAGCTTTTATTTAGCCAGAAATTAAGAGTGTAAGTTTTTATGCGCTTAAAAGCATTTTCAGGCCGAATGAGCATATATGCTTGTTTCTGCCAATTGCAGCAGAATACTGAAAGGAAAGTGGGTTTGCCTTCATATTTGAGCCAGAACAACTCAGTTCAGCATGGAAATATCATTGCAACAGCTTTTATTTAGCCAAAAATCAAGACTGTAAGTTTTTATGTGCTTAAAAGCATTTTCAGGCCAAATAAGCTGATTTCTGCCAATTGCAGCAAAATACTGAAAGGAAAGTGGGTTTGCCTTCATATTTGAGCCAGAACAACTCAGTTCAGCATGGAAATATCATTGCAACAGCTTTTATTTAGCCAGAAATCAAGAGTGTAAGTTTTTATGCGCTTAAAAGCATTTTCAGGCCGAATGAGCAAATATGCTTTTTCTGCCAATTGCAGCAAAATACTGAAAGGAAAGTAGGTTTGCCTTCATATTTGAGCCAGAACAACTCAGTTCAGCATGGAAATATCATTGCAACAGCTTTTATTTAGCCAGAAATCAAGAGTGTAAGTTTTTATGCGCTTAAAAGCATTTTCAGGCCGAATGAGCAAATATGCTTGTTTCTGCCAATTGCAGCAAAATACTGAAAGGAAAGTGGGTTTGCCTTCATATTTGAGCCAGAACAACTCAGTTCAGCATGGAAATATCATTGCAACAGCTTTTATTTAGCCAGAAATCAAGACTGTAAGTTTTTATGTGCTTAAAAGCATTTTCACGCCAAATAAGTTGATTTCTGCCAATTGCAGCAAAATACTGAAAGGAAAGTGGGTTTGCCTTCATATTTGAGCCAGAACAACTCAGTTCAGCATGGAAATATCATTGCAACAGCTTTTATTTAGCCAGAAATTAAGAGTGTAAGTTTTTATGCGCTTAAAAGCATTTTCAGGCCGAATGAGCATATATGCTTGTTTCTGCCAATTGCAGCAGAATACTGAAAGGAAAGTGGGTTTGCCTTCATATTTGAGCCAGAACAACTCAGTTCAGCATGGAAATATCATTGCAACAGCTTTTATTTAGCCAAAAATCAAGACTGTAAGTTTTTATGTGCTTAAAAGCATTTTCAGGCCAAATAAGCTGATTTCTGCCAATTGCAGCAAAATACTGAAAGGAAAGTGGGTTTGCCTTCATATTTGAGCCAGAACAACTCAGTTCAGCATGGAAATATCATTGCAACAGCTTTTATTTAGCCAGAAATCAAGAGTGTAAGTTTTTATGCGCTTAAAAGCATTTTCAGGCCGAATGAGCAAATATGCTTTTTCTGCCAATTGCAGCAAAATACTGAAAGGAAAGTAGGTTTGCCTTCATATTTGAGCCAGAACAACTCAGTTCAGCATGGAAATATCATTGCAACAGCTTTTATTTAGCCAGAAATCAAGAGTGTAAGTTTTTATGCGCTTAAAAGCATTTTCAGGCCGAATGAGCAAATATGCTTGTTTCTGCCAATTGCAGCAAAATACTGAAAGGAAAGTGGGTTTGCCTTCATATTTGAGCCAGAACAACTCAGTTCAGCATGGAAATATCATTGCAACAGCTTTTATTTAGCCAGAAATCAAGAGTGTAAGTTTTTATGCGCTTAAAAGCATTTTCAGGCCGAATGAGCAAATATGCTTGTTTCTGCCAATTGCAGCAAAATACTGAAAGGAAAGTGGGTTTGCCTTCATATTTGAGCCAGAACAACTCAGTTCAGCATGGAAATATCATTGCAACAGCTTTTATTTAGCCAGAAATCAAGACTGTAAGTTTTTATGTGCTTAAAAGCATTTTCACGCCAAATAAGTTGATTTCTGCCAATTGCAGCAAAATACTGAAAGGAAAGTGGGTTTGCCTTCATATTTGAGCCAGAACAACTCAGTTCAGCATGGAAATATCATTGCAACAGCTTTTATTTAGCCAGAAATTAAGAGTGTAAGTTTTTATGCGCTTAAAAGCATTTTCAGGCCGAATGAGCATATATGCTTGTTTCTGCCAATTGCAGCAGAATACTGAAAGGAAAGTGGGTTTGCCTTCATATTTGAGCCAGAACAACTCAGTTCAGCATGGAAATATCATTGCAACAGCTTTTATTTAGCCAAAAATCAAGACTGTAAGTTTTTATGTGCTTAAAAGCATTTTCAGGCCAAATAAGCTGATTTCTGCCAATTGCAGCAAAATACTGAAAGGAAAGTGGGTTTGCCTTCATATTTGAGCCAGAACAACTCAGTTCAGCATGGAAATATCATTGCAACAGCTTTTATTTAGCCAGAAATCAAGAGTGTAAGTTTTTATGTGCTTAAAAGCATGTTCAGGCCAAATAAGCTGATTTCTGCCAATTGCAGCAAAATACTGAAAGGAAAGTGGGTTTGCCTTCATATTTGAGCCAAAACAACTCAGTTCAGCATGGAAATATCATTGCAACAGCTTTTATTTAGCCAGAAATCAAGAGTGTAAGTTTTTATGCGCTTAAAAGCATTTTCAGGCCGAATGAGCAAATATGCTTGTTTCTGCCAATTGCAGCAAAATACTGAAAGGAAAGTGGGTTTGCCTTCATATTTGAGCCAGAACAACTCAGTTCAGCATGGAAATATCATTGCAACAGCTTTTATTTAGCCAGAAATCAAGACTGTAAGTTTTTATGTGCTTAAAAGCATTTTCAGGCCAAATAAGCTGATTTCTGCCAATTGCAGCAAAATACTGAAAGGAAAGTGGGTTTGCCTTCATATTTGAGCCAAAACAACTCAGTTCAGCATGGAAATATCATTGCAACAGCTTTTATTTAGCCAGAAATCAAGAGTGTAAGTTTTTATGCGCTTAAAAGCATTTTCAGGCCGAATGAGCAAATATGCTTGTTTCTGCCAATTGCAGCAAAATACTGAAAGGAAAGTGGGTTTGCCTTCATATTTGAGCCAGAACAACTCAGTTCAGCATGGAAATATCATTGCAACAGCTTTTATTTAGCCAGAAATCAAGACTGTAAGTTTTTATGTGCTTAAAAGCATTTTCAGGCCAAATAAGCTGATTTCTGCCAATTGCAGCAAAATACTGAAAGGAAAGTGGGTTTGCCTTCATATTTGAGCCAGAACAACTCAGTTCAGCATGGAAATATCATTGCAACAGCTTTTATTTAGCCAGAAATCAAGAGTGTAAGTTTTTATGCGCTTAAAAGCATTTTCAGGCCGAATGAGCAAATATGCTTGTTTCTGCCAATTGCAGCAAAATACTGAAAGGAAAGTAGGTTTGCCTTCATATTTGAGCCAGAACAACTCAGTTCAGCATGGAAATATCATTGCAACAGCTTTTATTTAGCCAGAAATCAAGAGTGTAAGTTTTTATGCGCTTAAAAGCATTTTCAGGCCGAATGAGCAAATATGCTTGTTTCTGCCAATTGCAGCAAAATACTGAAAGGAAAGTGGGTTTGCCTTCATATTTGAGCCAGAACAACTCAGTTCAGCATGGAAATATCATTGCAACAGCTTTTATTTAGCCAGAAATCAAGAGTGTAAGTTTTTATGCGCTTAAAAGCATTTTCAGGCCGAATGAGCAAATATGCTTGTTTCTGCCAATTGCAGCAAAATACTGAAAGGAAAGTGGGTTTGCCTTCATATTTGAGCCAGAACAACTCAGTTCAGCATGGAAATATCATTGCAACAGCTTTTATTTAGCCAGAAATCAAGACTGTAAGTTTTTATGTGCTTAAAAGCATTTTCACGCCAAATAAGTTGATTTCTGCCAATTGCTGCAAAATACTGAAAGGAAAGTGGGTTTGCCTTCATATTTGAGCCAGAACAACTCAGTTCAGCATGGAAATATCATTGCAACAGCTTTTATTTAGCCAGAAATCAAAAGTGTAAGTTTTTATGTGCTTAAAAGCATTTTCAGGCCAAATAAGCTGATTTCTGCCAATTGCAGCAAAATACTGAAAGGAAAGTGGGTTTGCCTTCATATTTGAGCCAGAAAAACTCAGTTCAGCATGGAAATATCATTGCAACAGCTTTTATTTAGCCAGAAATCAAGAGTGTACGTTTTTATGCGCTTAAAAGCATTTTCAGGTCGAATGAGCAAATATGCTTGTTTCTGCCAATTGCAGCAAAATACTGAAAGGAAAGTGGGTTTGCCTTCATATTTGAGCCAGAACAACTCAGTTCAGCATGGAAATATCATTGCAACAGCTTTTATTTAGCCAGAAATCAAGAGTGTAAGTTTTTATGCGCTTAAAAGCATTTTCAGGCCGAATGAGCAAATATGCTTGTTTCTGCCAATTGTATTAAAATACTGAAAAGAAAGTGGGTTTGCCTTCATATTTGAGCCAGAACAACTCAGTTCAGCATGGAAATATCATTGCAACAGCTTTTATTTAGCCAGAAATCAAGACTGTAAGTTTTTATGTGCTTAAAAGCATTTTCAGGCCAAATAAGTTGATTTCTGCCAATTGCAGCAAAATACTGAAAGGAAAGTGGGTTTGCCTTCAAATTTGAGCCAGAACAACTCAGTTCAGCATGGAAATATCATTGCAACAGCTTTTATTTAGCCAGAAATCAAGAGTGTAAGTTTTTATGCGCTTAAAAGCATTTTCAGGCCGAATGAGCAAATATGCTTGTTTCTGCCAATTGCAGCAAAATACTGAAAGGAAAGTGGGTTTGCCTTCATATTTGAGCCAGAACAACTCAGTTCAGCATGGAAATATCATTGCAACAGCTTTTATTTAGCCAGAAATCAAGAGTGTAAGTTTTTATGTGCTTAAAAGCATTTTCAGGCCAAATAAGCTGATTTCTGCCAATTGCAGCAAAATACTGAAAGGAAAGTGGGTTTGCCTTCATATTTGAGCCAAAACAACTCAGTTCAGCATGGAAATATCATTGCAACAGCTTTTATTTAGCCAGAAATCAAGAGTGTAAGTTTTTATGCGCTTAAAAGCATTTTCAGGCCGAATGAGCAAATATGCTTGTTTCTGCCAATTGCAGCAAAATACTGAAAGGAAAGTGGGTTTGCCTTCATATTTGAGCCAGAACAACTCAGTTCAGCATGGAAATATCATTGCAACAGCTTTTATTTAGCCAGAAATCAAGAGTGTAAGTTTTTATGCGCTTAAAAGCATTTTCAGGCCGAATGAGCAAATATGCTTGTTTCTGCCAATTGCAGCAAAATACTGAAAGGAAAGTGGGTTTGCCTTCATATTTGAGCCAGAACAACTCAGTTCAGCATGGAAATATCATTGCAACAGCTTTTATTTAGCCAGAAATCAAGACTGTAAGTTTTTATGTGCTTAAAAGCATTTTCAGGCCAAATAAGTTGATTTCTGCCAATTGCAGCAAAATACTGAAAGGAAAGTGGGTTTGCCTTCATATTTGAGCCAGAACAACTCAGTTCAGCATGGAAATATCATTGCAACAGCTTTTATTTAGCCAGAAATTAAGAGTGTAAGTTTTTATGCGCGTAAAAGCATTTTCAGGCCGAATGAGCAAATATGCTTGTTTCTGCCAATTGCAGCAAAATACTGAAAGGAAAGTGGGTTTGCCTTCATATTTGAGCCAGAACAACTCAGTTCAGCATGGAAATATCATTGCAACAGCTTTTATTTAGCCAGAAATCAAGAGTGTAAGTTTTTATGTGCTTAAAAGCATTTTCAGGCCAAATAAGCTGATTTCTGCCAATTGCAGCAAAATACTGAAAGGAAAGTGGGTTTGCCTTCATATTTGAGCCAGAACAACTCAGTTCAGCATGGAAATATCATTGCAACAGCTTTTATTTAGCCAGAAATCAAGAGTGTAAGTTTTTATGCGCTTAAAAGCATTTTCAGGCCGAATGAGCAAATATGCTTGTTTCTGCCAATTGCAGCAAAATACTGAAAGGAAAGTAGGTTTGCCTTCATATTTGAGCCAGAACAACTCAGTTCAGCATGGAAATATCATTGCAACAGCTTTTATTTAGCCAGAAATCAAGAGTGTAAGTTTTTATGCGCTTAAAAGCATTTTCAGGCCGAATGAGCAAATATGCTTGTTCCTGCCAATTGCAGCAGAATACTGAAAGGAAAGTGGGTTTGCCTTCATATTTGAGCCAGAACAACTCAGTTCAGCATGGAAATATCATTGCAACAGCTTTTATTTAGCCAGAAATCAAGAGTGTAAGTTTTTATGCGCTTAAAAGCATTTTCAGGCCGAATGAGCAAATATGCTTGTTTCTGCCAATTGCAGCAAAATACTGAAAGGAAAGTGGGTTTGCCTTCATATTTGAGCCAGAACAACTCAGTTCAGCATGGAAATATCATTGCAACAGCTTTTATTTAGCCAGAAATCAAGAGTGTAAGTTTTTATGCGCTTAAAAGCATTCTCAGGCCGAATGAGCAAATATGCTTGTTTCTGCCAATTGCAGCAAAATACTGAAAGGAAAGTGGGTTTGCCTTCATATTTGAGCCAGAACAACTCAGTTCAGCATGGAAATATCATTGCAACAGCTTTTATTTAGCCAGAAATTAAGAGTGTAAGTTTTTCTGCGCTTAAAAGCATTTTCAGGCCGAATGAGCAAATATGCTTGTTTCTGCCAATTGCAGCAGAATACTGAAAGGAAAGTGGGTTTGCCTTCATATTTGAGCCAGAACAACTCAGTTCAGCATGGAAATATCATTGCAACAGCTTTTATTTAGCCAAAAATCAAGACTGTAAGTTTTTATGTGCTTAAAAGCATTTTCAGGCCAAATAAGCTGATTTCTGCCAATTGCAGCAAAATACTGAAAGGAAAGTGGGTTTGCCTTCATATTTGAGCCAGAACAACTCAGTTCAGCATGGAAATATCATTGCAACAGCTTTTATTTAGCCAGAAATCAAGAGTGTAAGTTTTTATGTGCTTAAAAGCATTTTCAGGCCAAATAAGCTGATTTCTGCCAATTGCAGCAAAATACTGAAAGGAAAGTGGGTTTGCCTTCATATTTGAGCCAAAACAACTCAGTTCAGCATGGAAATATCATTGCAACAGCTTTTATTTAGCCAGAAATCAAGAGTGTAAGTTTTTATGCGCTTAAAAGCATTTTCAGGCCGAATGAGCAAATATGCTTGTTTCTGCCAATTGCAGCAAAATACTGAAAGGAAAGTGGGTTTGCCTTCATATTTGAGCCAGAACAACTCAGTTCAGCATGGAAATATCATTGCAACAGCTTTTATTTAGCCAGAAATCAAGACTGTAAGTTTTTATGTGCTTAAAAGCATTTTCAGGCCAAATAAGCTGATTTCTGCCAATTGCTGCAAAATACTGAAAGGAAAGTGGGTTTGCCTTCATATTTGAGCCAGAACAACTCAGTTCAGCATGGAAATATCATTGCAACAGCTTTTATTTAGCCAGAAATCAAGAGTGTAAGTTTTTGTGCGCTTAAAAGCATTTTCAGGCCGAATGAGCAAATATGCTTGTTTCTGCCAATTGCAGCAAAATACTGAAAGGAAAGTGGGTTTGCCTTCATATTTGAGCCAAAACAACTCAGTTCAGCATGGAAATATCATTGCAACAGCTTTTATTTAGCCAGAAATCAAGAGTGTAAGTTTTTATGCGCTTAAAAGCATTTTCAGGCCGAATGAGCAAATATGCTTGTTTCTGCCAATTGCAGCAAAATACTGAAAGGAAAGTGGGTTTGCCTTCATATTTGAGCCAGAACAACTCAGTTCAGCATGGAAATATCATTGCAACAGCTTTTATTTAGCCAGAAATCAAGACTGTAAGTTTTTATGTGCTTAAAAGCATTTTCAGGCCAAATAAGCTGATTTCTGCCAATTGCTGCAAAATACTGAAAGGAAAGTGGGTTTGCCTTCATATTTGAGCCAGAACAACTCAGTTCAGCATGGAAATATCATTGCAACAGCTTTTATTTAGCCAGAAATCAAGAGTGTAAGTTTTTATGCGCTTAAAAGCATTTTCAGGCCGAATGAGCAAATATGCTTGTTTCTGCCAATTGCAGCAAAATACTGAAAGGAAAGTAGGTTTGCCTTCATATTTGAGCCAGAACAACTCAGTTCAGCATGGAAATATCATTGCAACAGCTTTTATTTAGCCAGAAATCAAGAGTGTAAGTTTTTATGCGCTTAAAAGCATTTTCAGGCCGAATGAGCAAATATGCTTGTTTCTGCCAATTGCAGCAAAATACTAAAAGGAAAGTGGGTTTGCCTTCATATTTGAGCCAGAACAACTCAGTTCAGCATGGAAATATCATTGCAACAGCTTTTATTTAGCCAGAAATCAAGAGTGTAAGTTTTTATGCGCTTAAAAGCATTTTCAGGCCGAATGAGCAAATATGCTTGTTTCTGCCAATTGCAGCAAAATACTGAAAGGAAAGTGGGTTTGCCTTCATATTTGAGCCAGAACAACTCAGTTCAGCATGGAAATATCATTGCAACAGCTTTTATTTAGCCAGAAATCAAGAGTGTAAGTTTTTATGTGCTTAAAAGCATTTTCAGGCCAAATAAGCTGATTTCTGCCAATTGCAGCAAAATACTGAAAGGAAAGTGGGTTTGCCTTCATATTTGAGCCAGAACAACTCAGTTCAGCATGGAAATATCATTGCAACAGCTTTTATTTAGCCAGAAATCAAGAGTGTAAGTTTTTATGCGCTTAAAAGCATTATCAGGCCAAATAAGCTGATTTCTGCCAATTGCAGCAAAATACTGAAAGGAAAGTGGGTTTGCCATCATATTTGAACCAGAACAACTCAGTTCAGCATGGAAATATCATTGCAACAGCTTTTATTTAGCCAGAAATCAAGAGTGTACGTTTTTATGCGCTTAAAAGCATTTTCAGGTCGAATGAGCAAATATGCTTGTTTCTGCCAATTGCAGCAAAATACTGAAAGGAAAGTGGGTTTGCCTTCATATTTGAGCCAGAACAACTCAGTTCAGCATGGAAATATCATTGCAACAGCTTTTATTTAGCCAGAAATCAAGAGTGTAAGTTTTTATGCGCTTAAAAGCATTTTCAGGCCGAATGAGCAAATATGCTTGTTTCTGCCAATTGCAGCAAAATACTGAAAGGAAAGTGGGTTTGCCTTCATATTTGAGCCAGAACAACTCAGTTCAGCATGGAAATATCATTGCAACAGCTTTTATTTAGCCAGAAATCAAGAGTGTAAGTTTTTATGCGCTTAAAAGCATTTTCAGAACGAATGAGCAAATATGCTTGTTTCTGCCAATTGCAGCAAAATACTGAAAGGAAAGTGGGTTTGCCTTCATATTTGAGCCAGAACAACTCAGTTCAGCATGGAAATATCATTGCAACAGCTTTTATTTAGCCAGAAATCAAGAGTGTAAGTTTTTATGTGCTTAAAAGCATTTTCAGGCCAAATAAGCTGATTTCTGCCAATTGCTGCAAAATACTGAAAGGAAAGTAGGTTTGCCTTCATATTTGAGCCAGAACAACTCAGTTCAGCATGGAAATATCATTGCAACAGCTTTTATTTAGCCAGAAATCAAGAGTGTAAGTTTTTATGCGCTTAAAAGCATTTTCAGGCCGAATGAGCAAATATGCTTGTTTCTGCCAATTGCTGCAAAATACTGAAAGGAAAGTGGGTTTGCCTTCATATTTGAGCCAGAACAACTCAGTTCAGCATGGAAATATCATTGCAACAGCTTTTATTTAGCCAGAAATCAAGAGTGTAAGTTTTTATGCGCTTAAAAGCATTTTCAGGCCGAATGAGCAAATATGCTTTTTCTGCCAATTGCAGCAAAATACTGAAAGGAAAGTAGGTTTGCCTTCATATTTGAGCCAGAACAACTCAGTTCAGCATGGAAATATCATTGCAACAGCTTTTATTTAGCCAGAAATCAAGAGTGTAAGTTTTTATGCGCTTAAAAGCATTTTCAGGCCGAATGAGCAAATATGCTTGTTTCTGCCAATTGCAGCAAAATACTGAAAGGAAAGTGGGTTTGCCTTCATATTTGAGCCAGAACAACTCAGTTCAGCATGGAAATATCATTGCAACAGCTTTTATTTAGCCAGAAATCAAGACTGTAAGTTTTTATGTGCTTAAAAGCATTTTCACGCCAAATAAGTTGATTTCTGCCAATTGCAGCAAAATACTGAAAGGAAAGTGGGTTTACCTTCATATTTGAGCCAGAACAACTCAGTTCAGCATGGAAATATCATTGCAACAGCTTTTATTTAGCCAGAAATTAAGAGTGTAAGTTTTTATGCGCTTAAAAGCATTTTCAGGCCGAATGAGCATATATGCTTGTTTCTGCCAATTGCAGCAGAATACTGAAAGGAAAGTGGGTTTGCCTTCATATTTGAGCCAGAACAACTCAGTTCAGCATGGAAATATCATTGCAACAGCTTTTATTTAGCCAAAAATCAAGACTGTAAGTTTTTATGTGCTTAAAAGCATTTTCAGGCCAAATAAGCTGATTTCTGCCAATTGCTGAAAAATACTGAAAGGAAAGTGGGTTTGCCTTCATATTTGAGCCAGAACAACTCAGTTCAGCATGGAAATATCATTGCAACAGCTTTTATTTAGCCAGAAATCAAGAGTGTAAGTTTTTATGTGCTTAAAAGCATGTTCAGGCCAAATAAGCTGATTTCTGCCAATTGCAGCAAAATACTGAAAGGAAAGTGGGTTTGCCTTCATATTTGAGCCAAAACAACTCAGTTCAGCATGGAAATATCATTGCAACAGCTTTTATTTAGCCAGAAATCAAGAGTGTAAGTTTTTATGCGCTTAAAAGCATTTTCAGGCCGAATGAGCAAATATGCTTGTTTCTGCCAATTGCAGCAAAATACTGAAAGGAAAGTGGGTTTGCCTTCATATTTGAGCCAGAACAACTCAGTTCAGCATGGAAATATCATTGCAACAGCTTTTATTTAGCCAGAAATCAAGACTGTAAGTTTTTATGTGCTTAAAAGCATTTTCAGGCCAAATAAGCTGATTTCTGCCAATTGCAGCAAAATACTGAAAGGAAAGTGGGTTTGCCTTCATATTTGAGCCAGAACAACTCAGTTCAGCATGGAAATATCATTGCAACAGCTTTTATTTAGCCAGAAATCAAGAGTGTAAGTTTTTATGCGCTTAAAAGCATTTTCAGGCCGAATGAGCAAATATGCTTGTTTCTGCCAATTGCAGCAAAATACTGAAAGGAAAGTGGGTTTGCCTTCATATTTGAGCCAGAACAACTCAGTTCAGCATGGAAATATCATTGCAACAGCTTTTATTTAGCCAGAAATCAAGAGTGTAAGTTTTTATGCGCTTAAAAGCATTTTCAGGCCGAATGAGCAAATATGCTTGTTTCTGCCAATTGCAGCAAAATACTGAAAGGAAAGTGGGTTTGCCTTCATATTTGAGCCAGAACAACTCAGTTCAGCATGGAAATATCATTGCAACAGCTTTTATTTAGCCAGAAATCAAGAGTGTAAGTTTTTATGCGCTTAAAAGCATTTTCAGGCCGAATGAGCAAATATGCTTGTTTCTGCCAATTGCAGCAAAATACTGAAAGGAAAGTGGGTTTGCCTTCATATTTGAGCCAGAACAACTCAGTTCAGCATGGAAATATCATTGCAACAGCTTTTATTTAGCCAGAAATCAAGACTGTAAGTTTTTATGTGCTTAAAAGCATTTTCAGGCCAAATAAGTTGATTTCTGCCAATTGCAGCAAAATACTGAAAGGAAAGTGGGTTTGCCTTCATATTTGAGCCAGAACAACTCAGTTCAGCATGGAAATATCATTGCAACAGCTTTTATTTAGCCAGAAATTAAGAGTGTAAGTTTTTATGCGCGTAAAAGCATTTTCAGGCCGAATGAGCAAATATGCTTGTTTCTGCCAATTGCAGCAAAATACTGAAAGGAAAGTGGGTTTGCCTTCATATTTGAGCCAGAACAACTCAGTTCAGCATGGAAATATCATTGCAACAGCTTTTATTTAGCCAGAAATCAAGACTGTAAGTTTTTATGTGCTTAAAAGCATTTTCAGGCCAAATAAGCTGATTTCTGCCAATTGCAGCAAAATACTGAAAGGAAAGTGGGTTTGCCTTCATATTTGAGCCAGAACTACTCAGTTCAGCATGGAAATATCATTGCAACAGCTTTTATTTAGCCAGAAATCAAGAGTGTAAGTTTTTATGTGCTTAAAAGCATTTTCAGGCCAAATAAGCTGATTTCTGCCAATTGCAGCAAAATACTGAAAGGAAAGTGGGTTTGCCTTCATATTTGAGCCAGAACAACTCAGTTCAGCATGGAAATATCATTGCAACAGCTTTTATTTAGCCAGAAAACAAGAGTGTAAGTTTTTAGGCGCTTAAAAGCATTTTCAGGCCGAATGAGCAAATATGCTTGTTTCTGCCAATTGCAGCAAAATACTGAAAGGAAAGTAGGTTTGCCTTCATATTTGAGCCAGAACAACTCAGTTCAGCATGGAAATATCATTGCAACAGCTTTTATTTAGCCAGAAATCAAGAGTGTAAGTTTTTATGCGCTTAAAAGCATTTTCAGGCCGAATGAGCAAATATGCTTGTTCCTGCCAATTGCAGCAGAATACTGAAAGGAAAGTGGGTTTGCCTTCATATTTGAGCCAGAACAACTCAGTTCAGCATGGAAATATCATTGCAACAGCTTTTATTTAGCCAGAAATCAAGAGTGTAAGTTTTTATGCGCTTAAAAGCATTTTCAGGCCGAATGAGCAAATATGCTTGTTTCTGCCAATTGCAGCAAAATACTGAAAGGAAAGTGGGTTTGCCTTCATATTTGAGCCAGAACAACTCAGTTCAGCATGGAAATATCATTGCAACAGCTTTTATTTAGCCAGAAATCAAGAGTGTAAGTTTTTATGCGCTTAAAAGCATTCTCAGGCCGAATGAGCAAATATGCTTGTTTCTGCCAATTGCAGCAAAATACTGAAAGGAAAGTGGGTTTGCCTTCATATTTGAGCCAGAACAACTCAGTTCAGCATGGAAATATCATTGCAACAGCTTTTATTTAGCCAGAAATTAAGAGTGTAAGTTTTTATGCGCTTAAAAGCATTTTCAGGCCGAATGAGCAAATATGCTTGTTTCTGCCAATTGCAGCAGAATACTGAAAGGAAAGTGGGTTTGCCTTCATATTTGAGCCAGAACAACTCAGTTCAGCATGGAAATATCATTGCAACAGCTTTTATTTAGCCAAAAATCAAGACTGTAAGTTTTTATGTGCTTAGAAGCATTTTCAGGCCAAATAAGCTGATTTCTGCCAATTGCAGCAAAATACTGAAAGGAAAGTGGGTTTGCCTTCATATTTGAGCCAGAACAACTCAGTTCAGCATGGAAATATCATTGCAACAGCTTTTATTTAGCCAGAAATCAAGAGTGTAAGTTTTTATGTGCTTAAAAGCATTTTCAGGCCAAATAAGCTGATTTCTGCCAATTGCAGCAAAATACTGAAAGGAAAGTGGGTTTGCCTTCATATTTGAGCCAAAACAACTCAGTTCAGCATGGAAATATCATTGCAACAGCTTTTATTTAGCCAGAAATCAAGAGTGTAAGTTTTTATGCGCTTAAAAGCATTTTCAGGCCGAATGAGCAAATATGCTTGTTTCTGCCAATTGCAGCAAAATACTGAAAGGAAAGTGGGTTTGCCTTCATATTTGAGCCAGAACAACTCAGTTCAGCATGGAAATATCATTGCAACAGCTTTTATTTAGCCAGAAATCAAGACTGTAAGTTTTTATGTGCTTAAAAGCATTTTCAGGCCAAATAAGCTGATTTCTGCCAATTGCTGCAAAATACTGAAAGGAAAGTGGGTTTGCCTTCATATTTGAGCCAGAACAACTCAGTTCAGCATGGAAATATCATTGCAACAGCTTTTATTTAGCCAGAAATCAAGAGTGTAAGTTTTTATGCGCTTAAAAGCATTTTCAGGCCGAATGAGCAAATATGCTTGTTTCTGCCAATTGCAGCAAAATACTGAAAGGAAAGTGGGTTTGCCTTCATATTTGAGCCAAAACAACTCAGTTCAGCATGGAAATATCATTGCAACAGCTTTTATTTAGCCAGAAATCAAGAGTGTAAGTTTTTATGCGCTTAAAAGCATTTTCAGGCCGAATGAGCAAATATGCTTGTTTCTGCCAATTGCAGCAAAATACTGAAAGGAAAGTGGGTTTGCCTTCATATTTGAGCCAGAACAACTCAGTTCAGCATGGAAATATCATTGCAACAGCTTTTATTTAGCCAGAAATCAAGACTGTAAGTTTTTATGTGCTTAAAAGCATTTTCAGGCCAAATAAGCTGATTTCTGCCAATTGCTGCAAAATACTGAAAGGAAAGTGGGTTTGCCTTCATATTTGAGCCAGAACAACTCAGTTCAGCATGGAAATATCATTGCAACAGCTTTTATTTAGCCAGAAATCAAGAGTGTAAGTTTTTATGCGCTTAAAAGCATTTTCAGGCCGAATGAGCAAATATGCTTGTTTCTGCCAATTGCAGCAAAATACTGAAAGGAAAGTGGGTTTGCCTTCATATTTGAGCCAGAACAACTCAGTTCAGCATGGAAATATCATTGCAACAGCTTTTATTTAGCCAGAAATCAAGAGTGTAAGTTTTTATGCGCTTAAAAGCATTTTCAGGCCGAATGAGCAAATATGCTTGTTTCTGCCAATTGCAGCAAAATACTGAAAGGAAAGTAGGTTTGCCTTCATATTTGAGCCAGAACAACTCAGTTCAGCATGGAAATATCATTGCAACAGCTTTTATTTAGCCAGAAATCAAGAGTGTAAGTTTTTATGCGCTTAAAAGCATTTTCAGGCCGAATGAGCAAATATGCTTGTTTCTGCCAATTGCAGCAAAATACTAAAAGGAAAGTGGGTTTGCCTTCATATTTGAGCCAGAACAACTCAGTTCAGCATGGAAATATCATTGCAACAGCTTTTATTTAGCCAGAAATCAAGAGTGTAAGTTTTTATGCGCTTAAAAGCATTTTCAGGCCGAATGAGCAAATATGCTTGTTTCTGCCAATTGCAGCAAAATACTGAAAGGAAAGTGGGTTTGCCTTCATATTTGAGCCAGAACAACTCAGTTCAGCATGGAAATATCATTGCAACAGCTTTTATTTAGCCAGAAATCAAGAGTGTAAGTTTTTATGTGCTTAAAAGCATTTTCAGGCCAAATAAGCTGATTTCTGCCAATTGCAGCAAAATACTGAAAGGAAAGTGGGTTTGCCTTCATATTTGAGCCAGAACAACTCAGTTCAGCATAGAAATATCATTGCAACAGCTTTTATTTAGCCAGAAATCAAGAGTGTAAGTTTTTATCCGCTTAAAAGCATTATCAGGCCAAATAAGCTGATTTCTGCCAATTGCAGCAAAATACTGAAAGGAAAGTGGGTTTGCCATCATATTTGAACCAGAACAACTCAGTTCAGCATGGAAATATCATTGCAACAGCTTTTATTTAGCCAGAAATCAAGAGTGTACGTTTTTATGCGCTTAAAAGCATTTTCAGGTCGAATGAGCAAATATGCTTGTTTCTGCCAATTGCAGCAAAATACTGAAAGGAAAGTGGGTTTGCCTTCATATTTGAGCCAGAACAACTCAGTTCAGCATGGAAATATCATTGCAACAGCTTTTATTTAGCCAGAAATCAAGAGTGTAAGTTTTTATGCGCTTAAAAGCATTTTCAGGCCGAATGAGCAAATATGCTTGTTTCTGCCAATTGCAGCAAAATACTGAAAGGAAAGTGGGTTTGCCTTCATATTTGAGCCAGAACAACTCAGTTCAGCATGGAAATATCATTGCAACAGCTTTTATTTAGCCAGAAATCAAGAGTGTAAGTTTTTATGCGCTTAAAAGCATTTTCAGAACGAATGAGCAAATATGCTTGTTTCTGCCAATTGCAGCAAAATACTGAAAGGAAAGTGGGTTTGCCTTCATATTTGAGCCAGAACAACTCAGTTCAGCATGGAAATATCATTGCAACAGCTTTTATTTAGCCAGAAATCAAGAGTGTAAGTTTTTATGTGCTTAAAAGCATTTTCAGGCCAAATAAGCTGATTTCTGCCAATTGCTGCAAAATACTGAAAGGAAAGTAGGTTTGCCTTCATATTTGAGCCAGAACAACTCAGTTCAGCATGGAAATATCATTGCA